>NC_058518.1:186487043-186790073 GCF_904849725.1 Hordeum vulgare subsp. vulgare
GGAGGAGGGCGTGGTGGTGGCGTAGGGAGGAGGAGGGTGCGGCGGCGCAGGGAGGAGGAGGACGCGGCGGCGGTGGTGGTTTCAGGGGTGAGAGAGAGGGGTGTGGGGTGGGGCGCAATGACCGTTAGGGGAGAGAGGCACATGGGGGTGGGGGCGACGGTCATTAGGGCGCATCCTCTTTGCCGTCTACCCCCCGACGGCACAGAGGAGAAAATTAGACGGCAAAGAGAGAGGCCGTTAGGGGGGAGAGGGGGTGTGGGTTGGGCCGCCCGTGCTCTTTGTCGTCTGCCTGAATGCTCTTTGCCATCAGTTGGCAGACGTCAAAGAGCTGGCTGATGGCAAATAGTATCTTTGCCACCATCCTTCTCTTTTCCGTCTGGTTTTTGGTAGATGATGGAAAAGAGGGTCTTTGCCATCAGCCAGCAGACGGCAAAGAAGCAGCAGATGGAAAAATTTCTGCTGCCGCCGTCCTCCAGCTCAGTAACGACTTCGAGCGTGTCGGTGGTAGAGACCTCTCCATCAAGGGTCACTCCCGCCATGATCTCGCTGACACGAGTCATCCCCAGTGGGCTAATAAATTGCCCTTTGCCTGCATGGATGTACTCGCCGGAAGGAGGGACCGTTGAGGAGGAAGGATGGTCTCCCCGACTCCCCCATTTACGAGCGGGGAGCCGCGTCCGGTGCACCCTCCTCCGTGGCGGCAGCAGAAAAACAGCCAACATGCCCTTCAGGCTCTTTGGCACTCTCATCCATCGAGTCCCAGGGTCTCTGGTCCCTCACCTCCGTCGTAGTCTCCCCGACAGCAACCTTGTCGGCCTCGGCCACGGCGTCTAGTGCTATCTCCTCAATGATGAGGTCAACATCTACCTCGCCCAAGCAAAGAGAGAGGAAGAAAGAGCCTGAGGTCCGGGAAGAAGAAAAAGAAAAGAAAGGGAAGGGAAGCGCAGGTGTCCCCAGACGGGATACTCACCTTCATCCGGCAGGAACGGGGTGGCTGCCCTCTACCCAGCAACGTCGGCGGCCGACGCGGGGTCCTGAGTCTTCAACCCTACCGGGTCCTCCTTAGCGGGACTGGCCCCGGTAGGAGGGTCGCCCCCATCTAGCGAGGCCGCTGGTGAGTCCGCCTGCTGCCGGGCCTTCCCTGCACGATGAGTGATGTTAGCGGAGAAGACCATGTCCCAGGTGCTCGTCAAGGGGAAACATGCGGTGGACCCACGATGGGGGATCTGCTGGGGACTGACTAAAGTCGACTCCGGCACCCCGGAGGTGCTGGCCGAGGGTCTGTCGGTCGCCGACACCTTTGCCCTCTTGGTCGTCCTCTGTGCCAGCGTCTCCATTTCCCTGCATGGGCCAAGGTCAAGACGAGTCTCATGAGAAATTACAAGAATGGAAGACTGAGGGCGCGGGTGCGTACTCTTCTTCCTCCTCCGAGCTAACGGTCGAGAAGTCGAAGTTCAGATCCTCCTCACTGCCAGCAGGAGGCAACGCGCCTCTTGAGCGCTTGCCGGAGACACAGAGTGGAGTTTGCCGCACCGGGAGCCCAGTGTCGGCGCGTTGAAGGACCCGTTCTGGCCTTCGGTGGACCAGAGGCTCCTCGACCTCTTCCTCCTCCTCCTCTGCCTCTTCAGGCACATGGACAACGGAGGGGCCCTGGGCAGAGAAGCTGCCGGCTTCCCCGGCAAGCGCATCCGCTGCGGCCGTCAACTCCCTGTCGTATTCTTCTTCGTCGAAGGACCCGACCTCCCCCGCCGCCTCGGCGAGGCCCCTCTCCTGAAGCCAGCTGGCTATGAATGCCACCTCCTCTTCGATGGTGGGACAGATGAGCACGACCTCCTCCACCCTAGCAACCTTCTCCGACAAGGGGTCGAAAAGTCCGACGGCTGAGCCCAGGTCGGAAGGACGCCATTGGCGTTGCACTCCGACATCATTGCCGTGAGCATGCTCAGGGCCGAGCTAATGAGCAGAGGAATAACACCCGCCAGAAGTGAGCTTGGGGTCGAACTTGAACAGCTTGCCGCTAACGAAGGCGTGTTGCAGGACGGTCAGGTTGTTATACAACCCCGACCGCAACCGATTATGTCTGCCGCGTTCGAGTACACCGACGCCATCCTCCCCCCTCTGAGCTAAAGGGGGGCGATCCGCATTCGGATGAAATCGGAGGCCACCATTTCCATCGTCAGCCCTACGGCCCTCAGGCGCAGGATCCTGGTGACGGGATGGCCAATTTCTCATCGTGTGGGTCGAGGCTGCTCCAGTCATCGCCCCGGGCCTCAATCTTGGTAGTTCTCGGCTCGCAGAAGGGCAAAAAACCCTTTTCCCGAATCCAACACCAGTCCCCTCGCCACTCCTCCCACTTCTCCCGAAGAGTCCCTTCCAAGTATGCCTCCTTGTACTTGGTCCGCAGGATCCAGGTGATGGAGCCTGAAAGGGCGTCCCCTCTTTGGATTCGGGGGCTGAAGTAATGGTGGAAGAGGGCAGTGTTGGGGACGATGCCGATGAAGTTCTCGCAGAGATGAGCGAATATTGACATGCATGTCATGACATTCAGCATAAAATCCAGAAACCGCAAGCCGAGAAAGGTGGACAGAGCCCACAATAGAAGAAACCGGCGAAGAACTGGTACTTATCCGGTTCTGGCCCTGATTCCACGGCGTTCATGATAGTGGATGGATGCGCTATCGTCTTCACCGCCCACATGAACAGGTAGCAGTCCGACAAGGCGCGCGCCTCAATCCCCGAGGGGCGGGGGGGGGGGGTAGAAGGCAAGCTCCTGTCATTTCTTTGTCATCTCCTTCTCCGTGTTTGCTGGCTTCCCCTTCTTGGCTCTGGTCCCCTTCGGCGGCATGTCGACGGCGGGAGGGGCTGCTAGTGGGGGAAGTGTTTTCGGGAATGAGAAGGGGGAACAGAGGCTCGGTCTCGAGGAAGAAGATGACAGCGGCGGCGAGATTGAAGGAACAGGAAAGTAAGGAAGCAACCGCACCCCTCGTTCTTTTCCTTTAAGGGGAACATAGGCCGACCCTTGGTTTCCCAACTAACGGCACCACGCGCACGCGGATGCCTCGGCCACTGCACGCGCGCCCCACACCCTCCCACTTCGTGCGTTCAATGTGGGATGTGGGGAAAGAAAGCCTGTAACGGCTCGATTCCGATAAGCCCGGCGCCTGAGAGTCCTCGCACCACTTTGGGCCTGTCCCAACTATGCCTCGCATGCGTGTGTGGCCCAGGCCCGGGGGCTCCTGTCTGTGCACTAAAGACTGGGGTCTCTAGAGCGCCAGACTAGTGAGTGTACGCTGGCAGCCCCTCTGCAGCGGCAAGGCGCGCCGCTCGAGCTTAGGGCGGAAGCAAGACTCAGAAGCCACCAAGTACAGATTGCAAGCCCTCAGCAGGCACTCGCTTGCTGAGAAGGAAGAGGAGACCCGGGCAGGAGATCCTTGCCAGGGAGATAGAGAATGCCACATCGAGACCCTCCCGCCAAAGAAGTAGGATTGAGCCCCGGCAAGCCATCCTTGTTGGGAATATTTACAAGGCCTCGGTAGGCCATCACCTCTCTGCCAAGAGGAACAAGAAGAGCCCCGGCAAGGTAACCCTACCGGGAAGGGATAGAAGGCCCGAGGAGGGGCGCGGTCCCAGGGTGCCCTCGCGGTCTGTGAACGCCTCCACCGAAAAACACGCCACCGCCGATGCATGGACCACGCTTCCGCCCGCACGCCAACGCAACACCCTGAAGTTGTCACATGTGGATACGTGCCCAACCCACCATGACAAGGTCAGGGAAGTGTGTCGAAGCACTTAATGCACCGCAGTAACACTATAACTGTCGGTCGGCGCTGTTCCACTCGTGAACCCACCGTTCACCCACCGAGGCACTTTGGTGACCCCTTCGTCTATAGAAGGAGGCCCGAGGCTCAGTAGTAAGGACTTTTGGCTTTTTGACCAATCGAAAGGCTGTAAAGAGGGACAGATATACAGTAACCCAAAATGAATAACTAAACGCATGTAGGAGTAGGGTTTTACCTAGCACGCGGCCCGAACCTGGGTAAAAAGATCTTGCCAGGCCCTGATCGTTGGTTCTGCTCTTGCCGCGACCCCTCTCCCCGCCAAACCAGCAAAGAGGGGACCGATGAGGCCCTCATAGGTGTCGATCCTTTCACCGACATTGTTTGCCAGTACAAACGTGTTTAAGATCTATATCTCCTTTACCAACATGATCATGAATGAAGTGATGTCTGATAACCCACAAGTATAGGGGATCAATTGTAGCATTTCTCGATAAGTAAGAGTGTCGAACCCAATGAGGAGCTAAAGGTAGAACAAATATTCCCTCAAGTTCTATTGACCACCGATACAACTCTACGCACGCTTAACGTTCACTTTACCTAGAACAAGGATGAAACTAGAAGTACTTTGTAGGCGTGATAGGATAGGTTTGCAAGAAAAAAAAAAGAAAACATAAATACAAACTAGGGGCTCCTAAGATTAAGAAACAACTAAGTTAGTCTTAGTAGAGATCTTTTCGTCACAAGAAGGTTATTTGTCCCTAGGCAGTCAATAACTAGACCGAAAATCACTATTGCAATTTTATATGAGGGAGAGGCATAAGCTAACATACTTTCTCTACTTGGATCATATACACTTATGATTGGAACTCTAGAAATCATCCGCAACTACTAAAGATCATTAAGGTAAAACCCAACCATAGCATTATAAGGTATCAAGTCCTCTTTACTCCCATATGCAACAACCCACCTACTCGGGTGTATGCTTCTGTCACTCAAGCAACCCACCATAGGAAAATCATGAACACATTGCAACACCCTATAGTGGGGACCCCTCACGCTTGTGCGACATGGAGATCACCATAGGACAACACCAATAATAAAACATGCAACTCAAACCAATCATGATCATTAATCAACCCATAGGACAAAACGGATCTACTCAATCATCATAGGATAGCCAGACATCATTGTGAAATAATATATAGCATTGAGCACCATGTTTAAGTAGAGATTACAGCAGGGAGAAGGGGTGTTACACCGCTGCATAGAGGGGGTAGAGTTGTTGATGACGGCGGCGAAGTTATTGGTGTAGATCGCCGTCACGATGATGGCCCCGGTGGCATTCTTGTGCCACTAGGAGAGAGGGAGAGAGAGCCCGCGCTCCTTCTTTTTCTTCCTTGGCCTCCCCTCTAGATTCTAGGAGGGTTTCCCCTCTGGTCCTTGGCCTCCATGGTGGCGGAGGGGCAAGAGCCCCTCCGAGATTGGATCCCTCTCTCTATGTTTCCTTTTGTTTGTGCATTCCCGGATTCTGGCGTTTCATCGTTTCTTATATTCCGGAGATCCGTTACTCCGATTGGGTTGAAATGTTAGCACGATTTTTATCCGGATATTAGCTTTCTTGCGGCGAAAGAAGGGCACCAACCGCCTTACGGGGTGGCCACAAGACAGCCTGGCGCGCCCTACCCCCCAGGCCACGCCCCTCTGGCTTGTGGGCCCCTCGGGCACCGCCTTGTGTTGATTCCATTTCCCAAAATTTGCATATATTCCAAAAAAGTTGTGTAAGTTTTTATCCCGTTTGGACTTCGTTTGATATGGATTTTCTGCAAAACAAAAAACGTGCAACAAACACGAACTGGCACTGGGCACTGGATCAATATGTTAGTCCCAAAAATAGTATAAAAAGTTTCCAAAAGTATATGAAAGTTGTAGAATATTAGCATGTAACAATAAAAAATTATAGATACGACGGAGATGTATCAGCATCCCCAAGCTTAATTCCTGCTCGTCCTCGAATAGGTAAATGATAAAAAGATAATTTTTGATGTGGAATGTTATCTTGCATAATCTTGATCATATCATCTAATCATGGCATGAATATTAAGACACGAGTGATTCAAAGCAATAGTCTATCATTTGACATTAAGACAATAATACTTCAAGCATACTAATAAAGCAATCATGTCTACTCAAAATATCATGGATAAAAGAAAGTTATCCTTACAAAATCATATAGTGTGGCTATGCTCCATATTCTTCGCACGAAGTATTAAATCATGCACAACCCCGATTTTAGCCAAGCAATTGTTTCATACTTTAGTATTCTCAAACTTTTTCAACTTTCACGCAATACATGAGCGTGAGCCATGGGTTTAACACTATAG
Source organism: Hordeum vulgare subsp. vulgare (assembly GCF_904849725.1). Classification (NCBI taxonomy): domain Eukaryota; kingdom Viridiplantae; phylum Streptophyta; class Magnoliopsida; order Poales; family Poaceae; genus Hordeum; species Hordeum vulgare. The sequence continues at coordinate 186,493,204 of NC_058518.1, forward strand.
GTGGAATAGAATATGATGGAGGTTGTGGAGAAGACAAAAAGAAGGAGATAGTCTCACATCAACTAGGCTTATCAACGGGCTATGGAGATGCCAATCAAAAGATATCAATGTGAGTTAGTAGGGATTGCCATGCAATGGATGCACTAGAGATATAAGTGCATGAAAGCTCAAAACGAAACTAAGTGGGTGTGCATCCAACTCGCTTGCTCACGAAGACCTAGGGAAATTTGAGGAAGCCCATCATTGGAATATACAAGCCAAGTTCTATAATGAAAAATTCCCACTAGTATATGAAAGTGGCAATATAGGAGACTCTCTATCGTGAAGATCATGGTGCTACTTTGAAGCACAAGTAAGAAAAAAGGAATAGTAGCATTGCCCCTTTTCTCGTTTCTCTCATTTTTTTTGTTTTTTCATTTTCTCCTTTTTTCGTGGTCTTCTTTAGCCTCTTTTTTTATTTGGGTTTTTTTGGCATCTTTTATTTTTCATAAAGTCCGGAGGCTCATCCCTACTTGTGAGGGAATCATAGCTTCCAGCATCCTTTCCTCACATGGGACAATGCTCTAATAATGATGATAATCACCCTTTTATTTACATACAACTCAAGAATTACAACTCGATACTAGAACACAAGATGATTCTATATGAATGCCTCCGACAGTGTACCGGGATGTGTAATGATCTAGCATAGCAAAGACATCAAAAACATGAAAACATCATGCTAGCTATCTTACGATCAAGTAAAGCAATATGCAATGATATTGCGTGTAATAATAAATGAAACGGTGGAAGTTGCATGGAAATATATCTCGGAATAGCTATGGAAATGCTATAATAGGTAGGTATGGTGGCTGTTTTGAAGAAGGTGGGTTTCGTGCACCAGTGAAAGTTGCGCGGTACTAGAGAGGCTAGCAAATCTGGAAGGGTGAGAGTGCGTATAATCCATGGACTCAACATTAGTCATGAAGAACTCACATACTTATTGCAAAAAGTTATTAGTCATCAAAACAAGTTACTAAACGCATGTTCCTAGCGGTAGGATTGGTAGGAGTTAACCATCGCGCGACCCCGACCTCCACACAAAGGATGACAATCAATAAATAAATCATGCTCCGACTTCTTCACATAATGGTTCACCATACGTGCATGCTCCGAGAATCACAAACTTTAACACAAATATTTCTACTAATCCACAATTACTCACTAGCATGACTCTAATATCACCATCTTTATATCACAAAACTATTGCAAGAAATCAAACATATCATATTTAGTGATCTACAAGTTTTATATAGGATTTTATGACTAACCATGTGAATGAATACTCCTGTTAACTCTCTAAATAGATATAAGTGAAGCATGAGATCTTAATTATTTCTACAAAAGATATGCCATTCTCTAACAATTATAAGTGAAGCAAAAGAGCATTCTACAAATGGTGGTTTTCTATGCGTAGAGAAACAAGCAATCCAAACTTCGAATGATATAAGTGAAGCACATGAAGCATTCTATAAAGCCATACTCAAAAGATATAAGTCACGTGCAAAGAGCCTTCTATAAATCAACCAAGGACTTTTCATACCGGCATGGTGCATTACTAAAAGAAAAATATAAAGCACACGATGCTCCAAGATTTACGCATATCATGTGACGAATAAAAATATAGGTCCAAGTGCGATTACCGGTGGTTGTTAGAAGATAGAGGGGATGCCTTCCGGGGAATCCCCAAGCTTCGTTGCTTGGGAGTCCTTGAATATTACCTTGGGGTGCCACATGCATCCCCGAGCTTAGTCTATTTCCACTAATCATTCCTTCATCCATCGTGATGTCGCCCAAAACATGAAAACTTCAATCACAGAAAACTTAACGAAACCCTCATGAGATCCGTTATTAATAATAAAGAAAATTACAACTTTAAGTACTCCCGCCAACCAATTCATATTTTGTTTTTTCATTTTATCTACTGTAATATAACTTTTCCATGGCTTACACAGTTGGAAATATGCCCTAGAGGCAATAATAAATTGGTTATTATTATATTTCCTTGTGCATGATAATCGTTTATTTTCCATGCTAGAATTGTGATTGGAAACTCAAATACATGTGTGGATACATAGACAACACACTGTCCCTAGTGAGCCTCTAGTTGACTAGCTCGTTGATCAAAGATGGTCAAGATTTCTTGGCCATAGGAAAGTGTTGTCACTTGATAATGGGATCACATCATTAGGAGAATGATGTGATGGACAAGACCCTAACTATAAACGTAGCATATGATCATGTCAGTTTATTGCTAATGTTTTGTGCATGTCAATGTATCTGTTCCTATGACCATGAGATCAGGAAACTCCCGGACACCGAAGGAATACCTTGTGTATATCAAACGTCGCAACATTACTGGGTGACTATAAAGGTGCTCTACACGTATCTCCAAAGGTGTCTGTCGGGTTGGCATGGATTAAGACTGGGATTTGTCACTCCGTGTGACGGAGAGGTATCTCGGGGCCCACTCGGTAATACAACATCACAACAAGCCTTGCAAGCAATGTGACTAAGGAGTTAGTTACAGAATCTTGTATAACAGAACGAGTAAAGAGACTTTCCGGTAACGAGATTGAACTAGGTATGGAGATACCGACGATCGAATCTCGGGAAAGTAACATACCAAAGGACAAAGGGAACAACATACGGGAATAACTGAATCCTTGACATAGAGGTTCAACCGATAGAGATCTTCGTAGAATATGTAGGAGCCAATATGGACATCCAGGTCCCGCTATTGGTTATTGATTGGGGAGTGTCTCAGGTCATGTCTGCATAGTTATCGAACCCGCAGGGTTTGCACACTTAAGGTTCGGTGACGTTTCGGTATTATTGAATTATGCGTCTTTGGTAACCGAAATTTGTTTGGAGTCCCAGATGAGATCTCGAACATCACGAGGATCTCTGGAATGGTCCGGATGTAAAGATTGATATATAGGAAAGTGGTTTTTTAACTTCGGAAAATTTCGGGCATTTCCGGTAGTGTACCGGGATTGACGAACGGGTTCCGGTGGTCCACCAGGTGGGCCCACCCACCCCAAATGGTCTCATGGATGTGGGAAGACGTAGACCAGCCCTTAGTAGGCTGGCCGAAGCCTCCACTAAAGCCCAAGGCGGATTCAAGGTGGGAAGGAAAGAAACCTAAAGGTGGAAAAGGTGGAAAGGGTTTCCAAATGGAGAGGAGGAATCCTACTCCTAGTAGGATTGGATTAGGCCTCCTCTGCCTGTCGTTGCTGCTGCCGGGTGTAGCTTTGATGTTGCTGGGCTGCTTGCCTGTGCTTGTTGTAGCCGCTGCTCTGCTGCTTGTGGTGCCGCTGATGCCTGGCTGCTGCTTGCTGTTCGCTGTAGCTGTATGCTATTGCTATTGCTACAGCTACCGCTGATGCTGTTGCTTGCCGTAGCTGCTTGCTAATGATGTTGCTTGCCTGCCATCTAGCTGCTGCTGCCGCCGCCTGATGTTGCTGCTGTCCATGCATGCTAGTGCTAGTTGCTGCTAGGAAGCTTGCCTGCCTCCTAGTTGCTTTGCTCCTGCTGCTAAGCTAGCCTGCTAGTTGTTGTAGCTTGCCGCTATGTTGCTGTCGCGTTGCTACTATCGCTGGTTACCGTCGCCGAAGACCCGTCTTCCGACGCTTAGTGTAGGACTATCGGCGAGAAGAACCGTGTTCGACTACCGACGCCGAAGACCGTGAACCACGACGCCGAGCGAACGACTACCGTCGACGAGACCCGACGACCACGACTTCCACGACGTCCGCTACGAACCGATCCGCTTCAAATCGCACGCTTCAAAGGTATACCGACGAGACGTGTCGTGTAACGAACGAATGTGATGTATGAGCTGAATCGTGTGTTGCACCGTATGTTGGTCGTTGCACGTTGTGTTCCTCTTTTGTTGTGCCCACCACATGGGAACCCAGTAGCAGGATCACCCCATCGTTATTTAGCGTTCCCGCACACGCTTCCAGTTCGTTGGCATGATATCTCGTCGAGTTATCGGGATAGGAACGTTGTCGTGGCTTCGTTTCCGTCTTCCCGCCATGATTTCCTCTCGCTCACCGTGGCGACACGTGCTTCTTTCCTCTTCTTGTCGTGATGTTTTGAACTTGCATGCATGACGCATTCATGGGATATAAATCTTGTGTTGCATGCCTCTTGTGCCATAGCTCCGTTCTATGTTCCGCGAGTTAAACCGACTAGGATGAGACGTAGGATCATCGCGTCACCCCTTGCCATGATAACAACAATTTAATATTGTCGTGTAAATAATCGGGAGTGAATAAAATAATTAATCGTGGAGTTTCGTCGATATGCAACCCGTTGCATATCGAGCCTCACTTAATGTGTAGAGTTTGTGTGAGGTGAATTGCCATGCCATCCCTTGCATGTTAACCTGATCATGCATCATAGTAGGTTGTGCATCATGTGGTGCATCGTGTGGTGAATATCTGTGTTGATGTTTGTTTCCGGTTTGCTCCGTCTCGATAGAGTTCCGCAAGCGTGTCGAAATGTGAGGACCCGTTTGACTACGTTGGTTCGCCAACTTCACCGAATTGTTCTTCTTCCAAGCGGGATCTCAGGCAAGATGACCATTTCCCTAGATATCATAACTATCATTGCCATGCTAGTTTTATCGCTTCTATCGTGTATGTCTCGTTGCCTACCACATGTTAAATATCAGCCTCTCAACAATGCCATGATAACCTTCAACCTGTTCGACCTAGCAAACCACTGATTGGCTATGTTACCGCTTGCTTATCCATGTTGTTAGCGTTGCAAGTTGCAGGTGCAGATGCTTCCATGTGATAACATGGGTTCCTTTTCTTATCACCATATTTAATGGTATTTAATTTAATGCACCTACATACTTGGTAAAAGGTGGAAGGCACGGCCTTTCTAGCCTGGTGTTTTGTTCCACCTTTGCCCCCTTAGTTTTTGGCTACCGGTGTTATGTTCCATAATTGAGCGCTCCTAACACGATCGGGGTTGTTATGGGGACCCCCTTGATAATTATTTTTAGATTAAAGCTGGTCTGGCAAGGCCCAACTTTGATTAAAGCTGGTCTGGCAAGGTACTACATTTGCCTATTAACTAATGAACTACATAGGGAGTAATTAACCCGAGGAAATTAAATCAACCCCGGGCCAGTGCTCCTCATGAGTGTTGGTCCAAAATGGACAGACTGCGGGGCCACCACGGGGCAACTCGAGGTTTGGTACCTGTAGGCGTTTCCATCCGCCGTGTCGTGGGAACGAGGTACGCGACTCCTATCTGGATTAGTTTTACCTTTGACGGAATATCTTGTGCATCGGGATTCCGGTGATGCTTTGGATAATCTCAGAGTTGAAGTTTTCCACTAGGGAATCCGACGAGATCGCGAGCTTCGTGATTAAGGATTTCTATGCGGCTTGTGGTAATTTGTGTTGGACTAGTTGGAGCATCCCTGCAGGGTTAAATCTTCTCGGAAAGTCGTGCCCGTGGTTATGGGGCAACATGGAAACTTTGTTTAACACTGGTTCTAGATAACTTGAAGTTAACTTAATTAAAATATGCCAACTCTTTGCGTAACCATGACTGTCTCTTTCGTGAGTTCCTTCTCCGATCGAGGACACGGTGGGGTTATGTCTAATGTAGGTAGGTGTTCAGGATCATTCATTTGATCATCAGTAGACACGTCCGTTATGGGTAGATATTCCCCTTCTTATTTCTTGTACTCATAAGTTTAGCCACCAAATATATGCTTAGCCGCTGCTGCAACCTCACCACTTAACCATGCCTCACCCAGTAAGCTTTGCTAGTCTTGATACCTTTGGAAATCAGATTGCTGAGTCCCCTGTGGCTCATAGATTACTACAACACCAGTTGCAGGTACAGGTAAAGGTTACTCGACGCGGGCGCGTTGATTGTTCATTTGGAGTTGCTTCTTCTTCTTCTTCATCGATCTAGGATGGGTTCCAGGCCGGCAGCCTGGGATAGCAAGGATGGACGTTGTTCTTCTTTTCTCATTTGTTTTCGTCCGTAGTCGGACCCTGCTCTTCTTCATGATGATTATGTATTGTACTGTTGTGACTCTGATGTAGCTTTTGGCGAGTGAAAGCCAACTCTATTTATATATCTCTTCTTTTCAGTACATGTACTTGTAACGATATCCATTTTTGTGACACGACGAGATGCGCTTCTATCCCTGACAAGGCCTTCGTGCCAAATTGAGGATAGGGTCGCATCTTGGGCGTGACAAGTTGGTATCAGAGCAGTACCGACCTAGGAGCCCCCTTGATTGATCGAACTTGGCCGAGTCGAGTCTAGTGAAAAACTATTTGAGTCTAGTTATATATCGGAGAGTAGGATTCTTTTTTCTCCTCTTCTATGCTCGGGTGAGCAATCTTGACGTAATAATTTAATTCTACTCCTCTTCTCACTAAAAAAAATTAGGATCACGCGGATATTCTTGGGATATATACGATGCCGATGTGACGGAGTTCTATCTTGGTGCCTCCTATCTGCTTTGAGTTTCAGGGGAGTTGAGCTCCAGGGGATTCTTGAGCACATCATTATCATTCAGATTTCTTAGTATCTCAGAACGAAGGGTGTTCTTAATTTCTTCAATACTAGTAGTGGCGAGATAACCCTGATGTCCCCTGTACTGGTGCAGATTGTTCGGGAGTACTGCCATACTTTGTATCGTTGTGATCACGAGGGTCTATAGTAGATGAAGGTCCGAGATTCTGGCCGTGTGTTGACGGATGTGATACAGGTGACACGTTAGTATAGGAGTTGTGTGATATTACTCCTTGTATCCGTGTACCAAATTGCATGACCAGAAATTTCGGGAATTCTTAGGTGGGAATTCAAGTAGTTACTTATAGGACGATCTTCCAACAAATTTGCGTTGCTTCGATGTCAAGTAGTCATTTCAGATCTTTTCTAAGAGGTGTTCTCATATTTTTATGAGAGTATTAATTCTTTTTCTCTATCAATTGTCTTATCACTTCCTTTCAACCGGAGTTGTCATATCAATTCTTTCCAACCAATGTGCTTCTCTTCAACTGAACTCAATCATCTCCAATTTTGCAAGATCATTCTCTTTTTTTTTCCGGAGTTCATCTCATCTGTTCCGAATTGTCTTTCTTTTTCCCCGCCCTCCCACCCTTTTTCTTCAGTGATTCAATTTTCATCCAAAAGTTTTCTCTTCTTTGTGCTTCCGCTATCTGTTCTTTTCTCTCTTACCCGGTGATTCATTGTGAAGATTCTCAGGAGATTCGTGTCATATATATTCATTCTTGTCATCTTTTCCGGTGAATTCAGTTCAAGCTATCCGTGTTCCCTATATCCTATTCATCCCTATAATTCTTTCCTATGTTGGAAATTCTTGTCAGTCTTCTTGTTATTCATTCCTCTCTTTTCTATCCGGAGCGTTGAAGCTATCTTAGAAGTTCTTGTTTCTAATCTTTTAATTATTTCGAGGTTCTCAACCTCATCAAGTTCTATTCATACCGGTGCAATATCTCTCTTCTAAGCAATCTTTTCTAACGGTGGTTTCTTTGAGTGGGCCCATAACCCACAGGTTTTCCCCACAATCTTATATGTCTCTTCTAATCTTTCCGGAGATCTTTAATTCTTTTCAACTATGACGTAAGTATGAATTTCATCAGTCATATTCCTTCTTCAAGATCTATTTGAATTAATTCTCATATTTGGCTCAACCTTGCATTCTTATTTATTCCAGAGTGTCTCATTAATTCTTGGTGGTGTTCTCATCCTCATTCTCAGCTTGCTATCCGAAGGAGTGTTCTCTCATTCTTGGTTCTTTATCTACAAGATCCATCATTTCAGCTTGGTGCCGTCATCATAATTGTTGTCAATCATGAGAATCTATTTCTTGTGATCCGGTGCATTCCTGAGTTGTTTTCATTCTCGTTCCTCCGAAGGCCATCATTTTAGAAGATTCTTCGTTCTCAGCTTTCAGCTTTCATCCTCAATTCTTCTCCATTGTTGTCTCTTCATTCGGCTCTCAATTATTCCGGTGCCTTGTTGAAGTTTTTCTTCTCTCAGGTGGCTCATGATCTCTTCATTCCCATGTATCTCCATTAATTCGTGGTGTTCCCATTCAATTGTGAATTCTTACCGGTGCTTCCTTCAATTATGCTTCAAATGGTGTTTTTCTCTTTGTCTCTTCAAGATTCTTTCAAGAGGAATAAGTTGTATGCTAGATCTGTTGCTTGTCATCAATTTAATTTGATGAAGGATAAGCATGACATAATTCTTACTCCTATTTCATAATGATTTCAATTCTTCTTCCCGAGTGGCTCATGATATCAATTCCTTTTTCTCGACCGTTATTATCTTTTCTTTTCCGGAGTTCCAAGTTTTCTCAAGTATCTCTTTGTGAGGCTTCATCTAAATCTTGGCAAGGTCATAATGTTATTCTTTCTACCTTGATATCTTTGCATCATTCATTCGTATACGGAGGTCCTTCTTGGTGGTTCATCAAGGTTTCAATCCATTCTTAAGTGTTCTTCAAGATTATTGTTGAAGAACCTCAAGTATCCTTTCTCTTGCATTTATATGTGCAATTGTTCTTCCTTTATCCTTGAGGTGGTTTTATAGCATTCTTGTTAGTGTAGGAGCCTCGAAGAGTTTTCCTTTCAGGAATGAGATAATTAAACCCACCAATCCTATGATCATGAGATATTTTCAACCCAGGATTTCTTCATTGAGCTATCTTGGTTTGGGATTTCACCTAAAGCTTTTCCTATGGATTGTTGCTATCATGGTGCTTCCCATTAATCCTAGTTCTCAATGTACCCTCTTGGTGTATGAAGTTTTCTTATCTTTGCTTTCAACTATCCTTGTTTCTTTTAGTGGTTGGTTGTCACCTCATATTTGTTGAGATGATATTCATAAGCCCACTACTATCTTGTTATTTTCGTTGTTGGTTTTCCAACTACGATGTCAATTATATGTTCGGAGGCTCTTCAATTCTATTGTGATAATAGTTGTCATTCTTTTTCTTCATTCTCTTCTTCCGCTTGAGCTAGTTCCTATTATATTGTTCCAGAGGCTTTGTGATATTGCTCTTTTGGGTCAATCATGTTGTTCTATCAAGATCATGGTGTTCCCTTGTTCTATTTACTTGTTTGTTGTGAATTCTGTCTAATTCTCTCTTCTTATCGAATTTTTTGTCCCATTTTCCTACCGAAGTGCTGCCGAAATTTTCCGTGAATTCTTTCTTATTCCTCATATCATTCCTCATTGCTTTGCAACCTTCAAAGATCGTTGGTTTCACTCGTTTCTCAAAGAAGCGACTAAGTTTTTACCTCTTGCTTTCTCATCCTCTCCCCCTTTCATTCTTGGATCTCGGGGCGAGATCCTCTTGTAGTGTAGGAGAGTTGTGACAGCCCGATGCCGACGTCCCAGAAGGTTCCCCTTTATTTCCGTTTCTGTCGTGTGATTAGTTTTATTTGTTGCATCATCATTTAGTTTGCATCGCTGCATCATGCATGGCATCTTGCATCGTCTGTCGCGTGTGGTGTTTTGAGTGTGTGTGCTTCGAGTGCTCACCAAGTCTTAGTGTGATAGGAACTCCCCCTCTCTCTCCCTCTTATTTCGTTTTTGTGGTTTTGCTAAAGTTCCGTTTTAACCCCTATTTTTAAAAAAATAAAGATTCGTCTTCTTTTAAAGAAAATCATTTTACTAAATGTGGGGGCAACCCCTAGGTTTTGCTTTATTTTTTTCCCTTTGTTATTTTTTTAAAAACTAGAGACCCTTTTATTTATAAAAGGGGTTTGATTTTTTTATTCTTTTGTAAACGGGTTTAATTTTAATTCTTCAAAAGGTTTTATTTTATTTCTTTTAAAAATGCCCAACTATTTCTTGTAGTTGGGAATATTTTTTTTCAAAGGATTCAAAGGTATTTATTTTATTTTATTTTGTTAAAAACTTTTCTTTGTTTAAAATTTTCTGTTTTGAAAGATTTAAAGAAAAAAAACCAAAGGGGGAGGACCCGAGGCCAAGGCCCAGCCGGCCAAGGCTCGGGCCTCCCCTCCGTGACCTAGCCCAGCCCCCAGCGTCGTTCTCCCCTCCCGAGCGTCGTCCTCCTCGTCTCCCCCTCCTCTCGTGCCTTCCTCCTCCCGCAGAGCTCTCCCCAGCGCCGTCCGATTCCCCATGCCCTCGCCCCCCTCCTCGGGGCTCCGCCTCGCCGGCCTCTCCTCCGCCGCCCTGGCCTCCCGCGTCGCGCCGCCCTGAGCCGCCTTCCCCATGACCGCTTCGCCCGACCTCGCCATGCCCATCACCTCGTCGCCCCACCACCGCGAGGAGCTCCGGCCGCCGCCGGCTACCCCCGTCGCAGGACCTCCATGGACGCAAGGAGCTCTCTGCTTGGCCTCCCGTCGCTGGTGTGCCGCTGCCATGGACCGACCTCCTGCTCCCCTGCGCCGTTCTCTCCAGGCCGTGTGGGAGCCAAGTCCTCCAGGCTCGGCCTCCTCCGCCTGCCGTTGCTGCTGCCGGATGTAGCTTTGATGTTGCTATGCTGCTTGCCTGCGCTTGCTGTAGCCGCTGCTCTGCTACTTGCCGTGCCGCTGATGCCTGGCTGCAGCTTGTTGTTCGCTGTAGCTGCATGTTGTTGCTATTGCTACAGCTACCCCTGATGTCGTTGCTTGCCATAGCTGCTTGCTAATGATGTTGCTTGCCTGCCATCTAGCTGCTGCTGCCGCCGCCTGATGTTGCTGCTGCCGATGCATGCTAGTGCTAGTAGCTGCTAGGAAGCTTGTCTGCCTGCTAGTTGCTTTGCTCCTGGTGCTAAGCTTGCGTGCTAGTTGTTGTAGCTTGCCGCTATGTTGTTGTCGCGTTGCTGCTGTCGCTAGTTACTGTCACCGAAGACCCGTCTTCCGACGCCTAGTGTACGACTATCGGCGAGAATAACCGTGTTCGACTACCGACGCCGAAGACCGTGAACCACGACGCCGAGCGAACGACTACCGTCGACGAGACCCGACGACCACGACTTCCACGACGTCCTCTGCGAACCGATCCGCTCTGAATCGCACGCTTCGAAGGTATTCCAATGAGACGTGTCATGTAACGAACGAATGTGATGTATGAGTTGAATCGTGTGTTGCACCGTATGTTGGCCGTTGCACGTTGTGTTCCTCTTTTGTTGTGCCCGACACATGGGAACCCGGTAGCGGGATCACCCCATCATTATTTAGCGTTCCCGCACACGCTTCCAGTTCGTTGGCATGATATCTCTTCGAGTTATCAGGATAGGAACGTTGCCGTGGCTTCGTTTCCATCTTGCCGCCATGATTTCCTCTCGCTCGCCATGGAGACACGTGCTTCTTCCTCTTCTTGTCGTGATGTTTTGAACTTGCATGCATGACGCATTCATGGCATATAAATCTTGTGTTGCATGCCTCTTGTGCCATAGCTCCGTTCTATGTTCCGCGAGTTAAACCGACTAGGATGACACGTAGGATCATCGCGTCACCCCTTGCCATGATAACAAAAATTTAATATTGCCGTGTAAATAATCGGGAGTGAATAAAATAATTAATCATGGAGTTTCGTCGATATGCAACCCGTTGCATATCGAGCTTCACTTAATGTGTAGAGCTTGTGTGAGGTGAATTGCCATGCCATCCCTTGCATTTTAACCTGGTCATGCATCATAGTAGGTTGTGCATCATGTGGTGCATCGTGTGGTGAATATATGTGTTGATGTTTGTTTCCGGTTTGCTCCATCTCGATAGAGTTCCGCAAGCGCGTGGGAATGTGAGGACCCGTTCGACTACGTTGGTTCGCCGACTTCACCGAGTTGTTCTTCTTCCAAGCGGGATCTCGGGCAAGATGACCATTTCCCCAGATACCATTACTATCATTGCCATGCTAGTTTTATCGCTTCTATCGTGTATGTCTCGTTTCTTACCACATGTTAAATATCAGCCTCTCAACAATGCCATGATAACCTTCAACCTGTTCGACCTAGCAAACCACTGATTGGCTATGTTACCGCTTGCTTATCCATGTTGTTAGCGTTGCTAGTTGCAAGTGCACATGCTTCCATGTGATAACATGGGTTCCTTGTCTTTTCACCATATTTAATGCTATTTAATTTAATGCACCTATATACTTGGTAAAAGGTGGAAGGCTCGGCCTTTCTAGCCTGGTGTTTTGTTCCACCTTTGCCCCCTTAGTTTTCGGCTACCGGTGTTATGTTCCATAATTGAGTGCTCCTAACACGATCGGGGTTGTTATGGGGACCCCCTTGATAATTCGTTTTAGATTAAAGCTGGTCTGGCAAGGCCCAACTTTGGTACTACATTTGCCTAATAACTAACGAACTGCATAGGGAGTAATTAACCCGAGGAAATTTAATCAACACCCGGGCCAGTGCTCCTCATGAGTGTTGGTCCAAAATGGACAGACTGTGGGGCCACCACGGGCAACTCGAGGTTTGGTACCTGTAGGCTTTTCCATCCGCCGTGTCCTGAGAACGAGGTACGCGACTCCTATCGGGATCATCGACACGTCGAGTGGCCTTGCTGGATTAGTTTTACCTTTGACGGAATATCTCGTGCATCGGGATTCCGGTGATGCTTTGGGTAATCTCAGAGTTGAGGTTTTCCACTAGGGAATCTAACGAGATCGCGAGTTTCGTGATTGAGGATTTCTATGCGGCTTGTGGTAATTTGTGATGGACTAGTTGGAGCACCCCTGCGGGGTTAAATCTTTTTGGAAAGCCGTGCCCGCGGTTATGTGGCAACGTGGAAACTTTGTTTAACACTGGTTCTAGATAACTTGAAGTTAACTTAATTAAAATATGCCAACTATGTGCGTAACCGTGACTGTCTCTTTCGTGAGTTCCTTCTCCGATCGAGGACATGGTGGGGTTATGTCTGACGTAGGTAGGTGTTCAGGATCATTCATTTGATCATCAGTAGACACGTTCATTATGCGTAGATCTTCCCCCTCTTATTTCTTGTACTCGTAAGTTTAGACACCGAATATATGCTTAGCCGCTGCTGCAATCTCACGACTTAACCATGCCTCACCCAGTAAGCTTTGCTAGTCATGATACCTTTGGAAATGAGATTGTTGAGTCCCCTCTGGCTCACAGATTACTACAACACCAGTTGCAAGTACAGGTAAAGGTTACTCGACGCGAGCGCGTTGATTGTTCATTTGGAGTTGCTTCTTCTTCTTCTTTATCGACCTAGGATGGGTTCCAGGCCGGCAGCCTGGGGATAGCAAGGATGGACGTCGTTCTTCTTTTCTCGTTTGTTTTCGTCCGTAGTCGGACCCTGCTCTTCTTCATGATGATTATGTATTGTACTGTTGTGACTCTGATGTAGCTTGTGGCGAGTGAAAGCCAACTCTATTTATATATCTCTTCTTTTCAGTACATGTACTCGTAACGATATCCATTTTTGTGACACGATGAGATGCGCTTCTATCCCTGACGAGGCCTTCGTGCCAAATTGAGGATAGGATCGCATCTTGGGCGTGACAGTATGGAGATACCGACGATCGCATCTCGGGCAAGTAACATACCGAAGGACAAAGGGAACAACATACGGGATTAACTGGATCCTTGACATAGAGGTTCAACCGATAGAGATCTTCGTAGAATATGTAGGAGACCATATGGACATCCAGGTCCCTCTATTGGTTATTGACCGGGGAGTGTCTCAGGTCATGTCTGGATAGTTCTCGAACCTGCAGGGTCTGCACACTGAAGGTTCGGTGACGTTTCAGTATTATTGAATTATGTGTGTTTAGTAACTGAAAGTAGTTCGGAGTCCCGGATGAGCTCTTGGACATCACGAGGAGCTCCGGAATGGTCCGGAGGTAAAAATTGATATATAGGAAAGTTGATTTTGATTTCCGGAAAAATTTCGGGCATTTCCGGTAGTGTATAAGGAGTGACGAATGGGTTCCTGGGGTCCACCAGGTGGGCCCACCCACCCCAAAGGGTCTCATGGGATGTGGGAGGACGTGGACCAGCCCTTAGTGGTATGGCCAAAGCATCCACTAAAGCCCAAGGAGGATTGGAGGTGGTAAGGAAAGAAACCCAAAGGTGGAAAAGGTGGAAAGGGTTTCCAAGTAGAGACGAGGAATCCTACTCGTAGTAGGATTGGATTAGGACTCCTCCACCTCCAATTTCGCCCAAACCTTGAGGGTTTGAGGCTGCCTCCTCCCCTCCCTCTCTCCTATATATACTAGAGGTTTTATAGCTGAGGGGTAACCCTAATTGCCACGTGCTCCCTCTACTTCTCTCTAGATCTGTTTCTCCTCTAGTCTAGTTAGGCGGTGCTTAGGCAAAGCCCTGCTAGATTAGTTCACCACCACCACCACCACCACGCCACCCTGCTGGAGAACTCATGTACCTCTCCGCCCCTCTTGCTGGACCAAGAAGGTGGGGATCGTCATCGAGTTGTACGTGTGCTGAACGCGGAGGTGCCGTCCGTTCGACACTAGATCGGGATGGATCGTGATGGGATCGCGGGACGGATCATGATGAGATCGTGGGACGGGCTGATATTTGAATCGCGAAGATGTTCCACTACATCAACCATGTTATATATGCTTCCTCTTAGTGATCTACAAGGGTATGTAGATTCACTCTCCCCTCGTGGATGATCATCACCATGGATAGGTATTGCGTGTGCGAAGGAAATTTTTTGTTTCCCATGTGACATTCCCCAACATATACCACCGATACAATCGATAGTTTCGTCAAAGTGAGCAAAACAATGCATCAAAAACAGAGTTTGTCAAAAAGAGGATAGTTTGTAGTAATCTGTACATTCACCATACTTCTATGACTCTGAAAATTCCCAAAAAATTAGGAATAAATAAACAATTTGCATATAAGTATTGTGTAAATATTTCAGAAACTTTTTACATTCGAGTAAAAAATGTAAATTCATGCACTACAGCCAAAGTTTCTGTTTTTGCACTGCACACATCAGACAAGCAATCTAATCATCTTAAAGGCAAATATTGACACATTATTTTTATAATGTAATGGATTTATGCAAGGGGATAATTATATTTCTTGAAAATTTTCTGTAATTAAGATTCACAAGGTTTCCATGGGCATATACAAAGTTCAACGCATGCTCCCATTTTAACTATGCTCGTCTTTCTCACTTTCACTTTTCTTTTTGAAATTTTTTAGGTTCCCCTCTTTATTTTTTTAATTTTTAAACTATATAAAAGAAGAGAGCAGAATAAAATGACTCTCTAAAACTTTTGGGTGGTCTCCCTCGCAGCGCTTTCTTTAAAGCTATTAAGCTAGGCATAAGGTGCTCAAATAATTTATCCACCCGGAACCCAAGGTATATCAAAGCCAATTTTAAAGAACAATGATTTGTAATTTAGTAGTGAGCACAAAGTAACATATATCACACACCAACAAAGTCTAACTCCCTTCTTATGCATCGTCATGTCATAAAAGAACAATTCATTCACACAAAGTAAAGGCCAATGCATAGTATAAACAATTTCTTGCAATTTTATCATATTGGAAACATAGAGATGCGGAGATGTAGTTCCTCTCTCATAATAATTGCAAGTAGGAGCAGCCAACACATGCATATTATATCTATCAAGATCATCACATGTAATAGAAAAAGACAACCCATCTATATAATCCTTAATAAGTGCAAACTTCTCCAATATAGTGTAGTTGGGAGAATTCAAAAAGATAATAGGACTATCATGTGTGGGTGCAATAGAAAGAGTTTCATTCTTAACGTAAGGAACTATATCAAGTTCATCTCCATAATCATCATTCATATTGGCATCATGGCCACAAGCATAGCAAGCGTCAAGTTCATCAAAAAAGGGATATTTCAAACGAATCCATGGGATCATAGCATTCATCCTTCGGTAAGTATGAAGGGGAACTAAAAAATGTATGAGTTGAATAGTTACTCTCATTAGAAGGTGGGCACGGGTAGCAAATGCGCTCGTCCTCCTTTTGTTCTTCGCTCTCCTCCTCATATTTTTCATCCAATGAGCTCACAGTGTCATCAATGTCTTCTTCCATAGATTCCTGCAAAATATTAATCTCTTCTTGGATAGTGGAGACTTTCTCAATAAATCGATCAATATGGGCATTAAATTCATAATTGGCATAACAATAACGAAGCATAACCAAATTTTGAGATTCGTAAACAGCATCATCATTATCTTCATACTTTTCAAAGAAAGCTTCAATTTCATAAGCACCCTTAAAAGCAACAAACTCTTCTATTTGTTCCACATCATAGTAATCATATATACCATTAGCAGAAGAAGCCAAGGCTTCACTATCATTAAATTTGCATGAAAAGGGAAGGTGTTTAGCCTTCATCCTAGAGCAACAAGTAATATCATATCTCAAGTATAGATTCCAAGCATACCATTTCAACATATGACTTTGATCCCATAACAGTTTCTCTTTTTGAGTCAAGCTATAATCCCTAAAGTATTCACGTTGATCCAATGTGTCTGCCATTATATAATTGAATGGGGTTTTCTCCAGATTATTAAAGTAGTGCATAATATCTTCCACATAGTGAGGATCGACAGTTTTTGGAAGTTCCCCATCTCCATGAGTAGCAACTACACCTATTTTTTTAGTATTTCGTGTTCCATATCCATAACTACAGATAGATAACAACTTCAACAACAAATACAATCTAGTTAGTGATAAAACAAACAAGCACACACGAGAATATTCACCCCACGCTATTGCTCCCCGGCAACGGCGCAAGAAAAAGGTCTTGATAACCCAGAAGTATAGGGGATCAACTGTAGCCTTTCTCGATAAGTAAGAGTGTCGAATCCAACGAGGAGCTAAAGGTAGAACAATTATTCCCACAAGATCTATCAACCACCGATAGAACTCTACACACGCTTAACGTTCGCTTTACCTAGAACAAGTATGAAACTAGAAGTGCTTTGTAGGCGTTATAGGATAGGTTTGCAAGAAAATAAAGAACACGTAAATAAAAACTAGGGGCTGCTAAGATAAGGAAACAACTAACTTAGTCTTAGTAGAGATCTTTTTGTCACTAGAAGGTTATTTGTCCCTAGGAAATCGATAACTAGACCGGTAATCATTATTCAAATTTTATATGATGGAGAGGCATAAGTTAACATGCTTTCTCTACTTGGATCATATGCACTTATGATTGGAACTGTAGCAAGCATCCCTACCTACTAAAGATCAATAAGGTAAAACCCAACCAAAGAATTATAAGGTATCAAGTCCTCTTTACTCCCATATATGCAACAACCCACCTACTCGGGTTTATGCTTCTATCACTCAAGCAACCCACCATAGGGAAATCATGAACACATTGCGACACCCTATAGCGGGGATCCCTCATGCTTGCGTGACATGGAGAGCACCATAGGAAAACACCAATAACTAAACATGCAACACAAACCAATCATGATCATCAATCAACCCATGGGACAAAACAGTTCTACTCAAACATCATAGGACAGACATACATCATTGGGAAATTGTGGGGACCCAACTTACGAGTCAAGATCGCCGAATGAACATGCTCAGTGATCCCAGAGATCGATGCTCACCGAACACACAGATACTGAATATTGAGAGTCTTACATCCAAGTACCGAATTATTACATCATGTGACCGAATGGTCAAGTTCACAAGGTAAGGCCTATAAGGCCAAACCACACAGATACAACTTGTAGCAGAAATGTTAAGGCTGAGGAGGTGCCCATGCTGTCAGCCTACACCAACAGGCATTCTGACTAGGAAGCGTGCTAGTTCGCAGGGCTGTCTTCGAAGATGTACTCTTCTCCAAACTCCAGTCCTTCCAAGTCTGGTCAATAATATAACCAGTGGCAAGCCAATGAGTACTTTTGAATGTACTCGCAAACAGCCGATGATATGAACAATGCAATTGAAAGGATACCAAGTAATATGCATCTTTGGTGGAAAGTATCTTATCTATAACTAAACTTGTTCATGGGTATGCATCATAAACTAGATGTTGATTTGAATAGCAGGTTACGGATATAAATATATTTTTCAAGGGATGAACACTCCAGGTTCACCCTGTGTGCCAAGACACCAAACTTGGTCATATTAACTCTTTCATAGTAACACCACTCTCACACGCACTTGGTTTATGCAGAAACGACTGGATGTAGTTTAAGCACCACCACCCAACTTTCCTTGACTGTGGACATGGCTATTCGAATAATTTTACACTTTGCAAAGGTAGTACGCTGAACCCACAAGATATGGGAAACTTCCATGTCATCCACGAATCGCGGTATATAACATACCCGAGGTAAGTACCCGATCAATGCCCTTCCCCTGATGATACTAGCCAAAGAGGTCCACTCGATTGGTACCCAGCCCACATGTTGTACGTATTACGAGCACCGACTCTAGACAGTATCAACCATGCGGGGACCAACGATGTGTCTAGAACACGTAAAATCAGCATAGTCACCCTACCTGGCACGACCCCATCACGAGAGTGACCGCACATCACTCCCGCCACTAGTAATGTGGCTCTTTGCTAGAACCCACCAGAGTAATCAACAAAGCCCCGTCCCGTAAAGGGGTAACGTGGTCGTACATGTAAGGTCGGGACGATCGACACATCATAAATCTAATCCCATTTCCCAAACCATACACACTCAAAATACATGGTGCACCACTTCTCCGAAAGTGGCCACCTAACTCATCATCACCCTCGCGCATTAATGGTACCCTACGGGGTTTTCATAAACCTTTGTTTTATACCAACATCATGCTCATGCTTCTACTATGCTTAGATCTACTTGTCAACGTGGTATTAGTGTGACCCTCATAGGTGGTAGGATCATGCTCAAAATGTAAGTGCTCCGAAGGAGCCTTCGGTAACATCACTTCAATTATATACCGAATGCTTATGATAACATGCAACAGAAATATTTGCTTTACTAGCATGCTGTATGACATATGCTCAAACATGGTCAAAGGGTTGCTTGCCTTGGTCAGGTAGTTATCCGGAGTCTTCGAGGACTTCAAGTCCAACTCCTTCGTCATACGGGTTTTCTGTCGTCGTAATAAATAAAAACAATAAGTGGCTCAGTCCAAAACAGATCACAAAGTCACTTTAAAAATGTTGTTTATTTCTGATAAATCCATATTGTTATTTTAAAAATATTTTCCTCTGGTTTTAGTGAAATAATATTTTTAAAATTAGCATAACAGAATCAAAACTATTCCAAATTAACCCTTTCTATTATAATAAAACAGAATAGTTGTTGCAAAAATTCATCCAATGGTTCTGTTAAATACTACACATTTTTAGAAAAATAACAGCGGAAGAATCATAATATTTCACTGGTTAAATATTTTTACAAAAATCATTTAAAACTAGGTTTTAAATAAAAAGAAAAAGGGCTACAGCCCCATGGCTTGGATTTTCCTGGGACTGGGCTGGCACACTGGCCAGCCAACCAACCTGCCCAGGCGCGCGCACCGTCAGGTTTGAACCTGACGCACGGGGCCCTGCGCTCAGTGGCTGCGGGCAGCGAGGGAGAGAGAGACGGGCCACCGACAGGTGGGGCACACCTGTCGGGGTCATCTCCTACCTCTGGTCAGAGAGGAGGAGCACGTCGGCGTGGCTAGCGACGTCCTCGGGCCCTAACGACGACATGAATAGGTCCGTCTCATCGTCGCCTACCTGCTAGTGGTCGAGTCGATGACGGAGGGGCTCTGTTTCACCAGCGACAAGGTAGTCGCGGCGGAGGTGTTTTGGGTGAAGGTGGAGGTGGCAGCTATGGGCACAGATTCGCTCGGGGAAGAGGGAGGAAAGCTTCCTGGTGTTACGGGGAGTGCTCTGGTGGGCAGAGGGATGAGAGAGCTGACGTGTAGCCAGAGAACGACTGGAGCTCCGAGGCAGAGGGGCCTCGGTTGGTGTCAAGCACTGGGGCTCTGCTTGCTCAATGGGGTGTCTAGGGAGGTGATTGAGGTCTCGGTGTGGTGGAGTGAGGGGTTCTGGAGTGAGGGGAGGGGCTAATTATAGGCCCGCGAAGGTGAGACGACTCAGGAATGCCGTTGATCCACCATGGCATGGATGGGGGTGCAGAGAGAGGCTGGGGTCGAAAGCACGGTCTCGGGACGTGGTTTTGGACCTCCAGGACTCACTGCGAGAGAGAGGTATAGAGGAGAGGCGAGCTATCATGGCCACGCTCCTCTAGCGCTTCTGGTGCACGCGGGCATGCGTCGCACTGGCTCTTAGCGCAGGAAAGGAGGGGCCCTGAGGGCTTCCTGATGCAGAGGGGCTATCGGGGGAGAGGAGAGACATCGCGGGGAGGCTGGAACTGACGGAGGGAGTCGCCCCCACCTCGGTTGCTCTCTGTAGCACGCCCAGAGCACAGCTTTGGCATGCCACGGCATGCTGGCACGCTCTGGGGGTGCCTTGGACGTGTCTAGCATGTCTTGGGCACTAGCTTGGAGATGCCTAGCAGTTGGAGTCCCGTGCACTCGGTCATGAAGGTGAGTGGATGGAAGGTGGAGCGGTACTTGCAATCCGCGGTGATGGACATGCATGCAAATAATCGGACTAGTATTAGATATCCATGTGCAAGATGCAAGGAAGGAGTCCTTTTGGACCCTTTTGTTCGTGGCACTTTGAAGGCACACCTGATGATGAATGGTTTCATGGATGTCTATACTTGGTGGATAAGTGAAGAAGATGATGATGATAAGGACGTCGAAATGGCAGGGACTAACGACATGGGGATAGACGAAGAGATGACCGATCGACAACGAAGACGATGGTGCCGGACATGGCGGCTGGGAAGAATCCAGAAATGACGGTGTCGAAGAAGATTCCGGACACGGCGAAGAAGAGTCCGGACAAGGCGGAGAAGAGGCGGTGGTCACACCACTGTCTTCGATGCTACTAAGTGCAGTCGTGCAAGACCCTCATGTTCAAGACCTTCTTCGCAAGAGCATGACTAGCGAGACAGCTGCTTCTAGAGAGGAGGCCAAGCTGGCTCAACTTGAAGTGGACTCGAGGACTCCGTTGTATGATGGTTGCGATCCCGAGGTGACCCGCTTGAGTTTCACGCTTGAACTTCTAAAGACGAAGTCCAAAAACAAATGGACAGACAAAAGCCTCGATGAGCATTTGAAGTATCTACATAGTAAAGTTCTTCCCGCAGGGAACCTGTGTCCTAGTAGTGTCGAGGAGGCCAAGAAAATTGTTTTCCCTTTTGATTTGCCACACATTAGGTACCACACATGCATCAATGATTGCATCGTTTATCCGGGGAGCATGCGGAAAAAACCAACTGTCCAGTGTGCAATGCTTCTCGATACAAGAAGGAAGGAAAGAAAGCTCCTCAGAAAGTTGTATGGTACTTTCCGATCACTCCCCGTTTGCAGCAATATTTCATAGATTTTAAGGAAGCAAAGCTCATGCGCTGGCACGCAGAGAGGAAGAAGCCCGACGATGGAGATGATCTGAGGCTGAGACACCTCGTAGATGGTAGCCAGTTGAGAGCATTCAACACCGTATATGGATTTGTTAAAGAAGATCCAAGGAACATCGTGCTTGGTGCGAGTACCGATGGCATGAATCCGTTTGGAAACCAGAACACCAACCACAGCACATGGCCCGTGTTTGTATGGATTTACAACCTCCCCCCATGGAAGTGCATGAAGACAAAGTACATACACATGTGCATGCTGATTCAAGGGCCGAAACAACCGGAAAATAGTATTAACCTGTATATGGGGCTTCTCCAAGAGGAGCTAGACACGTTATGGAAATCACCGGCATGGACATGGGACGCCAGCAAAGGAGAGTATTTCCATATGAGAGTCGCGCTGATGACGATGGTGCACGACTATCTCGGTTATGGGTACACCTCAGGCTAGGTCTGCCACGGATACTGTGGATGCACGAGGTGCATGGATGATACAATGTCTCAGCAGCTTATTTCAACGAAAGATGGCGGGTCTGGGAAAATCGTGTACATGGGGTATCATAGATGGATCGAGAAGGATGACCCTTGAAGAAAGCGTGGAGATCTATTCAATGGGTTGGCTGAGCTTCAAGGACCTCCACGTAAGAGGAGCGGCGCCGAAATCTATGAGCTGTTTAGAAATTGGGAACAATGCCCCGCGCCGGGAAAGATCAAAAAGGTGCCAGGGCAGCTGCTGAAGGTATGGAAAACGAGGTCTCTTTTCTGGGACTTGGAGTACTGACCCAATCACGACACGCCTCATTGCCTTGATCAAATGCATATCACGAAGAATGCCGTCAAGAGCTTGCTTGGCACACCGATGAACATGCCGGAGAAGACCAAGGATGGGCCGAAGGAAAGGAAAGACTTGGAAGATTTTAAGATCAGGAAAGACATCCACCATAAAAAGTTGATGGAGGAGACAGAGACCGAGACACAAGAGGGGGAAAGGGCAGAAAATTCAACAAGAAGGAGGAGAATTATTGCCCCCTTGTTGCTTCACCTAAAGTCCGAAGGAGATCGATCAATTCAACAAGTGCCTTATGGGAATCAAAGTCAGTTCTGGTTACTGTGGAAAGATAAGCAGATTTCTAGACCCAAAAAAAAAGGTTCAGCGGGATGAAGTCTCATGATTATCACATGATGATGATGCAGATACTCCCGGTTGCCATTAGAGGGATAATGGACAAGCACGTCCGTGACACGCTTATTTGTCTCTGCAACTTCTTCGATGTTATGTCTCAAAAGTCCATAAGTGTGAAGCAGCTCCGAAGGCTACAAGAAGAGATCATTGTCATACTATGTGAGCTTGAGATGTACTTCCCGCCCATGTTCTTTGACGTCATGGTGCATCTATGTGTCCACATCGTGGACGACATCATCGACCTCGGGCTCACATTCCTTCACAGCATGATGTCGTTTGAGAGGATGAATGTGGTAATCAAAGGATTTGTTCGTAACAAGTCCCGTCCCGAAGGGAGCATCGTCCAAGGGTATCTGACGCATGAGTGCGTCTCCTTTTGCGAGAATTATATAAGCGTCGAAGACCCTGTCGTTGGTTTGCCCGTCAAGAAGCACGATAGGAAGCTTGAAGTCGATGGTCACAACAACGGCCAGAGGGAATTGCACATGGACTACTCGAATCGACGGAATGACTTTGACAGGGCTAACTTAGTAGTGCTACAACACCTAGATGTGGTAGATGATTATGTGGCACGACACAAAGAAAGCATCGCAAAGAAGTACCATGATAAGGGGATGCTCAAGACGGACGATGAATTTACGGTAGAGCACAACGCTACTTTATTGCGTTGGTTCAAAGAGCAAGTTCTTGAAAATCCCCCGGAAGAGGGAGTTCAGACGGATTGCTCATACACGCCTTAGCACATGGCCCTGCGCCCAAGCTCGCGACCTACCTATTCTACGATATCAAAGGGTACACGTTCTACACAGAGGTCAAAGACATGGACAGTGAGTACCAGAACTCCGTGGTGACAATTCAATGTGTGACCGATCCCAACGGCACAACTGGAAGATTCTACGGAAGGGTCGAAGCGGTCTGAGAGCTTGACTATGCTGGAATGCACGATGAGACGATGTTCCGTGTCAGATGGGCCAAGGACGTCGTAAGAGAAAACAAGTATTTCACCACCATGTCTACACCCGACGCGAAGAGCAGTCCCGTGAACGTTAACATCATTGCCAAAAATGAGCCATGGGTACACGCTAAGCACGTGACACAATGCTTCTTCATAACCGACCCGGCAAATCCCAGCCGTGTTGTCGTGAGGAGATCCAAAAGGAGCATCGTCGGAATGGATGGAGTCGCCAACGAGGAAGACTACGACCAATATGGAAATTCGATGAGGGAAGATGACGATAACGATGAAGCATACGTGAAAAGAAGAATCAAGACTACATGGCGGTGGAAAGATCGTACTCCATGGCTCCGGAAAAGTCACAAGGAGGGGCTCAATTACTCGGCAACGAACAAGAAAGGGAAGAAGCTCAATGTGAAACGTCTTCGACGCAGCTGATCAGAAACCTACATTTATATATATATGAATCTATTTTGTGTATGCACTTAAGTAACTGTTATCCGTCAAATGATATGTTACCACCACATGCATGGTTCCGGTGATATTCGCGCATGAGAGGGAGACGCCGTCGTCGGGAGAAAAACAAAAACAAAAAACATAAGGGAGAAAGCAGTACAAAAGAAAAATAAAAGTAAACAGAGAAGAAAAGGAAAAAAGAAAAACAAGAAAACAAAAAACTAGAAATGGAAAATAATAAAAAGAAAAGATAGTTGTAGCACTAGTTTATGGAACCAGCGCGCTATAGCTAAGTTAGCTATAGCGTTGGCTCCTAAACCAGCGCTACTGCTAAGTTAGCTATAGCACTCGTTCAGGACGAGCGCTACCACTATTTTGAGTTAACCCCCCCCCCCCTGCCAAATCCCCTTGCTGCCTCCATCCCGTGGCAGATATCGCACACAAAGCGACCACTGTCTGAACTGCCCCCTCCACCCGCGCCCCCACTGCCCCCTCCACCGATGCCCCCACCGTCAGCCTCCACCGGCGCTCCCACCAGCAGCCCCTCCCCCACTGCCGACGGTACAAGATCCCAGCAGCACCTCCTCGTCGTCGAGAAGCTGTTCCCACCAGCAGCCCCTCCCCCACTCGAGCAGTCGCTCCCGCCCAACACCGCCGCCGCCCAGAGGTAAGCCGGCGGCCATTCCATAGGAAGGTAGCCTCCCTCCATCCTTCCTCCCTCTTACCTCATCCCCTCCCTCCTCCCTCTTGCATTCTCTGTTTTTTCCATAGGAAAAGATTTTGCTTCATAGGTGTTTATGATAATGCTTGTAGGGACAAAGAAATTTATTCTATGCGTGACTAGATTGCAATGCACCTCATAAGATGCCTAATGTACCTAGACGAAGGGAGTAGTTAAAAAAGTATAGACAGAGGGAGTAGTTAAAAAAGTATGTATGCTCGTATGGTTAGAACATCTTCAACAATATCTCTATTACTGGATAAAAATAACTACTTTTTACCAAGAAAGGCTAGGGCACAATAAAATGGGACATAAAAGAATATGCTCCAACAACAGTCCTATAATAAAGCACCACCGTTTCAACTATTGCCTTAAATAGGGAACTATATTTACATACATATTGAAACAAATTAATATTAACCTTGTCCCAAATGAATCCAAAACAAATTTGATGACAATGTATGGGAGGCTTCATCACTTTTTCAATAGAAAATTGATACACCCCCACATCCAATTTCAACTACCTTATAAACATAAGTTGGAAACACAAATATGTTCAATGACTTATCCTTTTTAGAGATTACATGTGATGCTTTCTTCTCTGCCAAATAAGACATCAACTCATTAGGGTTCAGAAGTCAATGGAGACAATTTGCTTTGTCTTCGAGCTTGACAGGGGATCTCCCTTCGCTAGTACTTATTATATCCTCATGGTGTCCATAGTACTTACTATTTTCGGTTTATATTTGTATAATTAATCTTGTGATGGTGTCAAGAGAATTCCATTTATTATCCTCATGGTATCCCTTCTTGTCATTGATGTTTTGCCAAAATGTCCGAGTGGCCTATGTTTTGCCGGAATGTTCAATCATTTCCGTTCCGACAAATTTCAGGCGCTCCATATGTCCACTTTTTAGCAAAGGTCATGCCGAAATTTTTGGCATGACTTGTGCTAGAAACTAGGACATATGGAGTATCCGGGATTTGCCAGAAGGGGAATGAATCAACATTCCTACCAAATATAGGCCCCTTTTTTCTCTTCATTATATCTTTTATTTACATTTGTTGCATAGGAAACATGTCTACCAACGCCGAAGCCGTGGGTGGTTTTGCTCGCTCGCAGACCCCATGGAGACAACAAATCACTATTTCGATTACCTGGATGAACACCAGATGCGGTTGCATGGTGGCAGTAGTGGTCCCAACCCCGACCCCGGCACCGACACCGGCACCAGCACTGGCACCGGCACCGACACCGCCCCCGAGACCGGCAACGACGATGTCCTAGCCGGTAAAGCACCGAAAAAGAACAGGATACGAAAACCAAACGAGCTTGGCATCGGAAAAATTGTTGTCACAGAGATTCACCCCATGAAGTTAGAGCCAACGGCGCGAGAGGAAGCGCGCAAGTGCTGGGGCAATCAACTTGGATGCATCCTTAGGGAAACCGCCAACATCAATGATGAGAGGTTGAAGCAAATACCACATGTGGAGCACATGCTCCTAAAGAAGTTGCACAATAGGTTCATGTTCCCCGACCGGGATGAAAAGCAATATAAAGAGCCGTGGGATGACCCCGCCATGACAAAGATAAACGAGAAGGCGATGGTGACGTTCACCAAAGATTTGTCCTCCTCGGAAGTTCGGGTGAAAAAAGCGGTTGGGAAGAATGAACCATGGTCCAAGATTCATGTTGATAATCCGACAATATCGGAAGAGGACTTTGCAAAATTCCTGGAGAATTGCGATAAAGAAGAAGTCAAGGCAAAGTCGGAGAAAATGAAGCCGCTCCATGCCACGAACACGCCTCCCCACTGCCTCGGATGCCGTGGTTACGAGGGGAAGAGGCACATATGGGCCAAGGAGGACGCCGAACATGAAAGTCTCGGGATCCCATACCCCTTGGCAGAGTTCACCGACCCGCTGGAGCATGACTGGATCAGGGCTCAGTACAAGTTGGACAAAGTCAAAAAGATCTTTTACACGGACCCGAACACGAGGGAGTTCATGAGACTTCTGGTAATTGTTATATTACCACATTTATCATATTAGCTTCCAATCAATTTGGCTGCAAGTTTTGTCACATTAGTAAACCATCCACGTTCCTTTTGCAGAAAGAGCAGCACCAAAAGGCAGCCGAAAGCAACGAGTCGTTACAGTCGACGGCGAGGCCTAAGTTGGACACCCCGTTCAACAGGGCCATGAACATACTGAAAAAGGTCCCGATGGACAAGCCGCCGTCCTATGGACGTGTGCACGGCGTCGGAGATGGCGCCTCGTGGAAGACATGCTACCTCGAGGAGCCAGAGGATAGCAGGAAGAGATGGTTGGTCTTCACTCAGGAGAGCATCGACGAGAAGGTCGCGATTGCGGTCAAAAAGACCGAAGATGAAACCAAAGAAGAGGTTGTCGACGTAGTCAGTGGGTTGGTCACTGACGCGGTGGCCAACTTGATTCCGACAATTTTCAATTGGTCGAAGAGCAATCCAAATGCACGGCCGGAGGACTTTCCAATTCCCAGCTTTGTCCGGAGCAACTCGGCGAACACCACAACAGCAACACTTACCGAAGCAACCGCCAAAGGTCGCGTTCCTGTTCATAGCAACCCGACCTCCGTCTCTCGCATGCTCGGCGGGCCTTCCTTGCTGGGTGAGCTCGACGCCCTCACGGTAATTACGCGTCATACCCTTTTCACCAGCATGTTTATAGTCTTCCGTTTCAGTTGCCTTTCAGATGTTTGATGTCGCAGACATATCTCCTTCGTAGGTCGACGACACCCCGTGCACCCTACTCTACAACACCAAGGGCTAGAAGGTGGTTGTGGGAAAGGTAACCATCATGAAGCGGAAGTACTGCATGTTCCACAACCGACAGATGCCCGATGGCGTCTTCAAGGTTAACGTGGCTAGTGTCTTAGCGAGCTTTGAGCATTTTCCTCCTCCGATACCATTTGATGACGATGAGACCCTAAGACGATTGGCTCATGCAAGAACTGGTTCTTGACTTGGCCGAAGTCTCTTCTTCGTCTCGAGGAGCCCAGTATCATGCCAACGCCAACTTCTCAAGAAGGTATGAACACCACCCCACCTACCAAATTACGTGCACTTGTCGTGGCGGATGATGGTAGCGTACGACGCGAGGGAGAGCCTCCGTTAGTGCTAGATCATGTCGCCCCCGCTGTCGAAGAAGCAAATGTTGATGATGACATGGAGGATGATGATGAGGACCCGAACCAGTATTTCAATACCGCCTATGATGGATTGATGGCTCAAGACGCCAAAGACTCAGGCTATGACCGTGGAGATGATGACTTGATGCTGCCTGATTTGCCGGAGCCGGAACGTCCTAAGGAGGAATGCAAAAAAGTCTCTCTTCAAGCCATCCTCGCAGGAGACGCCTCCAGATGCCGCCTCTACCCAGCAACCCCCCGAGGCCCATCCACTGTTTAGCCCGAGGACACTAGGTGGTGGTGGTTATGGAAGGTATGGTGGGCTCACTACCGCCACCCGCCAAGAAGAAAAGGAAGAGACCGGCCAAGAAAGGCCCTAAAGGCGCCATAGGTGCTTCAAGCAGCCAGCCGCCTCTGAAACCCCTGGTGGTAGACAAAATACGTGTCGAAGGTAAGTAGTGTATCCACATCACCGTCGAGCCGATCCTACCTGCCAAAGCGCTAGATCACATACTGAACAATGATCTAAAGAGACTCCATAAAGATGTGTTGGACATAGAGAAAAGCCTTCTGGTCACGAAACATCCAGGATGCCCGCTTTAAGCGGCTCATGTGTCGGGTGGGAAGTTGTACGTCGATACCTGGCCCGCGAATGACTTCCTCCTGTGATTTGAGTACATCTCCAACATGTTCCACACAAGCTGGATTTCCAGTTCATCCGCATGTATGCGCTGTATCTCAACTCCATCATCAATATGGAGAGCATCAAATATATCTGCGTCACACACCCATACTATATTCACGAGGGCTTCTTGGAAGTTTCCAAAGAGCACCGTGACTATGTGAGCAAGTACCTCGAAGAATTCATGATCGCTAATAAGGACAAGGAAGCAATTCTCGTGCCTTATCATCCCTCGTAAGTCATACGCGGATATCCTTTCGTACATGTTAATCATTCCTTTGAAAGCATGGATGCTAATTTGAGGTGTACTTAATTTGCGCACTGGGGGCGGCGCCGTCCTCATTGTTCTATACCCGGAATACTCCCATGCTTTGTACTTGGACTCGTCGAAGAACCTAAAGAAAAAGAATTACATGCACATAAAGAGTGTTCTTGACTCTGCTCTGTGGACCTTCAGCCTGACTGGTGGATATACCAATGTGAAAAAGACTAGGATTAAAGCACCGGCTTTCGGCCATAAGACCGACTTCTGCTGCATCCAGCAACCGCACAACTGTACGGCTGATGGAATCTACATTATGCATCACCTGATGGAGTTCAGAAGGGATAATCAACGCCTTTGCATGTCAGCTACTACTGAAGATGCCGTGATTGTCAGCTGGGCCACAAGCATTGGAAAGACACCAAATCATCGAAACAGAGCTGAGTTTTATCACATACAGTGTGAACTAGCCCAAGTGATCATGAAGCAAGTCCTCGAACCAACGGGGATGTTTTACAATGGGCCAATCACGTGGGTTGATGTCCGAGCACTGCTAGTCACTCAGCGTCTGGACATGAAGCCTTTCACGAAGCTCGGGTGCATCCTCCCTGACTATGAAGATTGGAACGACGACCTGAACGACTGATTGCGAATGAAAATGTGATGTAACTAAACTGTGGTCCGGAACTAGCGTGCCTTATCACTACTGTCTTTCTATGGCAAAACTTTGAAATTATGCACGGTGAAACTATGTGATGTAACTAAACCGTCATCTTGAACTAGCGTAGATCGCTCTGGTTAATTATTTTGGGTATGAGGAACTTCGTCATTTATGTTTACTATTGGTTGCTTTTATTTTGCTAATCATGCCTCTTTGTTTTCTTATGTATATTATGTTGCATATTATCATTCAAATCAACAACTCACGATGGAGCTACCTAGATCAGAGAAGGCGAAGGACTACTATGTCGTGTACGTTGGGAGGGTTCCAGGAGTCTACGACCACTGGCCAGCCGCTCAGGCCCAGGTGCACTGGTACCCGGGTGCTAGCCACAGAGGGTTCGACACCAGAGCCGAAGTGGAAAGTAGTTACTTGAGGTGGACACTCTAGCATGAGCAGGGGCGGGACCGCCGGTACTACATAGTCGCGCTCTTCCTCATGCTGGTCTCTCTTCTCTTCTACATCATGTTGTAGATAGAGATGATGAAACTTGTGGGTGTGCCATGACCATGCAGTTGCACTTATTCAAGACATGACATGATCACACTTATGTATCGCTATTTTCGAGATTATGTGATGATATTTTGTGTTGAATGATGATGATGATGATGGTATCACGAGACTATTGTATGTCTATTAGTTGTGAGAATGGTGTATGTTTAATTTGATGCAAATCTATATAGAATCTGTATAAATACATCACAAATACGTAGAGGGTGCAAATCTGTGAAAGAAGTAAAAGTTAGCAGTAGCGCTGGTAAATACTTACCAGTAGCGCTGTTTAGCAGCAACGCTTACTATGGGAAAGCGCTACTCCTATAGTTAGCAGTAGCGCTGGGCAGGGAAGCGCTACTACTAATACTACTTACCAGTAGCGCTGCCCATACCGGCGCTACTAATAGGGTTTAGCTGTAGTGCAATAGCAGTAGTGCTTGTCTCAGCGCTACTGCTACGCATATTTCCAGTGCTACTACTAGGGTTTTCCCTAGTAGTGGTGGGAGCCCTGGCTGGTCAAAGAAAGACAAGGACACAAGTGCTGTCAGCCTTGGACTCAAGCTTAAATTGGAGATTTTGGTTTATCTACTTTGAACCAGAGAGGGGACACTTGACTAGAGTTAGGCATTGATCTCAGCCACCTAATCTATGAGTTTGCGAGAAAGGGATTTGGTTTAGCTATGGTTCAGAGGGGTTTTACACAACTGTCAGAAGGTGCTCGACAGTGGTTTGGGGTAGATTTACCCCACCACTGGCTATGCAACCTAACAGGATTGGGTTTGGGGCTAAAACAAGGGGCTTCAGCAAGTTCGAGCTCCATAGGGTAAGTTTAGCTTTGTAAACTTGAAAAATTCCCTAAATGACCAGATCTGTTCCTTCCATAGGGAGTGTGGGGAAATCAATTTCCACAAATCCCATTTTTGGCATGGAGTCCTCATTTGAGGTATTAGGCACTCTTGCGAAGTTTCATCTCCATTGGATAAACTTTGCTAGGTAGAGTTTCTCTAACTTCATACTGGACAGAAGGGGTTTGGCAATTAATTGGCGACCTTATCCACCTTGGATCAAGGTGAAACTTTATTTGGACACCATATATGGCTTAGGGATACCACTGGAATTTTCTAGGAGTTTATTGAGAATGTTTCCTTGGGAAATATTTCAAAAGGTCAAAACAGATAGAAAAGGTTTTGAGGGTTTTAGTCAAATTATTATAATATAAACAGGGGTTGAAAACCTTATGTATGGAAAATATATGTCCTTCTCGGTATCTCCAAATTTTCTCAAATTTTTCTAAGGCAGAAAAGTATTTTCCTTATAGGAATATCATTTCTGGCCTCAAAAATGGACATGCAAATAAAATAGGAAAACAATTCATAAAATAATTATCTTATGGTTTTGGTGTGAGCTACAATGGTTTTAGAACCAAATCACCAACTTTGGGTAAGAGCACTTCTTGCCATCAAGGACTTGTAGTGCAATCAATCATAAAATAAGAAATAAGAAAAAGGGTTTTGAAAATAATTAGGTCATGAGAAATGTGGTTTTTGATATCACACAATCAAGCATACAAGCATAAAATGAAAATCATGGCACTCACAACATTAGTTTTGAAAAAGTTTAAATAAACTCAGTTTTTTGAATTACAGAAAAAGTGATAGTGAAAACAGGGTGTGAAAAAAACTATCCCCCTTACAAGAATCTCGTCCCCGAGATTCCTAAGCTAGCTGCTAAAAAGGTACGGAAACTCATATCGGAGATAGTCTTCATGCTCCCATGTTGTTTCTGCTTCGGTGTGGTTGCTCCACTGGACCTTGAAATACTTGATGGTGCGGCTTCTGGTAAAACGCTCGGCTTCATCCAGGATGCGGATCGGCCTCTCACGATAAGTGAGATCTGGCCGAAGGTCGATGGCCTAATGGTCAATGTCCTTATAAAGATCTGGACGGTTTGGCGCTTGAAGACACTTCCGAAGTACTGACACGTGGAAGACGTTGTGCACACCTGAAAGTTCCGGAGGTAGCTCCAACTGGTAAGCAACTTCTCCACGCCTTGTCGTGATCATAAAAGGTCCAATGAACCTTGGAGAAAGTTTCCCCTTGACGTGGAAACGCTTGGTTCCCTTGAGAGGTGTGACACGAAGGTACACTTGATCTCCGGGAATGAACTCCACTTCTCTGCTGTTAGAATCCGCATAGCTCTTCTGTCATGACTTGGCTGCCTTCAAATTTTCTCGGACAAGTTGCACCTTATCTTCTGTCTCTTGTAGAACTTCCGGCCCGAAAATCAACCCTTCACCGGTTTCGGACCAGTTGAGTGGGGTGCGGCACTTCCGTCCGTAAAACACTTCAAATGGGGCCATCTGGAGACTAGACTGGTAGATGTTATTGTAGCGGAACTCAGTGAACGACAGACAGTCTTCCCGTTTGGCACCATGTGCCAAGACACAAGCGGAGATCATATCTACTAGTATCTGGTTTACTCTCTCCGTCTGTCTACCCGACTGTGCGTGGAAGGCGGTGCTGAAGGAGAGCTTGGTTCCGAGGGCTTATTTGAACTTCTTCCATAATCTTGAGGTGAACTACGTGCCTCGGTCAGATACAATCTCCTTGGGAACTCTGTGGAGACTCACTATATGATGGATGTACAGACTAGCCAACTGGCTCCCATCATAAGTGGTGTTGACTAGAATGAAATGGTCCATCTTGGTCAGATGGTCGACAATGACCCATATAGAGTTATGCCCCTTGCTTGACTTGGGCAACCTAGTGATGAAGTCCATGCCGACTTTGTCCCACTTCCATTTAGGCACTTGGAGAGGTTGTAGCAGTCCAGCAGGTCACTGATGTTCAGCATTGACTCGCTGGCACACGTCGCACTTGGCAACATAAGACGCTATTTCCCTCTTCATGCCATGCCACCAGAATCTTTCTCGGAGATCTTGATACACCTTGGTACCACCGGGGTGAATTGAGTAGGGTGTGTCATGAGCTTCCTCCAGGATCAAGTCCTTGAGTTCTGCCTTGTTGGGTACGCATAAACGTTTCCCAAACCACACTACTCCTTGCTCATCCATCAAGAATTCTGGGGCCTTGCCTTCCTGGATCTTCTTCTTGATGCCTTCAATGCTCTTGTGCCCCTTCTGGGCCTCCTTGATATCACCAGCCAGCATTGGTTTGACTTCGAGGTTAGCCAGGAATCCTGGTTCCACTAGCTCCAACCCAAACCTTTCCATTTCTTCATATAAGGCAGGTAGCCTTTCCTTGAGCATAAAATTCAAGGTGTTGGCCTTCCTGCTTAAGGCATCAACCACTACATTGGCCTTACGGGATGGTATTGAATGCCGAGGTCGTAGTGTTTGATTAACTCCAACCATCTTCGTTGCCTCATATTCAATTCCCTTTGAGTAAAGATATACTTCTGACTTTGCGGCCAGTGTATATTTCACATCGCTTCCCGAGAAGGTAATGTCGCCATGTCTTCAGGGCATGCACCACTGCTGCCAACTCAACATCATGTGTGGCATAATTCTCCTTATGTCGGCGCAGTTGCCGTGACATATATGCCACGACCCTGCAGTCTTGCATTAGGACTCCATCGAGCCCGGTTCTGGAGGCAACACAATATATCACAAACTCCTTGCTGATATCTGGAGTAGCCAATACCGGGGCGGTAGTCAATATCTTCTTCAACTCCTGGAAGCTTGCTTCACACTCCGGCGTCCATTCGAACTTATTGCCTTTCTTCAAGAGCTGATTCATGGGTCGAGCGATGCGGGAGAATCCTTCCACAAACTTGCGGTAATATCCCGCGAGTCCGAGGAAGCTCCTAACTTCCTTCACATCGATTGGCGACTCCTAGTTGGTTACCGTAGTAATCTTGGAAGGATCGATCGCCAATCCACTTGCCATCATGGTATGACCCAAGAATCCCACTTCGTTCAGCCAGAATTGGTATTTGCTCAATTTGGCATAAAGTTGGTGATCTCGAAGCTTCTCCAACACTAACCTCAAGTGTTTCTCATGCTCTTCTTCGGACATGGAGAAGATTAATATGTCATCAATAAATACGACGACAAACTTATCCAGTTATTCCATGAAGACCTTGTTCATGAGGTACATGAAGTAAGCTGGATCATTTGCCAACCCGAAAGACATGATAGTGCACTCGTATAGACTGTACCGGGTCACGAACGCAGTCTTGGGTATATCTTCACGTCGGATCTTCAGCTGATAATATCCAGACGGGAAATCAATCTTGGAAAATACCTTGGCTCCATTTAACTGGTCAAACAAGTCTTCAATCTTGGGGAGTGGGTACTTGTTCTTGATCGTTACCTCATTGAGAGAACGGTAATCGAGGCAGAGTCTGATAATCCCATCTTTCTTGGACACGAACAGAATAGGTGATCCCCAAGGCGATGCACTCGGACGAATGAATCACTTCCTGTGTTGCTCATATAGATGCTTCTTCAGCTCTGCTATCTCTTCAGATCCCATCCTATAAGGCTTCTTATAGATAGGCCCCGATCCGGGCATGCGCTCATTGATGAACTCGATGTCTCGGTCGGGAGGCATCCCTCATAGCTCATCAGGAAAGATGTCCGGGTACTCACAGACTATCGGCACTCGGTCCAGCTCTTCTCCCGACAGGCTATTAACCTGCAGTACTCGAGTGGATACTAGCTCAGAGACATACTTGACTTTGACCCCTTGGTCGCTTGTCATGGTAATAGCCTGGTTGGCACAGACGAAGACGCTCTAGTGTCTCGGCAACCAATCCGTACCAAGGATTACTTCTAGGCCTTGCGAGTTAATGACGATGAGATCTGCTAAGAAGCTTATCCCATTGATAACAATCCTGACTCCTCTACACCCTAGGTTGGTCCTTAACACTGCTCCCGGGGTACGTACTTCCATTTGTCCGTTAAGCAGGGTAGGCTTCAAACCACACTTTTCCGTAAACCTTTGAGTAACAAAAGAATGTGAAGCACCACAATCAAACAATATTGTTTCTGGGTGGAGTTGATGAGGAACGTACCCAGAATGCAGTCTGGGTCTTCCTATGCCTCTTCTGCGAAGATATGATTAATACGTCCCCTGTTGTGATACTGCTGATTGCGGGGATGTTGGTTCCTGTCTGGTGCTCCTTGACCTTGATTTGGCCCATTGGGGCGCGGTGCATCGGGCTTCTTGTTGGGACACTGCCTGGAATAGTGCCCAGTCTGTCCACATCCAAAACAGGTAACTTGTCCTGGAAGGTTGGTCTTGACTCCACTCTTGTTCGGTGGATTGAATGCTGCCTTGGTGTTGACTTGCTGCTGAGGCTGGTAGTTCTGGCAAAATGTTGGAGCCCTATACTACAGCTGCTGATAACTGGGTCTTGCTGGAGCTGACTGCCATGGTCGAGGCTCCGAATTACTAGGTCATCCACTACGCATCAGTTTGCACTTACGGGTGTCGTCCATCGCACGACGCTTATCTTCCAACATAAGGGCCTTATTAACCAGATCGCAGAAGGTTCGGCATTCACAAGAAACCAGTTGATACTGGAGTGACTACTGCAGTCCTTCCATAAAGCGTTCCACTTTTGCAGCCTCAGTGTTGACGTCCTGTGGTGCGTATCTCGACAGGAGGTTGAACTTCTGCAAATACTCCTTGATTGTTCCACTGCCTTGCCTTAATGCTATGAATTCCCGCTTCCTAATGGTCATCATTCCGGGAGGAATGTGAGCGGTGCGGAATACTTCCTTGAAGATTTCCCAAGTTATGACTTGTCCTGCTCGCATGATCTGGAATCCATCCCACCAAGCTTTGGTCGTGCCTCCGAGACAGTGAGAAGCATAAAGGACTTCCTCACGATCATCAGTGCATTTGACCAGCGCGAGGAGGTCTTCGATAGTACGGATCTAGTCATCGGCATCCAATTGTTCTGTCGTCTCCGTAAACATGGGTGTCGTAGTCCACATAAACTTAGATAGAGTAGAGCGACCATTGCCATTCCCGTTCTACGGTAGGTTGTTCACCAAGACTTGAGCCAGCTGCTGGATAGCAGCATTACTGGCTTGATGTTCCTCGTGGAGAGCTTGAAGGAAGTGAGCCATAGTCAAGCTTTCTAGAGGAGGAGGTGGCGGTGGAGTATCGCCTTGCCGCTGCTCGTGGTGATCTCCAACTTGAGAGTCCCCTCCGGTTCCCTATGCTGACCTGAAGAGGCATAGCCGGGGTTGCCGAAGGTGCTGTTGCGAGTTGAAATCACCATCCTGTCAGGGGAGTAGACAGGTCAATATGCCGAACTGGCTGGAATCATAAGGGATGATGCTCTATTAAGGGGGTATGGTGTCGTGCTAGTGTGAGATTTTAAACCAAAGATTTTGGAAAAGTTAATGCATTAGATTAAAACAAGTGATGTAGTTGCTCACAAGCTACCTAAGGCAGAAATGCGGCTTGCATCAAACATGCTTACACAACACCCATGGTTCGCATGAACCGATACATGAACTCACGAAGCTTGGGGAGACTTCTAATTGCCTAAGACGTAATCCTAAGCGGCGGACTTCTCGGTCTCGTAGGCGGGTTCTGCGGGGTCTTCATCTTCATCTTCATCGGTGATTTCCTTGTTCAGAGGAGTAGGAGAAGGAAGTGGTCCATCACGGCGTCTCTTAGTCGGCGAGGCAGTGAGGAGATCGGTGTACTCTTCTGCGGTCAAGCGGCGACTCTGAATAGGAGTGGTCTGAAGCACTGGTACTCCTCCTCGGAAGACAATGGTTGATCGCCCTCTGTGTGATCCTTCCTTCTTAACCTTGCGGGTCTCCTTATCCAGGCGAAGAAGGTCCTGGACTTGGTGTAGTTCTTAGCGAATCTTCATTGACTCCTTGATCAAAAGGTGCGTCAAAGTGTCGGAGGAGAGACTGAAATAGGCCTGAAACCTTAGTGGCGTCCCGTCCTTTGAAGATGGGTTGAGTGTCCAACTCCCGTCTATCCCATCCTTAATAAAAGGTAGGTGACGAGTAGCTAGCTCGTTAGCCATCTCGGGAAGGATGTCGCGGAGACGCACGAGTGCCTCTCGTACGGTTGTCTCCACTGCGAACATCAGATCCTCCATCTGTGGTCCTTCAAAGAACCAACTGGTTGGGGAGTCATTAGCCTTTACTATCACCTTCACGTGATATTCCTTGGTGTCGGAGTTGACCCAGTGCTCGTTGTAGAGGAAGATGGGCGTGTGGCGTACTTGACACTTCTCGAGGCTATCTCCCAATAGTAGGGGAAAGCCCGTCTCCAGAAGCATCTCAGGTACGACGGCTATCTACAAGGATGTAGGGGAGAGGGTTAGAAAGTTTTAGTGGGTGCAGAAAATCTCAGGGTAAAGACTAGGTGCACTAATCGTCTCGGCTAGCGTCCATGCTTCCGAAGGCTTCCTATAGTCAGGATGGCTCTGATATCAGCTCTCTGGGACCCCGACATCTGAGTCAAGATCGTCGGATGAACATGCTCAGTGATCCCAGAGATCAATGCTCACCGAAGACACAAATATTGAATATTGAGAGTCTTACATCCAAGTACCGAATTATTACATCATGTGACCGCATGGTCAAGTTCACAAGGTAGGGCCTATAAGGCCAAATCACACAGATACAACTAGTAGCGGAAATCTTAGCGCTAAGCGGGTGCCCATGCCATCAGCCTACACCAACAGGCATTCTGACTCGGAAGCGTCCTAGTTCGCAGGGCCATCTCCGAAGACGTACTCTTCTCCAAACTCCGGTCCTTCCATGTCTGGTCAATAATATAACCAGTGGCAAGCCAATGAGTACTTTTGAATGTACTCGCAAACAGCCCATGATATTAACAATGCAATTGAAAGGATAACAAGTAATACGCATCTTTGGTGGACATTATCTTATCTATAACTAAACTTGTTCATGGGTATGCATCATAAACAAGATGTTGATTTGAAGAGGAGGTTACAAATATAAATATATCTCTCAAGGGCTGAACACTCCGGTTTCACCCTATATGCCAAGTCGCCAAACTTGGTCATATTAACTCTTTCATATAACACCACTCTCACACACACTTTGTTTATGCGGAAACGACTGGACGTAGTTTAAGCAGCACCGCCCAACTGTCCTTGACCGTGGACATGGCTATTCGAATAGTTTTACACTCTGCAGAGGTAGTATCCTGGACCCACGAGATCCGGCAAACTTCTGTGTCATCCACGACTCGCGGTATATAACATACCCGAGGTAAGTACCCGATCAATGCCTTTCCCCTGACAATAATAGACAAAGAGGTCCACTCGATTGGTACCCAGCCCACATGTTGTACGTCTTACGAGCACCGACTCTGGACAGTATCAACCATGCGGGGACCAACGGTGTGCCCGGAACACGTAAAAACGGCAAAGTCACCCTACCTGGCACGACCCTATCACGAGAGTGACCACACATCACCCCCGCCACTAGTAATGTAGCTCTTTGCTAGCACCGACCAGAGTAATCAACAAATCCCCGTCCCATAAAGGGGTAACGTGGTCGTACATGTCAGGTTGGGATGGTCGACACATCATAAATCTAATCCCATTTCCGAAACCATACACACTCAAAATACCCGGTGCACCACTTCTCCGAAAGTTTCCACCTAACTCATCATCACCCTCGGGCATTAGTGGCACCCGGCGGGGTTTTCATAAACCTTTGTTTTATACCATCATCATGCTCATGCTTCTACTATGCTTATCTCTACTTTTCAACATGGTATTAGCGTGACCCTCATAGGTGGTAGGATCATGCTCAAAATGCAAGTGCTCCGGAGGAGCCTTCGGTAACATCACTTCAATGATTTACCGAATACTTATGATCACATGCAACGGAAATATTTGCTTTACTAGCATGCAGTATAACATATGATCAAACATGGTCAAAGGGGTGATTGCCTTGGTCAGCTAGGTATCTAGGGTCTTTGAGGTCTTCAAGTCCAACTCCTTCATCGCACGGGTTTTCTATCATCGTAATAAATAAAAACAATAAGTGGCTCACTCCAAAACAGATCACAAAGTCACTTTAAAAATGTTGTTTATTTCTGATAAATCCATATTGTTATTTAAAAATATTTGTCTCTAGTATTAGTGAAAGAATATTTTTAAAATCAATATAATAGAAGCAAAACTATTGCAAATTAACCCTTTTTATTATAATAAAACAGAATAGTTGTTGCAAAAATTCATCCAATGGTTCTGTTAAATACTATACATTTTTAGAAAAATAATAGTGGAAGAATCATAATATTTTACTGGTTAAACTTTTGTCAAAAATCATTTAAAAGTAGGTTTTAAATAAAAAGGAAAAGGGCTACAGCCCCCTGGCCTAGCTTGGCTTGGGACTGGGCCGGCCCACTGGCCAGCCAACCAACCAGCCCAGGCGCGCGCGCTGTCTGGTTTGAACCTGACGTGCGGCCCCCTGCGGTCAGTGGCTGCGTGCAGCGAGGGAGAGAGAGATGGGCCACCGAAAGGTGGGGAGCACCTGTCGGGGTCGTCTCCTACCTCTGGCTAGAGAGGAGGAGGAGCACGCCGGCGTGGCTACCGACATCCTCGGCCCCTAACGACGACATGAATGGGTCCGGCTCGTCGTCGCCTACCTGCTGCTGGTCAAGTCAATGATGGAGGGGCTCTGGTTCACCGGCGACAAGGTAGCCGCGACGGAGGGGTTTTGGGTGAAGGTGGAGATGGCAGCTACGGGCACGAATTCGCTCGGAGAAGAGGGAGGTAAGCTTCCTGGTGTCACGGGGAGTGCTCTAGTGGGCAGAGGGACGTGAGAGCCGACGTGTAGCTGGAGATCGACCGAAGATCTGAGGCGGAGGGGCCTCGGTCAATCTCGAGCAATGAGGCTCTGCTTGCTCAATGGGGTGGCTAGGGAGGTGATTAAGGTCTTGGAGAGGTGGAGTGAGGGGTTCTGGAGCGAGGGGATGGGCTATTTATAGGCCCACGATGGTGAGCCGACTCGAGAGCGCCGGTGATCCACCGTGGCATGCATGGGGGTGCCGAGAGAGGCTGGGGTCAAAACCACGGTCTCAGGACATGGTTTTGGACCTCTAGGACTCACTGCGGGAGAGAGGGAGAGAGGAGAGCTATCATGGCTGCGCTCCTCTGGCGCTTCTGGTGCACGCTGGCACGCGTCGCACCGGCTAGCGCAGGAAAGGAGGGGCCCTGAGGGCTGCCTGATGTAGTGTGGCTGTCGGGGGAGAGGAGAGACACCGCGGGGAGGCTGAAACTGGCCGAGGGAGTCGCCCCCACCTCGGTTGCTCTCTGTAGCACGCCCAGAGCGCAGCTTTGGCATGCCACGGCATGCTGGCGCGCTCTGGGGTGCCTTAGATGTGTCTAGCGTGTCCTGGTCACTAGCTTGGAGACGCCTAGCCGTGGGAGTCCCGTGGGAGCCCTGGCTAGTCAAAGATAAGAAAACAGGTGCTATCAGCCTTGGGCTGAAGCTTAAATTGGAGATTTTGATTTATCTACTTTGAACCAGAGAGGGGCCACTTGACTGGAGTTAGGCATTGATGTCGGCCACCTAATCTATGAGTTTGGGAGAAAGGGATTTGGTTTAGCTATGGTTTGGAGGGGTTTTACCC
This sequence comes from Hordeum vulgare subsp. vulgare, assembly GCF_904849725.1. NCBI lineage: Eukaryota > Viridiplantae > Streptophyta > Magnoliopsida > Poales > Poaceae > Hordeum > Hordeum vulgare. The sequence goes on from NC_058518.1 coordinate 186,533,968, forward strand.
AACTGTCAGAAGGTGCTCGACAGTGGTTTTGGGTGGTTTCACCCACCACTGGCTATGCAACTTAATATGATTGAGTTTGGGGCTAAAACAAGGGGCTTCACCAAGTTTGAGCTCCGTGGGGCAAGTTTAGCTTTGTAAACTTGAAAACATCCCTAAATGACCAGATTTGTTCCTTCCAAAGAGATTGTGGGCAAATCAAGTCCCATAAATCCCATTTTTGGCATGGAGTCCTCATTTGAGGTATTAGGCACTCCTGCAAAGTTTCAGCTCCATTGGATAAACTTTGCTATGTAGAGTTGCTCTAACTTCATACTAGACACAATGGGTTTGGCAATTATTTGGTGACCTTATCCACCTTGGATCAAGGTGAAACTTTATATGGGCACCAAATATGGCTTAGGGATACCACTGGAATTTTCTAAGAATTTATAGAGAATATTTCCTTAGGAAATATTTCAAAAGCTCAAAACAAACACAAAAGGTTTTTAGGATTTTACTCAAATAATTATAATATAAACAGGGGTTTAAAACCTTATGTATGGACAATATATGTCCTTCTGTGTATCTCCAAATTTTCTCAGATATTTCTAAGGCAGAAAAGTATTTTCCCTTATAGGAATATCATTTCTGGCCTCGAAAATGGACATGCAAATAAAATAGGTAACTAATTAATAAAGTAATTATCTTATGGTTTTGATGAGGTAGAATGGTTTTAGAACCAAATCACCAACTTTGGGTAAGAGCACTTTTTGCCATCAAGGACTTGTAGTGCAACCCAAAGTAGGGTTTTGTATTAACCAGAAATAAGAAAAAAGGTTTTGAAAACAATTAGGTCATGAGAAATGTGGTTGTTGATATCACATAATAAAGTGTACAAGCATAAAATGACAATCATGGCACTCACAACATTAGTTTTGAAAAAGTTTTAATAAACTCATATTTTTGAATTAGACAAAAAGTGATAGTGAGAATAGGGTGTGATAGAAATAATATATAGCGTTGAGCATCATGTTTAAGTATAGATTACAGCAGGGAGAAGGGGTGTTACACCGCTGCCTAGAGGGGGAGAGAGTTGGTGATGACGGCGGCGAAGTTATTGGTGTAGATCACCGTCATGATGATGGCCCCGGCGGTGTTCTGGTGCCACCGGGAGAGAGGGGAGAGAGCCCCCTCCCCCTTCTTCTTCCTTGGCCTCCCCCTAGATGGGAAGAGAGTTTCCCCTTTGGTCCTTGATCTCCATGGCGGCGGATGGGTGAGATCCCCTCTGAGATTGGATCTCTCTCTTTGTTTCCTTTTGTTTCTCCATTCCCAGATTCTGGCGTTTCACCGTTTCTTATATTCCCGGAGATCCGTAACTCTGATTGGGCTGAAATTTTAACATGATTTTTATCCGGATATGAGCTTTCTTGTGGAGAAAGAAGGGCACCAACTACCTTAGGGGGTGGCCACAAGATAGCCTGGCGCTCCCTACCCCCAGGCCGCGCCCCTCTGGCTTGTGGCCCCCTCGGGCACCACCTTCTGTTGATTCCACTTCTTAAAATTCATATATTCCAAAAAAAATCTGCGTAAGTTTTTATCCCGTTTGGACTTCGTTTGATATGGATTTTGTGTGAAACGAAAAACATGCAACAAACACGAACTGACACTGGGCACTCGCTCAATATGTTAGTCCCAAAAAAAGTACCAAAAGTTGCCAAAATTATATGAAAGTTGTAGAATATTGGCATGAAACAATCAAAAACTATAGATACGATGGAGACGTATCAATGTCGCACTTGAATTTGATTTGTTCGAGAATGTTGCACATGATTATAGTCAATTTTAAGAGCACTTCCATTGTCACACAATAATGGAACATTTCTAACATGGATGCCATAATCCTTAAGAGTTTGAGTCATCCAGAGTAATTCCGCACAGCATGATCCGGCGGCTATATATTCAGCTTGGTAGTAGATAAGGATATTAAGTTTCATTTCTAGGATGACCAAGACACAAGAGATCTCCCAAGAAATTGACATATATCCGAGGTGGATTTTCTATCAACCTTGTCTCCAGCATAGTCCGATTCGGAATAGCCAAAAATATTGAAAGAAGATCCATTGGGATACCATATTCCAAAGTTTGGTGTATGTGTCAGGTATCTCATGATCCTTTTTACAGCCAATAATTGACACTCATTAGGTGCCGCTTGATATCAGGCACACATGCAAACGCTCAACATGATATCAGGATGAGAGGCACATAGGTATAGCAATGAACCAATCATTGCTCGATAAACTCTTTGATCAACCGGTTTGTCCTCCTTACTGAGGTCAATATGCTCACTAGTAGGCATGGGGGTTCTTATACCTTTGCAATCTTGCATATTGAACTTCCTGATTAAGTCCTTGGTGTACTTTGTTTGAGAGATAAACGCACGTTCTCTCGATTGCTTGATTTGGAATCCAAGGAAGAATTTCAGCTCGCACATCATTGGCATCTCATATTTCTCTCACATCAACCTTCCAAACTTCTCACTAAAATGTGGGTTAGTAGAACCAAAGATAATATCATCCACATATATTTGGCATACAAATAGTTCACCATTAACTCTTTTAGTGAACAAGGTTGCGACAACTTTACCAATCTCAGAACCCTTTTCTATAAGAAATTTTTATAGACATTTGTACCAAGCTCTAGGGGTTATTTAAGACCATATAAAGCTTTACGAACTTTGTAAACATGATTATGTTTCTTGGGGTTCCCAAATCTGGGAGGTTGTTTGGCATAAACCTCCTCCTCGATTTCACCATTTAGAAAAGCTCTTTTGATATCCATTTGGTAAAGAGTAATGTCATTGTGATTGGCATAAGAAAGAAGAATACAAATAGCTTCAAGTATAGCAACGGGGGCATAAGTCTCACCGTAGTCCATACCCTCGACTTGCGTGTATCCTTGGGCTACGAGACACGCCTTGTTGCGTGTAACTTGTCCATCTCCATCTTGCTTGTTCCAAAACACCCATCTTGTACCAATGATGTTGTGATTGTCTTTGGGCTTTTTAACAAGTGTCCACACTTTATTCCTCTTGAAGTTGTGTAGCTCTTCATGCATGGCATTCACCCAATCCGGGTCTTGAAGGGCTTCTTCTACCTTCAAAGGCTCAATGCTAGGATAAATGAATAATTCTTTCAAAATTTAGCTAAACAAGATTTAGAGCGAGTGATTCTCCGGTTTGTATGTCACAGAAAGATTTGGTTCAGCGGATGATCATTTTCCACTCTTGCTCAAACTCACGACAGCTTCTTCTTGTTGGATGGTGGAGCTTCTTCATCATCATCTTCTTGCATGTTGTGGCTGACGGTGTTACCTCCTTGAGGTGGTGGTGAGGAAGGTCGAGGTCGATCATCACATTGTACTTCTTCCTCTTCTTCATCATGTCTTGTACCTCTTTTGGATGCCTCCATGTCGTTTTGTGGTTCATCGTGACGTGAAGTACGAGCTTTCACTTGAGTTGATGAAGTACTTTCCTTCACATCCATGAGAAAAAAATTCTGATAGGTAGATCTTGGATGGCTTCTAAAGGTTCCTTATCTCCCACATCATATGGCAATTATTCGACTTGCGAACCATTAGATTCATCAAACTTCACATCTACCGTCTCTTCAACTTTTTGAGTGAAGTTGTTGTAGACACGACAAGTGTGAGAGTTTGATCCGTAACCAAGTAGGAAACCTTCATGAGATTTAGGAGCAAGTTTAGTGCGACGATGATTATCAAAAATCTAACACTTAGAGCCGAATACTAGAAAGTATCCAACTTGGGGTTTGTTACCGGTGAGTAGCTCATATTCCCTTTTACCTTTCAGCTTGTGTAAGTAGATTTGGTTTATGGCATGACAAGCTGTTTCCACGGCTTCTGTCCAAAAGTGTCTTGGCGTCTTGTATTCGTCAAACATCATTCTCGCCATCTCTTTGAGAGTCCGGTTCTTCCTCTCTACAACTCCATTTTGTTGAGGTGTGTACAGTGTTGAGAACTCATGTGAGATACCTTCTTCATCAAGAGAAGTATCCACATTGGTGTTCTTAAACTTTGTTCCGTAGTCGCTCTAAACTTTCTTGATCTTCACTCTAAACTGATTTTGGGCTTCCGAGCGAAGTTCTTGAAGATATTTTGTACCTGCGACTTATCATCAAGAAAGTATACCCATGTGAATCTGGAAAAATGATCAACAATGACCAACGCATAAGAATTTCCAGTGTGGCTCTTGTAAGCATTGGGACCAAAGAGATCCAAGTGTAGCATCTCGAGTGGCCTTCTTGTAGTCATGATGTTCTTCACGAGATGACTTCCACCGATTTGCTTTCCTGCTTGACAACAACTACAAAGTCTATCTTTGATAACGATAACTTCTCTAACACCAAGAATATGATCACCTTTGATAAGCCTATCAAGGTTACGCATACCTACATGTCCTAACCTTCTATGTCATAGCCAACCTTTAGAAGATTTTGCAATAAGACACGTACAAGGTTTGGAATTTTTATTGAATTCAAGAATGTATAGATCACCTCTATGGAAACCCATAAATACCATGTTATATTTATCATGGCGAAACACTTGGCAGTCAACTTCCGTAAATAGCACATTGAAACCAAAGTCTGCTAGTCTGGATACGGAAAGAAGATTGTAGGCAAGGGATTCAGCAAGCATGACAATTAGAATGGAACTATCATGAGATATGGCCACCTTACCATGACCAAGTATGTTACCCTTGGAGTTATCTCCAAAAGTCACATACTGTCACACCTTGTGTTTTGACTCTCCTGACTAAACTAACTTATCTCAAAAATTAGTACCAATTAAATTTTTTATGAGTGATTGTGATGCTTGATGTGATTGTTGCTTGCTTGCTTGTTTGCCTGTGATTAAATCCCAGTGTTCCTTCTACTCTCTAGACTCACCTCCTTGACCCAAACCCTTGCCAAATGATCATGCCATGTGTATAGGACCAGAAACTATTTTACCAAATATTATATGGACTAGAGAGCATTTACTTAGTTTAAGCTTTCAAAAACCTTGAGTTGGGATGTGTACTACAAGTCCTCAAATTAGGGAAGTTATTTTGCACAAAATATTTTATTTAAATCCCATTATCAAAATGGCTTCCCAAAACCACAATATTATTATTTTAAATGTTATTTTAGTTTTTTATTTAAATAACTTTTTTTGAAGCCAGAAATGGTCCCTTATGAAGGAAAGTTATTTTTATGGCTTTCAAAATATTTGACAAAATTTAGAGAAACTCAGTGGACATATATATTCCATATATAGGACTTTAAACACATGGTCATGTTCAAAATATTTGGCAAAATCTTTCAAAACCATTCCTCCCTATTTCAAGCTTTTGAAATATATCTATAAGAAATATTCTCCATAAATGCGAGTAAAATTCTAGCATGTCACACATGATATATGTGATTATCTTTCCAATTTCATCTCAATCCAAATTGATGTTGTTCACCTAATTATCTCAAAACCATATCTGTCTAGATCCAAATTTGAGAAACTCTACGTTGCCAAGTGATTCCAATTTTTCTCAAATTTGGTGGACATGTTCTGATACTCCAATAATGCATCCACACCAAGTGGTGTATCAAGGAGAATAGAAGAACTTGTCCCAAGCCCCTCAAAACCTTCTGTGTTGATTTCTAACTGTGGGAAACTTTACATTATAAAGTTACTCCAATTGACCCCAATCTTTTTGGGCACGCTCTAATGCTCAAATAATTCCACCACAACAAGTTGTGGATTAGTCGGAATTGATTTGCATAGTTTGTAAGAAGAAATCCATTTCTGCCCATTTCATGGGCTTTTCAAGTCTACATTGGAAACTTTCTCCGCCAAAACCTAAATTTGGTGTCCTAGCTAATTTTCACCTATTATGTGATCCTGTTAAGTTTCACAACAAATGGGGTCCATTTAGCAAATTTGCTGCTTTGGCCCCTTCTACTATTTACCTTGAGCTCAAATTTTTACCACAGCTCTCTCTAGTCCCCTGTTACCTCGAGTAACCTTGCCATGGCCTGTGGACAATTATTGAAGGGTAACTCCATCTATCTACCTCTCATTTTTACCTTGGCAACACTATTTTACTCCTCTTGCTATGCTTCTCCTCAAGACAAAGACACCACCTCTTTTCAGAGCACCTCTAGTGTGCTAATGCATCATTTCAAACCTAAGTATGGCATGCTCATGTGGGAAAAATGAGCAGCCCTTCTGAAACTTGTTTTTTCCACAAATATGGCTTTGAACTACATGTACTAGCTAAACACCTCCTCTTGATCTCAAACTTTGTAGTCTTATAGTCCTTCCATACCTAGTTCTACTAGGCATAGTTTCATCCCAAGATACCTCCTTTGGAAACCACTTTTAATAGCCCCAAGTTTTGTGCAACAAACTTAATCAGTGATGAAACCGTGCCTAACTTTCTCCATTGGAGCCCAAACATCACCAGTGCTCTCTAGCATGCATGCCTTGTATGTTTGACGACTTGGTATGCCAAGGGGTGGCTATGGATGCGTAGAGGGATGGTGACCACCTCTTTGGCAGGAAGAAACGGTGCTCTATACTTTGTTATCTTGCTGCACCTCGGGTCCAGCAAGGGCAACATGTCTCAGCGTGGCGCAGAGCCCCTTCGACCAGTCCTACCCCTTCTCGACGCTAGGTAGAGGCCAAGATGGCTCTGGTGCGCATGCTCTCCCGTGCTTAGAGAACCCGAGGCGCTACCGATCCTCTCCCGTGTGCCCCCTCCATATCAGGCCCCCTCAATTCCTCTAGTCCCTCCTTGCTCTCTCTCCCTTCCGTGAAGCTTCATGAGGCCCCCATTAGCCCCTCACCCCCTCCATCGCCAGCAATGGCCGAAGCGCTGCCATCATCCCTCCTGCAAATCGGGCTCCTCCAAGCCCTTCCCCCATTAGGATGCACCAGGATGCTCTCCTCGACACCACGAGCTCCCCCGTGCCCTTATTCTCCCCCTAGGTGGCCGGGACGCCACCCCCACCGCAGCCGTCGTCGCTGGCCTCCACCATGGCCAAGGCCTTTTTCCCGGCGTTCCTCGTTCAGAGTGAATCCACAAGGGGCGGCGGCAGAACTCCCTGAGCCTCCGGTGGTTGGAGCGCCGCCGGGGTGGTGGCTGGAGAACCGATCCAGGCGCCTCCACCGGCCAGTACTACCTACCCCGCTCCTTTCCTGCATGAGTGGGAGGAGGGAGATAGGACTGCGGGTGGGGCGTCCCTGTCACGGAGCCGGGGCCGGGCCCCAAGTGGTTAAGTGGCCGCGCACCGATGGATTCCGCCTCCCTATGGCGGAAGCGCCTTTGAGGAAAGTTGTCTTCGGAGTGGCCGTCTGCTGCACGCGGCTGGAATAGCTAGGCCGTCCCACCTCTCCCCAGCGGCACTAGGCGCATGTGAGCTCTCGTGAAAACCCCCCTTTACTTTTTCTTTTAGAAAATTCTAAAATCCATAGTAAATTCATTCTAACTCCAATTTGATTAATTCAAATTTCTGTAGATACATAACATCAAGATCTGTCAAGATATGTGAATTGAACATTTTTACAAATTACTTTTCTATAGTATTACCATTCAAATACAAATTTGAATATATCTAGCCCCACCTTGCAAAAATCCTAGAGAGCCCAAATCAACTTCAAATGGAATGATTCCAACTTCGAGAGACTTCTAAAATTGTGCCCTAATTTTCTAACATCATCTAACATTTCTCTTTGCCCTTTTTTTGTTGCATCAAATAAATGGCCCATTTTTGCTATTTATTCCATATTAGAAAATCCATAGGAAATTCATATCAACTTCAAATCCAGTGAAACAACTTACTAAATGTTTCTAAATTCCTGACCTATCAAATGAGTGACTCCACCATTTTTATCAGAATATTTTCTGTATACTTCTTGTGGGGCTAGTGATGCCTCCATTTAATCATTAGAAAATGTATGGTAATCCAAACTCCTTAGAACAACTTTAGGCAGTTTTTCTTATGACCAGAGATGTCCAAGAAAATAAAACTCCTATTTATAGAGCACTTTTGTCTCTGCTTGCTGTGTGGATTACTGTGATTGTTTCTAACAATAGTTAACCAAGTACACAGAGTATTCGGAGTTGGACCGGAAGGCCTCAAAGACTTTTGTGAGCAAGGCAAGCAACCCTTTGACCATGCCTGAGAAAATATTTTATGCATGCCATGTTGATTACTTTATTCCGATGCATATGATCATGATTAAATCGGTAACCCTCTATATGGTGTTTCCGATGGCTCTTCGGGAGCACTTGCATTTGAGCATGACCTTACCATCCATGAGGGTCATGTAGATGTAATAGATAGGTTGAAATTCATGTAGATGTAATAGATAGGTTGAAATTACAGCTAAGCATAGGATGAGCATATGCATGATGATGGTAACACACAGGTGATCACAAAGATTTTCTGAGAACCATAACGGGTGCCACTAATGCCCGAGGGTGATGGTGTTGAGATGGAGGACCACTTGAGAAATAAGTGGTGTACCGAAAAGGTTTTATGTGTGGTTTCGGAAATGGGATTAGATTTAAGATTTGTCGACCGTCCCAACCATACATGTGCGACCATGATACCCCTTTATGGGACGGGGCTATGTTGATTACTCTGGTCATGCTAGCAAGGAGCCCGCATTACTAGTGGCGGGAGTGATTTGGTCACTCTCGTGACTGGGTCGTGCCAGGTAGGGAGAGTATGCCGTTTTTACGGGTTTCAGACACACCGTTGGTACCTGCATGTATGATGAGTTCTAGAGTAGGTGCTTGTAAGACGTACATCATGCGGGCCGAGTACCAACCGAGTGGACTCTTTGTCTCGTGTCGTCACGGGAAAGGCATTGATCGGGTACTTACCTCGGGTATGTTAAATACCGCGAGTCGTGGATGACACGGAAGTTTCCCGGATCTCGTGGGTACAACGCACAACCTCTACAGAGTGTAAAACTATTCGAATAGCCATGTCCACGGTCAAGGACAATTTGATCGTGCTTCTTAGACTACATCTAGTCTTTTCCGCATAAACCAAGTATGAGTGTGTGTGTGGTTGGAATGATGATGCTTCTCAAGTCGGATCACTTGGCATAGAGGGTGAACATGGGATGTTCAGCCCTCTTCAGACATGTTGATATCTGTAACCTGTCCTTGTGATTACCATCTACCTTATGTTGCATGAATATAGTTACACTTGACCATGTACTACATTTAAAGAAAAACATGCATTCCGCAAAGATTGTATACTCGAGATATTCCATGTTGCATTATACCTTGTTCCACATCATGGCTTACTTGCGAGTACATTCAAAGTACTCATTGGCCTACCCCTGGTTATTTCATTGACTAGGTAAGAGAGAACATGAGATGGTGAAGAGTACCTTGGTGACATTCCTGTGAGCTAGGATGCTTCCTAGTCGGAATGCCTGTAGGTTAAGGCTAATGGCATGGGTTCACGCATTCGACCAATACTTCCGCTATTGGTCAAGTTCGCTCTGTTGGCCTCCAAGGCCCGATCTATGCAAGACTTGACAGCAAGGTAATTATTTGTATAAGACGTTATGTATGGATGTAAGACTCTTGTTATTCAGCTTCTGTGTGTTCGGTGAGCAATGATCTTTGGGATCACTGAGCACGTTCATTCGGTGATCTCGACTCGTAAGTCGGGGTCCCCATAGAGCTGGTATCAGAGCCAAGTTGATTATAGGAAGCCCTTAGTTAACACGGTCGTTAGATAGGACAAAGCTAAATTTCCAGACCCTTCAAAAGTACTTAAAAACCTGTATCTTTCTCACCTCTCCTAAATTTTCAAAAGAAGCAAAGGTTTTTACCTTAGCACTTCCACCCATATTCTCTTGACACTCCTGGTCTGCTTCTTCAAAACTTGCAAATGGTCGCTAGTACCCTTATTCGTTCTGATCACTGGATTACCTAAAATCCTCATGGGTAACTTGGAAGGAAGCAACCTTTCTAAGAAATCACCCACATACTTGGAAGACAAGGATGGAAACACTACGACCACACGACACCAACTAAAGTATCTCCATGAGGAATGAGGACATCGAGACCCATAAGATGGCGACACCTCGACACTGTTCTGGAATGAAGCAACTTACACCTTCGATAATCAGGACATAAGATATGCAAGACCATGACATGCATCATCAATCTTGTGTCGACCACCACCGGTGGATGAGAACCTCGCCATTTGGCCCGCCTCACCTTAGTGAGCAAGAAAACAATTCTCTTCATCCCCAGCTCTAGGTGTCGATATTGTGATCAACATGATTGACATGTCAGAACTCTATCATGCCTTGCTAATGTCGTTGCATAAAAGTTGTCCACTTGGAACTCTTGACGCCTTGGAAGACCAGAAGACAATGACAAGATTACAAAGACAACAGAAGACCCTATCAACGGTAGCCACAAGGAACCACCTTCGTCGATGGCTCACGAGATGAGATGTCGTCAAGGACTCTTTTCACCAAACCCGAGTTGTTTTGACAAAGAACAACGAGAGGCACAACAACGCCATGAGAAGTTCCAGAAGATGCTTCCTAGTCAGAATGCGTGTAGGTTAAGGCTGATGGCATGGTTCACGCTTTCGATCAATATTTCTAACATTTGTCAAGTTTGTTATGTTGGCCTCCAAGGCCCTATCTATGTAAGACTTGACCGCAAAGGCATTATTTGTACAATATGGTATGTATGGATGTAAGACTAGTTATTTAGTTTTTGTGTGTTCATTGAGCATTGATCTGTGGGATCACTGAGCACGTTCATTTGGCGATTTCGACTCGTAAGGCGGGGTCCCCACACATACCCCCGAGGTCCACTGTTTGGTGTGGTCTCATGGAACATGTCTTTATCTCTGGTCATGTGATCGGTGCGACCACCATCGAGAACCCACTCATTTCCTTCCGCCATGTAGTCTCTAAGGTTCGCCATAATACTAAGGTTCCTCATGGTCTTCTCATACTCGATGTCAATCTCTTCATCTTCATCATAGTATCCATGCTCCACATTATCATCGTCACACGAAATGTCCTCGTCATAATAAACAAGAATGTCATCACAATTTTGACTATGACAATGTTCATATTTATGCATGCGAATGGCTTGCACAATATTATTGTTAATGGTAAGGACATCTCCTTTAGCACGCATGAGATCACGAAGCTCAAAAAGGCATTTATCAACATTAGGATCGGTTGGCTTCATTTTGTGAAAGGCAATGCATTTGTGGAAAATGGTCTCAAGATATTTTAGTGAATAATCAAGATATATTTTCTCCAAATTTTTCCACAAAGTGTGAGCATACTCAAAATTATGCAATTGATTAAGCACATTTCTTGGCATTCCTCTAATGATTAGTTTTATAGTCTTAAGATTACAAACCATATCAAGTTCTTCATCATGATAAGGATGCAAAGTATAAATGGGAGGCTCATAGGGATATTTAACATACTTGCACAAATCAAATTAATCAAATATATCAAGCATTTGATATTTCCATTTTCTATAGTATTCCCCATCAAGAATAGGCACTCTACAACTAATATTCCCCAAACTAGGCATATCCATCCTCCTCCAATGGTGATTAAACCAAGCTTTTGGAGACCTTGCTCTAATACATATTGTGAGATCGATAGACGAGGTGCCTAGAGGGTGGAGGTGAATAGATACTAGTTGCATAAATTAAAATCCTCGACTTTTCCCAATTTAATGGTTGGCAATTTTTAGCGATTCTAAAAAGTTTAGTGCACCCTACACATGCTAGTCAACAAATATGGCAGCGGAAAGTAAAAACTTTGCACATGTAGTAAGGAGTAGAGTTTAGGAAGATCAAATGCGAAGATGTTGACACAATGATTTTTGGCATGGTTCCGATAGGTGTCCCTGTTGTATGTCCATGTTAGTGGAGACTTCAACCCACGAAGGGTAACGTCTGCGAAAGTCCATGGAGGGCTCCACCCACAAGGGGTCCATGAAGAAGCGGCCTTGTCTATTCCATCCACACATGATTAGCCTCACTCACGATATATCTTCACGAAGTAGGTGATCTCCTTGCCCTTACAAACATATTGGTTCAACTCCACAACACAAAGTATGAGGCTCCCGAGCAGCACCTAACCAATCTAGGAGGCACCAACCTCCAAAAGGTAATAGATGTGGTAGAACGATGAACTCCTTGATCTTGTGCTTCAAAAGATAGTCTCCCCAACACTCAATCACCCTCTCTCTGATTTGGCAGGGGTAGGAGAGATTGATCTTGTGGAAAGAAACTTGGGGAGGCTAGAAATCAAAGTTCAAATGGTTGGAATGGAATCTCTTGATCTCAACACATCAGTAGGTGGATCTATATCAGAAAAGTGGATCTTGCAAGTGTAAGTGTGTTCTGACTGCTTCCTCTACGAATTAGTGGTAGGTGGAGGGGTATATATATAGGCATCCCCAAAATCCAACCGTTAAATCATTATTATCCAACTCAGTGACACCGAAATAAATCTCGGTGGTACCGAGTTGCACTAAATGTGGCAACTTATGAATTATTGGTGAGATCGATATATGAATCTCGGTGGTACTGATACAATGATCTAGACTAGTTTCCAAATCTTGGTGGGACCGATTTCAAACTCGGAAATTCCGATTTGTGAAATATTCTCAACAGAAAGTTGGTCACTAAATCTCGGTGGCACCGATAGTAATGTTGGTGGTACCGAGATGGTAGGGTTTGGCATAGGTTCGGTCAAGTGTAAAATTGGTAGGGCCGAAAGGAAATTGTTAGTGGCATGGACTTTGCTGATATGGGTTTGGACAGAGATATTTTGTGGGAGAATTGCTGAGTATTTTTGGTGGCTATATCTAAGCAGTTGAGGAACCAATTCATCATAATACCTCATCCCCTTTTAGTAGTATTGGCTCTCCTATTGACTCAAAGTGATCTCTCACGAAGTATAAAATGAAGAGTCTTCTTCCTTTAAGCTTGAGCCAATCCTATTCCTTCCTTGCATTATGGGGCATCTCCTCACAATCCTATAGCCAAAGCTCTGTGTGGACAATACGTGAAATATACTAGGTAAAAGTGTTAGTCCAAGAGATAATGTATGTTGTCATGAATTATCAAAACCGCCAAGGGAGCATATGTGCTTTCAACACCCGACGAGATAATGTATGTTGTCATCCATGTGCTCTCTCCCATGTTTTGCACTACTAGTAACCTAACTACTCCCACCCGCACAACCCTCATAGATGGCAGGGTTATGCCCAAGTACAAGTATCAATAGGATCTATCGAGAACACCCCACCGAGGTAGTTACCGATTCAACATGGTCTTATGTATCAAAATAAAATGCATCATATGACATGTATGGAAGTATGTGCTTACACATGGTCAAGGGTGGCTTGCCTAGTTCAGCAAAGTCTCTGAGGTCTTCATGAGCTACTAGTCCAGTACGAGGAGCTCATCTATTTCGTCAACTATGGTCGAAAACAGCCACGATAAGCCACACCGCAAGCAGAAACATAAAGTGCTCGATAAATAGGATTCTTATTTTTGTTGGAGATCTCTGGTCATAAGAAAAATCCCTAAAGCTTGTTCTGAGAGATTTGGACCACCGAAGAATTATGAATGGTGGAAAAGGAGGAATAGGTAATCCTATGTGAAATTTATAGAAAACATTTTATAGAAAGGGTGGATGTGTCTATCAATTAAGGAATGATTTTAGAAATAGTTAGGATCTGGTTTAATTGGATTTGAAGATGTTATAAATTTCCTATAGATTTACTAATATGGAAATAGGTGCTATTAATTTAGCCTAGGCGAAACAATGTATGAGAAAAATGTTCACCTAGGCTAGAAAAATAGAGAACGATTTTAGAGTCATCTAGAAATTGGAATCACTCCATTTGGAGTTGATTTGAATGCTATAGGATTTTTGCAAGGAGGGGTTTGAACAGATAAAATTCAATTTTGGATTTAATCCCTGCACGAAAGGTCTCTCGGAAAATGTGCAATGCACATATTTGAATAGGTAGCGATTTTAGAAAATTATATGATTTAATTATACGTGCTTGCTAAAAAATTCTATTTGAATCAGTTAATTTGGAGCTCATATGATTTAATTATGAATTATATGTGCTTGCTAAAAAAAGAAAAGGGGAAAAGGGGGTATACCAGAGGGGCTATAATGTGCCCAAAGCGCTTGGTAGGCAGGTGGGTCGGCCCAGCGGCTCGGCCACACAGGCAAGCCGACTACGTTGAAGGCGCCTCCCACGGACCGCGCTTCCACTACGGGGAGGCGGGATAGGCGGGAGCGCCTACACTTATTCGGGGCGTGGCCACCCATCGGTGCCTCTACCTCTGGCGACGGGAGGGGCCCGCCAACCTCTTTCCCTCTTTCCCTCTCTCCTCCCCTTTTCTTTCTCCTCCCGCCACGGGCAGAATGGATGCCGATCATCATGGCTCCGGCTACACCATTGGACTAGTCGCTGAGCCGGGGGCATGGGAAGCTGCCCCGCTCGCTATTGCGCCCTGTGGTGGCCTAGGCAGCCGCGGTGATGGCTGTGAGCGAACAACTCATCAGGAGGGGCGGCTGACAGCGTCGGCCGATACGGAGGATCATGACACAACCTCGAGGAGGGGCCCTTAGCGTGTCCAGGAGGATGGGACATCGAGGGGGTTCTTTTGGAGGGAGAGTTGAGCGAAGGGGGAGCAAGGGAGGTCAAGGGCGATGTTAATACAGGGGGGCGACGATGTGGATCTCGGTGGCCTCGGATCCTCTGGGCATAGCGGGAGCACGCGTGTCTGAGTTGCTCGGAGCCTAGCTGGCGTTCTGGAGGGGGTGAAGGATGGAGATAGGGATTCCCTAGCGTGCTGGGGCACTCTGCCACTGCTGGACAAGTACTACAAGATGAGGACAAGGCGCAGAGCACCGTTTCTGCAGGTTAGCCCTAGGATCACCACGCCGCTGTGTTTCTAGGACCACCCTCTGGTCAGGCCACATTGTCAAACATGCAAGGCGTTCTTTGTGCAGAGTGATGGAGGAGTTTGGTCTCATATGGGGAAGTGTAGGTGGGGTTTCATCTCTATTTAAGTTTGGAGCAGCAAACTTTGGGCTAGAACAAAGTGTTTTTACTGGGAGGCATTTGAAATGAAACCTTTTCTAGTAGTCATAGGCATGGAGGAACTACGAGACCACCAAGTTTGTGCTCATGGAGAGGAGTGCAGCTAGCATTTATAGTTCAAGGCTTCATTTGTGCCAAAACTCAAGTTAGAGAAGGGTTGCTCATATTTTCCACATGATCATGCCATATGTTTGTTTGAATTGGTGCATTAGGACACTAAAGGTGTTGTAAAAAGAGTTGGGGTCACTTGCATGAGCAGAATTAATGGAGGAGGGTGAAAGAGGTTTTGCACTGGTGAAAAGGAAGGGTAGAGAGAGGGAGTTACCCTACAAGAATTATCAGGGGCCATGGCAAGGTTACTGGAGGTGGTAGAGGGCTAACATAAGCTCTGGTAAAAATTTAAGCTTAAGGAGAATAGTGGAAGGGCCCAAAGCAACAAATTTGGTAAGTGAGCAGAAGGTTTTTGATGGGTGTTAGGGCTAGAAAATGGAGTCCACTTGCTATGGAACTTAACAAGATCACATGTTAGGTGAAAATGAGATGGGATACCAAATTTGGGATTTGCTGGAGAAAGTTTCCAATGTAGACTTGAAAAAAATTAGAAATGGGCAGAATTGGCTTTCAGAAGATAAACCCATGGCAATTAATTCCCACTAATGCACCACTTGGTGTGGTGGCATTATTTTAGTATTAGAGTATACCCAAAAGTTCTGAATCAATTGGAGAAACTTTATAATGTAAAGTTTTCAAATTTTAGAAATCAGCAAGAGTGGTTTTGAGGGGCTTGGGACAAATTAATCTGATCCCCTTGATGCACCACCTCGTGTGGATGCATTATTAGAGTATTAGAACATGTCCACAAAATTTGAGCATAATTGGCTAAAGTTGGCAATGTAGAGTTTGTCAAATTTGGTTCTGGATAGATAGGGTTTTGGAATATTTAGGTGAACCAAATCAACTTGGATTGAGATGAAACATGGCAAGATCAGCACATCTATCATGTGTGACTTGCTATAATTTTCTTGGAATTTATTGAGAATATTTCTTGAAGAAATATTTCAAAAGGTAGAAATGGGCATAATGGGTTTTGAAGGGTTTTGTCCAATAATTGAACATGACCATGTGTAGAAACTCTTATTTGTGGAATAAATATGTCCAGTGAGTTTCCCTAATATTTCTCAACTATTTTAAAAGAAATAAAAATAATTTTCCTTCATAAAAGACCATTTCTAGCCTCGGAAAAAAGGTATTTAAATAAAATAATAAAATAACTTTCAAAATAATACTTTTGTGGTTTTGGAAAGTCTTGTTGACATAAGGTTTTAAATAAAATATTTGGGGCCAAACCACTTCCCTAACTTGAGGACTTGTAGTACAAATCCCAACTCACGGGTTTTTGAAAGCCTAAATTAAATAAATGTTTTTTGGTTAAAATAATATTTGGTAAAAATATTTTTAGGTCCTATACAATTGGCAAAGACTTGGGCAAGGTGTTGAGTCAAGAGAGTAGGTGAAAGTTTTATGATTTAAAGCACATAAAGCACACAAGCAGACACCAATGACATCAAGCATCACAAGCACTCACAAAAATTTTAATTGGTCCTAATTTTTGAGTTATGTTTATTTAGTTAGGAGAGTCAAACACAGGGTGTGACACTTCGAGAGGTCTCTTCGTTCTGGTAGAGGTGTAGAGAGGCACCGGAGTGCAGTGGCTCAACTGTGACGAGCACCCACGATGGAGCAGCGTCGGTTGGTGGGAGCCCTAGTCGGTTCTGACTGAAAAATGCATGGAAGATAGATGGTTTCTTGTCAGAGAGGCATGGGGGTTCCAGATCAATTGACATGCAAGGCAAAGGAGGTCCTCACTGTGTGGACATTGGTGATCTGAGGCGGCGGCGCTCCGCTCGATCCTTAGCAGAGAAGCAGTCGGGGTTCGTTTGGGCAATGGAGTCAAGCTATTGGAAGCCAGGGAGGACAATAGGGGAGGATAGGGAGTTCCGAGGACCTTTTTTTATAAAGGTGGCCGAAACTTGCCACAGACATGGAGCATGACAAGGTCGAGGGCATTGCCAGGGTCATGGGGATGCCCTAGCCCGTATCTCAGGGGGGTGTGGACGCTGACTGGGACCGTGGATAGGAAGAGGAGGAATCAGAGGCAGCCAGAAGCATACACATGTGACACCGCTCATTGGAGCTCTTGAGTGACTAATGCGCGTGAGAGGAGGGGCATGAGGAGGAAGAAGGAAGAGGGGGATATGGGTGTGGCATGCTGAGGATGCCGAGTTGATCCGACAGGCATTCTCGGGAGGACAGAGGTGGTCGGGTGCAATGGACAGGGGCGGTTACAGTGCTCTGGTGCACTGTAGAACGATCCAGAGCACCCAAATTTCCAACATTGGCATAAAAAATGGACACATGCTTGTTCACTTGTGTCTTGCAGGTACTGCAGATGCCGATGAGTACTTAGGAGCTAAGGAACAAGTAGAGGTGAAGAAATGGAGAGAGGGAGAGGTAAAACCAGCTCTGCCATTACTGTCGAGAGAGGTAAAAGGGGTTTTTACCCTCCTTCATGATTGAGGAGGGGCTTGATATTTTTACAAGAGGAAGGGGTGTTGGAGGGAATATGGTAAAGAGGTGAGGTCAAGGAGGTGAAAAGAGTCATCTTTATTTTTTACCAGAAGGTGTTTGATGCTTGTTTGGTCTAGGTCAAAGGATCCAATGACTTTGATATTTACTAGAAATGAGTCTTGGGATCAAATGGGCATGGTCACCAATTTATAGATGATTTGAAGACAGTTCACGATGCAAAAGTCTCAAACCCTAGAAATAAACACAATGAGGTTTGCTTAGATATAGATAATGTAAGTTGTTCTCCTTGATGCACCACTTGATGTGGTGGCATCATTGTAGTATTATAACATGTCCAAAAAGTTTGGAGACAATATGAGATACTTGACAATGCAAAGTTGTTCAAATTGGGATCTGGACAGAGAGGGGTTTGGGACATTTTTGTGAACCAAAACAATTTTGACTTGGATGAAACTTGGCAATATCCTCACATGTGACATATGTGACTTGCTAGAATTTTCTTGGATTTATTTGACAATATTTCTTATAGAAATATTTCAAATACATGAAGTATGCAGAAAAGGTTTTGGGGGTTTTGTCCAATATTTTGAACATGAACATGTGTTGAAACTCGCATATATGTAAAGCTTATGTCTAGTGAGTTTCCCTAAATTTTCCCAAATATTTTGGAAGCATTACAACAATTTTCCCCTATCAAAGACCATTTCTGGCCTCAGAAAAAGGAATTTAAACCGAATGCAAAAAATAACATTTAAAATAATATTTTTGTTGTTTTGGGAAGTCTAATATATAATTGGTTTCAAATATAAGTGTTGAAAGAATTTAAATACCTTTATTTAAGGACTTGTAGTCTAAATATCAACTCATGGGGTTTTGAAAACCTAAATTGAATAATTGCTTTATGGCTAATTGTTTCTAGAAAAAAGGTTTTAGGTCCTATATACATGGCATGATTATGGAGCAAAGATTTGGATCAAGAAGATGAGTTTTGTCAGGATTTTTCTGAATAAAGAGGACACTCAAGCAAGCAAGCAAATATCAATCACTTCAAGCATCATTTGCACATAAAAGTTTTTGTTGAACCTAATTTTTTATCTTAAATAAATTAGTCATGTGAGTCAAAACACACGGTGTGATAGACCTACCCCCTTACAAGAATATCATCTCTAAGAATCCTAGGCTCGGTGTTAAAGAGATACATAAATCCGAGTTTGAGGTAATCTTCACTTTCCCATGTTGCTTGTGTTTTGGTGTGGTTTCTTCACTAGTCCTTGAAGTGCTTCCTGACAGGTATCAAGTACAACTCTTGGCTTCATCTGATAGGTGAACAGTGTTCTCGTGATAAGCTAGGTCTGATTAAAGGTCAATGGCTTGATGAACAAGGTTCGGGTAAGGGCTTGCCTTGTCTGTGTATTCTGAAGTCGGGATACGTGGCAAAGTAGTGTGTGTGTGTGTGTGTGTGTGTGTGTGTGTGTGTGTGTGTTGTTCCTGGGGTTACCCATGTCGGTTAGTGGCACCACAAATGTCTCATGTTAGTCTAGAAAGGTCAAAGTCTTTGTGTAGCCTTCTGTTTTCGGGGAAATCATTGACTTCCTTAAAGCAGGTGATCTTTAGTCACAGGTGGTTTTCATCAAAGTGAGTGCTGAAGTTTGTACATGTGGTCTTCATGTTGAGATCTTCTTCTTGACTAAGTTGTCCACGTATGCTCTACACTCATCCTTGGTCATCTGTCTTCGTAGTCACGGACGCCCTTTTCCAGCATGCCTTCAAGTGTTTGGTCTACTTGTCTGTTCGTAGCCATATGTGGGGAGGTTTGGGTTGATCATCATCCCTAAGACTTAACTTAGAGGTTTGGTAGAAAAATGGGTTCCTTCCTCCAAGAAGGTCTCAGTGGGGTTTTAGGTAATCTTGATATTCAAAAGTATAGAATAGTCATGTAGTCCGCAAAGTTTTGGGGCTTGGACAAGTGGGGAGGACTACCTTCGGGAGGTGGTCCAGTATGACCCAAATCGTGTCATGTCCTTGATCGGGATAGAAAAGGCTAGTGACAAAGCAATAAGAATTGTCCCACTCTATTCCAGGTTCTCAAGAGAGTAGGGAAGTCATGCTCATCTTACATTGCCCAAGTGGTGGAGTGAGTGCTGCTATCAATTTCCGAGTCCCTTCCTAGTCAAGAAGTGAAAGGCGACCTTTACAAATGGGGACTCTTCAATCTCTCTTGTTTTTCAAGGGCTTCATCATGTGTGAACAACGGTGCTGCTTGACATAGTTCAGCTGAGGTAGGTGGAAAAGGAGTGGTGGTTGACTTCTCTTGCTTCTTCTTCTTCTTCTTCTTCTTCATGGCTCCCCAACCGTAGTGGTGCTTGATCTTGTTTGGGGTAAGAATGTCCTCTGCTGTAGGGAGTGCACTCTAAGGAGCCCAACTTTTTCATGGTAAAACTTACACCTGAGAAGCTTGACAAATGATGCTTATGGGGCTTACGTAAATAGGACTAAGGTGTGCCTTTGTCTCATTGGGTAAATAAGTTTGCCATCCATGAAGACAACAACGTCTTCCTCCAAGTACCTCATAAACAGGTTGCTTGTGGGATATGTGAGATGGGTGGGTGTAGTCCAACCTAAAAAGGTCTTGATGGTATGTTATGCCCCAACTTAATCATATGCTAATCATACACATAGATGTGTATGATCAAGATTAGGGACCTACGAGAAGATATCACAACACAACTCTAGACACAAGTTAAAGTCGTACAAGCTTCACATTACAAGCCAGGGTCCTCAAGGACTCGAATATATAAGATCGGATACACACAAGTCGGCACAAGAAAATAATATCTTAGCACAGGCATAGAAAACAAGTTTTGCCTTAACAAGTCTAGCAAAAACGTAACATAGATCAAAGATATGAGGCCTCCTGCGTGGGAACCTCCTAACTACTCGTAGTCATCAGCAGCCTCCATGTAGTAGTAGGCACCATCGGGGTAGTAGTCGAAGGCGGGATCAACCATTTCCTAGGCTCCGTCATATGATCATGGCAATCGTATCAAGAGGAAAAGGGGGATCAATGGAATGGTGAGTACTCATCCAAATTACTTGCAAGAATGACATCAAAGCTATGCTAAGTATGCATCAATATCAAAGGAATGGCCCTATATCTTTGGAATGACTGCAGAAATGCCAGAATAGAGAGAAGGCCTAGTCCTATGAAAGACTAGCATCTTCAGTATCTTGTAGCATTAGAAGAGTGTACATCAGTAACACATATGTAGTCATATTGTTAGAACAAATTTATTAAGTCATGCCCAGAGATCCTGCCTCAACTCCTTGTGAGAAAGCAATCTCGTAGCCACTTGTTCAAGTCAAGTCACCATTATAGTTGTATTAGATCGGGATACAACTCCAAGTCGTCCTGTTATCGTGGACACGCCTATTTGAATCGTTTAATCACCCGTGCGCGGGTGCACCACATTTCCCAACACACTCGATTAACTCCGACCGGACACACTTTCCTGGGTCATGCCCGGCCTCGAGAGATCAACACGTCGTAGCTCTACCTAGGCTCAAGAGGGAGGCCAACCCGTCGGTTTAAATCCTAAGCGCATGGGTCTTGGGCCCATCACCCTTTGCACTCCTCCATGTTGCATGGGTAGCCGAGATCACTCCTAGTACCTATTATACAAGATCAATTCTTACACGGTCCACTAAGGCGCGCTAGTCCAATGCTGACTTCTGAAGAGCTTCGGCTGATACAATGATGCAGAGTGGCCATAACTGTCCCCGCATGAAGGTTAGTGAAAAAAAGGTCAATCGACCAACTCAGATCAAGTACCCAATCCCATTATTGTTTTGTTAGCTACGGTGACGATGAGCGTTCCATGATATGTGGTCCCGTTGCCCCATCTCGAGGATGGGTTGCAAGGGCCAAGAATGCCTAGCCACACCTCATCACAACCACATGGGGATCCATAAGCACCACACATTTCATCATGTGCTATTAGTAAGTGAAAGTACTAGTGGGTCTATAATATCATAGGAATCTGAGGTATCACCCTCAATGGATTCCAATCGATGTAATCGTCAAGGTGACGAGGGAGGAAACACCCTCAATGGTCCACGCTTGAGTGGTTGCACGTCAGAGTCGTTATCGGAAGTGGTGAAGGAGGAATCACCCTCCGTAATCCACCTCTGGTTAACTAAACTACATATTTAAGATTAGGAGGGCATTTCGAAGTATCACCCTTGGTACTTGATAGTATCTCTGCACAGTCGTACAACAAAGGGGTGTGAGGTGATGTGACGGGTCATGGCTAATCAATCAATTGATCGAGTCTTTGGGTCTCAGAGTCTTCAAGTCGCCCAGTCTCCAATGACAAAGCATGGGCAATTGGGACTAAGTGGGGCCACTCGGGATAACTAATCCACCTATACTAAGCATTTGATATGTAGTAGGGTACAACAAGAGTTTATCAAAAACAGGCTATGCATCAGAATAGGAGCTATCTACAACAATAGCAAAATCTAATGCAAGCATAGGGAGAAATTATGGGTCATATCATAATGATCAAGGGGGGCTTGCTTGCCTTGTTGCTCTACTGCAAATGGCTGGTTTTCGGAGGGGGGGGGGGTAGTCGTACCCGACAGCAGCATCAATTTCAGCGTCTATCGGAGAGAAGAGGGGGAAGAAACAATAAATAAAAGCAAGAAGGTGCATCACAATGCATGACATCTCAATATGTATTGCTAGGGATGAGCTAATGTAGTACTGCACAACATGGATGGAGCGGGAAAATATCTAATGATATTTTTGGGGTCTCTAGCTACTATCGGATATGTGATCCTTACGCTGAAATATCCATGTTCATCATGCTTGGAGGATGTGACAGATGAATGACATCGTATTCGGATTTGTGGGATTTTTTTGATCAACTTTCATCTATAAATTATTTTCATCTCACTTATAGATTATTTTATATTATTTTTCAAACTTTTAAATCATTTTCACAAATTATCAGAATTATTTTTATTACTAAGTCTTTATTGCATGAGCATGACCTCACTCTGACATCAGGAGTCAACAGTCTTTGTTCACTGGTCAAACTGACAACTTGACCTCACCTGTCATAGATAGTGGGCTTAAGGGGGTTTAATTTAATTAAAATTATCTAATTAAACTAATAGTACCCCACGTGTCATTGCCTAATGAATTCAAATTAATTATTTAATTTATCTAAACATGAAAATTAGGGGCTGGACCAACATGTGAGTGTCTAGCCAAACAATTTTAATTAGGGCTAATTTGATCTGGGGCCACATGTCGGTGGCTGAGGGGGGTGGTGGCCCACTGGTGAGACACTAGGCCTCCCACTCAACACAGTTAGCCAGGTCAACTGGTGAACTAGGCCAGGGGCCCGTAGGTCAGTAACCCTGGGGGTGGCCCCGGTCCAACCACCCCGGCGAACGTCGCTGCAGTTGCTCTGGCTACGTCAAACGCGACAAAGAGGCTCGGGAGGGGGTCGGAATTTGTCCAAAGGGTGCCATTTCACATGTTATTTGACGGTTCGAACTCTGGGAGGTGTACGGGTCCGTTTTGACCATCAGGAGGTGCTCGGGAGGCTGCTTGTTTCGTCACCGACGAGGTGGAGCAGCGAATGTAGCTTGAGCTCGACTGGGAGAGCGTGTTGCTGTGCTTGTTTGGGGGCTTGTTGTGGCCTACTGGTGCAGTGGCGAGAACAGCAAGCTCGTCGACGGTAGCATGTTCGGGCGACGGTGGCCACCTAGCAAGGAGGGTGCGCGCGAGGCCATGGAGAGGGGGAAAGAACCGGGAGCTCATCGGGCCCCTGTATTGGTGCAACGTGGGCTCCGAGGAGGCTCGGTGCAGCCGGATCGACGACGAGGGGAGGCGGTGATCCTTAGAGAAAGAAGGGTCGATGGGGAGCTGCAATGACTCTGGACTCTATTTTATGAACGAGGAGGAAGAAGGCGAGGGTGGTGGAGGTCGTAGACGCGACGACGAGATGCAGTAGGTCCGTTGTCCGCGTCTAGGTAGCAGCCATGGAGACAACGGTGCTATCCCGAGCGGGGAGAGGAAGGGGGTGAGAGAGGGGGGAAGTGGGAGGTGTGCAAGGGTTCCAAGGGGCGTGTGGGGGGGGGGTCTTCTAGGTGCGGCGGCGCCGACGAATGGCTGCCACAATGTCGGACGCCGCTAGCGGCGTGTATCGGCCATGGCCACGCCGCCGATGAACAGAGGTAGGGGACGGGGGCCAGGTGGGGTCGGACTATCGCATGGTTGGCTAGCCTAAGTGCACAATGCACTTAGGCCCTACTTCTTTTCTTTCTTCTCCTTTTTGTTTTTCCTTTTTTTATTTTAGTAATAAATGACTTGTGTAAAATTGTGGATCTAGTCCAATATGTACCTTGCAATTTATGGTCCTCCTACAAAAAGCCTATGACCCAATGGGAAGGTGTGGGTATTTTTGATAATTCATAATGAATTTAATTAATTGTTTTGGCATGTGTTATAATTATTTTGAGGCACGAAAACACTTGATAAAATGTTGGTTCATATTTTATAATTACGAGCTGAATATTTGCAAAGCAACCGTGATTTTAGTTTTCATGAAAAATATTTAGTCCACTTATTATTTGAATTTTGAATATCAGAAGGAAATTTGAAATGAGATATGATTCTAAGATTGATCAAGCACTGTTTAGCAAAAGCATTTAGCTTAACCTCGGCCGTCAGTGCAACTTAATTACAATAATTACTCTAGCTTAATCCAGGGCTGTGAGAGATCTTCCCTACTAAAAGAAATTCTCGTCCCAAGAATTAAGAGGTAGAACGAAAGAGCTCGAGGTATTCATCGCGAAGATGATCCTCACGTTCCCAAGTTGCTTCATCTTGAGAATGATTTGCCCACATCACTTTCACTACGGGAATCAACTTATTTGTTGTTTTCCATAGCGGACATCAAAGTTCAAGGTCACAAACGGCAAACACCTTTGTCGTTTGTTGGCTAACGGCCCCACTTCCAGCACTGTAAGTTATGGTCATCAGCTTCTTTGCCGTGTGCAAAGCCAAAGTGGACGACAAATACCTTTGTCGTCAGTCTTCCTAGAGATGCGGACAGCAAAGGTGATAGACAACAAAGCATAGATGTCAGCCCCATTAGGTGGCTAATGGCAACCATTGTCGTCCGCTAGTTGACAACAAAGAAGCTCTGCCTTTGTCGTCTGCCCATTGACATCAGCAGTCCTGTGGCTGCATATCACTCCTGCCTCCACCATTGCCGTATGTCGTGTGTTTCTTTGCCATGTGCCGCCAGGTGACGGAAAGGTGACCAAATGGGTCAGGCCTGGTGCTCCTAGGTTACACAGGTTGCTGCCATGTCGCACCTTTGACATCATCTAGGAGATGGCAAAGGCCTTTGCCGTGAGCTCGCAGATGGCAAAATGCGTGTATTAGCACTTTTTAAACTGTTTTTCTTATTCCCTCATTTTAAAAACACAGATGTGATATATTTAGTTTCAAGCACTAATATAGGCCATATATTCCAATAATTACTATGTAATATCCAACATCATTATGAATTACTAAACAACAGAACACATATGCTATTAAAAGAACCAATACACATAATTTCACACTGTTCATCCATGCATATAGTTTCACATTGTTCATCAATACAAATCAAAACAAAAACTAAACACTAGTAGTCCATCATGCCAGCTTCCATGAAGTGAATCAAATCTGCAAAATGAGAATAAGAAAGTTAGAAGATGAAGAAGAAGATGACTAGAAGAAGAAGAAGAATATGAATAATAATAATAAGAAGATGATGAAGAAGAAGAAAGGAAAGAAAAATAAAAACAAAACATACCATCATCGTCATCACGGAGGTGAAGCATCGGGGTTCTCGGGCCGATTTTACCTAGAGAAGGGGTGTGCGATGCGGCTCGGGAGTTATGCTGCACCAAAGATCATTTGCAATGTCTCATTAGCATGATGACACTCAAATAGTATGACTAGTAAATAATGACCATTAAATGAAACTCGCCGTTCCTGCTATATTAATTACTGGCATCGGTAGAGCGGTCTGACCGGTCTTCTCGCACACAGACTGCACATTTTGTTTTGACAAGTCGGTCATATTAGTTAGTAATGGAACGAATATTTACGTGCATGATTTGGCTGATATGCAGAAAAAACTTACCACGAGGAGCTCGTACATGGCCTGGTGAGCCACCTCATTCCATGCCCTCTCCTCCTGCAACAACTGAGTCGTATTCTCCTCCGCATCCAGTTCCTTCTCTGCCGCCACCTGGTTCCTCTCCTCGAGAAGCGCCTGAGTTGTCTC
The DNA here is from genome assembly GCF_904849725.1 of Hordeum vulgare subsp. vulgare. Lineage (NCBI taxonomy): Eukaryota > Viridiplantae > Streptophyta > Magnoliopsida > Poales > Poaceae > Hordeum > Hordeum vulgare. The sequence goes on from NC_058518.1 coordinate 186,560,098, forward strand.
CCTCTCTTTCGGAAGAGGATTCTGCAACACCACTCCTCGTTTACATTGTGATCATCGATGGACCCACCCAAAATGTAATGTAGGAAAGATATCTAAGTCCGTATAAATAACATCGATGGTGAGATCGACTTGTCATGAACGTGTCCTTATCTCAAGACAGGAGCTCATTTGGCATTTCTTGATCTATGGGAGAGTGAGAGTAAAATGTATGAGTACATATCTAATGGATATCGAGCCACAGGGCCTCTCGCCACTAGCTAGGATCACCAGCCCTGGATCAATAGGCTGCCGACTCGGGTTAATGTCCTTCCCTTTCCTTGCCTTCCCCTCCTTGTTGTACCTCATGAGCTTGTGGTGGGAGGAGATGTTGGTGAACTTTTCTGGATGATCGAGGTCAAACTCACAGCATGCCTTGGCATTCTTTTACGAGGCAAGTATGGGCCATGGAATAGAGGTCGTACACCTCTGACTCCTTCGTGTTTTTTTTGTTTTGCCTAAAAGAGAGGTACAAAGTATTAGTGACGAGCTCAAGCTATCATGAAGAATGAATTGCATGAATCATGAAGCAAAGCACATACCAAGTTCCGTCCCAAACTAATATAAGTTGGCGCTGCCTTGATGGTGTGGCACACCAACCATTTGGGAACGCCGGTCCTTTGCATTGTCGTGGATGGCTCGCTAGTGGTCTATGCACCACTCATCCACCAACGCCTTCCAACAATCCATCTTATCCGCACACCATCTTGGGGGTACCTAAGTTAGCGAAGAGAAATTTGAGCGCCGCCTATGAATCAAATCAAGGAAACTAAGTACAAGGCCTTAAGAATAGGTAATTACCTTCCTGTACTACCCCTTCTTCACAAACTTTTTGCGGCATGACGATTTGTCCTTCTTAATACCCCGCATGGCGTACTAGTCTTGAATAGCCTCAGGCCGAGCCTCATGCCGTAAGTTCTATAATAGGCGCTTGCTCTCGTATCGATAACCTTTGCCGCAACTTCGTCGTATTCCCCCTCACATGTGTAGAAGGTATGTAATGAAACGAGACAACACTGATTAGTACAATAACCAGTTATTGTTAATTATTAATTGTGTAAAGGAGAAATTACCCTAAAGCTTCCAATTATTTTCATTTTTGCCTAAGAAGGATATAATGTTGTTTCCCACAATTTTCGAGGGGGAAAAAACTTCTCTAGGGGGAGAAAACCTCAGTGATCCGATCCAATATAAGAGGGAGAAACATCCAGGATCCCTAACACAGGGGAGATAGTTCAAGGAACTCTTATCTATTCTTAAGGGGGAGAAAAGTCAAATTCAAGGAAAGCTTATCAAGAGAGAAGAATCAAGGATACCTTTCTTTCAATGAGATCTTAACATTTTTTCAAAATTAGTGCCAAAGGGGGACAAATATCAAAGCTTTCAATAAGCTTATATAAGGGGGAGAAATATCAAGAGGGGAGATATATGTTCCTAAAGGAAGGTCTACCTCAGGGGAGATATATCAAACCTTACATACTCAGGAGAGATACCATTAAGGGAGATAAAGATAGCAATAAAACAATATCTATATACTTTAACCATGTTTGGATTGAGCTTGTCTTACCCTACCTACTCCCAATATCTACATGCTATGATTCAGGGGGAGAGGAAACTCTTACATTTTTTATCCTTAGGGGAGAAAGTTCTAATATCTTGGAGACATATCTATCGTCAAATCCTATTTTCAATATGTCTTGAATATCTTGGTACTGTTGAAGCTCTTTGCATCTTTACATTATAGTACTATTTTGTTATCTAACATTTGTTTTCCCAATTGTACTCCTATTGCTAAGATGCTCAAGAACCTCAAGGTAAGTATATGCATCATATCCTTGTTCATGATGATCTCTTGTTTCTTGCAAATATTGTTTGCAACAGTGAGTCTTGAACATTGAAGTTCTTCATTCACATATGTTTGATGCATATAGACAATATTTAGATGGCTTGTCTTGTCCTTCGACCATGTGTGTGCCTATGCAGTGCAAAGCAACCATCCTTTAAAAGGGATTGCACACATTTAGGGGGAGGTTGTACTAGTTATGTATCTTTCAGAGCTGTCATATTCTGATGCCTATCTTTATTTGAAGCTTTGATTGTATGGTGTCATCAATTATCAAAAAGGGGGAGATTTCATGCACATACGCTCCCTTGGTGGTTTTGATAATTCATGCAACATACATTGTCTCTTGGACTAACACTTTTACCTAGTATATTTTAGGTATAGTCCATAGAGATCCTTGGCTAAAGGATTGTGAGGATTAGCCCCTTGATGCTAGGAAGGGATAGGATTGGCTCAAGCTTCAAGCATCACCGAAATGTATACATCCTCTCATGCCAGTTCGTGATTCATCGGTGATTTATTTTTGCTAGTACATCTTAAGCTTGCGCTTCTTGTCTCATATCCAAAAGCAAGCTTGCTGGGACATGGCTGAATGGCTCTCTGGGCTACGAGCTCTCCAATCTGTTCTCACTGAAAACATTGTGAGACCTCACAACTTGCCCACTGTTCTCGTTTTCCTTCTTCTGTTTCTGCATCATGTTGACCTCCCCAATTCTGTTACTTGCAGGGATTTGAGCAACAATCACATTCAAGGTTTAATTCCTTACCAGTTGCCACAAAACCTCACATATTTGTATGTGTCCTAGCCTGGTTTAATCTGTTACTACATTTGTTTGCGTCGGTGGGTTCACCCTCAATGGTGGTACAGGAATTTGGCGACCAACATTTTCTGTGGCAATCTCCCATACTCCATATCCAACATGGCTTCAATTTTGTACCCGTAAGAAAATGTGTTCCTCACAACTTTTTTGATTTTATACGCACGACTATCTAGATCATGGCATGGTAATTACATTAATCAATCGATGTTGTACCTAGGTTGTGTTTGTTAGGGTTGACTTTCGAATTAAGGTGCAACAAATCAAGCCTGAATCTGTTGGACAATTGTCCTAGTAGCTACCCTATTTCCTGCTGATTATTTACTACTTGTTCTGGTGGTGTCTGTTGGGGATATTACCAGCGGATAACCCGCCCTTAGTGGGCCGGGTCATCAAAGGGGCGACCTACCATTTGAAGCGTGTCTCGTGGCCCAGAAGCTGGATGGCGATTCAAGAGGTCGTGAGATGGTAGATTACCAAGGGAGTTCCCAATCATGGAGAGCACAGCGACTCAGAGATAGGGAAAGCCACAAGGAGTAGCATGGTAGGACTTTTGTAAACCCTAGGGCCTCGACCTGTATATAAAGGCGAGTCCCGGGGAAAGGTCAGGAGAGTTAGAGAGAATCGAGAGCTAGGTCAGGCGAGTTACGCCCTCCTTGTAATCGAAATCACCATTAATCCACACAAAGTAGGACGTAGGATTTTACCTCCTCACGAGGGGCCGAACCTGGGTAATTCTTAGTCTCGTTATCGCTCACCCCCTTCGAGTCACCACCAAGGTGCGATGGCTCCATCTTTAAGTCCTTTCACGAGGACATCTGTCGTGACAAAACCACGACAGTTGGCGCCCAGCATCGGGCTAGCGCACGGTGGAGTTGAGTTCTCGAAGGGAGCCCTACCGGGGTTATAAAGCTATGCGGTCGGCATCATGACAAAGTGCCGTCGCGGGAGGTACTACATCGACAACTCGCTGTGGGAGCCGGAAGCCGATTCAGTCGAATCTAGCTACCGAGTCCCCTTCGACAAAATCAACGTCTTCATCGGCATGATTGGGACGCCCATGCCTGAGCCGGACACCTCCACCGACATCGTCGAGCCGGCCAGGTACGTCCTCCCCATCATACGACGGGACAGGAGTCGCCACGCTTTCGTCTGTTTTATGCAGGGAAACAACGTACAAGACGAAGCGTTGGTCCAGGAGATCACCCCCGTCAATTTTGACGTCGAGTCATCCATGGGTGAGACAAATTCAATCCACCCTCTCCAGGAAGGACAACTCGGAGGGCTGTCGTTGGCAATGGACCCCGAGGTCTTCGAAAGGTCCCATCGACAAATCGCCATCTACATGGCGGGGTCAGCACAGCCTCAACAAAATCCAACCGGCAACAATGAGACATGTGGGATGTCCAAACCCCCAGCACAAACCATGGCGGAATTAGCGGCGGAGGTTGCCAGCCTTATGGAAACCACCGTCACGTCCGAGAATCAGGAGTCTATCAATGCCGAGCTAGCAAAGCTGTGGGAGGCGATGGCCAAGGCGCAGCTGGACATGGAAGCAGAAGCCGCCAGGGTGGAGACGCAGCAAGCCGCGATCGCAGCAGAGACGGAGTGGTTGAATACCAAAGGCTGGCGGCTTGAGAGACAGCAGCACGCGCCGACGCCGTTCACCAAAGGAGGCACCACGGACGTATCCCGGCCGACTTACATCCAACTCGCCTTTTCTACACCCCGCGCACCCCGGGGGCGGGTCCTGATCAACCTTTACAAACTGTCCCAAGGGGAGGCCCGGCTCCATCGCCCAATCCACCGCCGCCACAACCAATGGATGCCCATGCGACTCGGTTCCAGACGCCACGGGGTCACTTCTCGAACCCCGTGGACAATGTGCTGGCGGCAACCCGCCACTTGGAGTCCGTGCTGATTTACAGAAACTCCCCGACCGAGATAGAGGCCAGAAACGCCACCGAGATGTTAAAGACGGCCGTGGTACAACATGCGTAGGACTCTCATAGCCTTGATCGACTGCACTCCACGCCTCAGGCGAGCCACACCAGAAGTCGCCACGAGCACTTACACGCGGTAACTAGTGGGCCGCGACGATTCCCTCAACATAACCCGCTCGGGATGCCCGACACGCAAGCTCAAGATATCGTGGACGCGACACGAGCTGCGTGTCAGATAGAGACAGCAGCCGCAGCGGGTCAGGTCTACCCGGCTTACACGTCATCACCTCCCACACCACTGGACACCAGAGGCAAGCACATCGGTGTATCGTGTCCTGCGCCGGTTCTGCGCAACGAGTGAATGCCAAAGGACTTCAAAGGGCCCCGGAAGGTCCCCAATTACTCGCCGGATCTCGAACCAGGGTCATGGATCGAGAGTTACAAACTCGCAATGGACATGCTCGACGTAAATGAGGCGGTTTGCGCTAAGTACTTCACTATGATGCTCGAAGGAACGACACGTGCGTGGTTGAAAAACTTGCCGCCCAACTCCATCAACACCTGGGCGGAGCTAAAAGAGCGCTTTATCAAGAATTTCAGAGGGACTTGCAAACGCCCAATGACCATCGTCAACCTACAACACTGTGTTCAGGGGTCGGATGAGTCAGCCCACCATTGGACCCGGCGAGTCACGGAAGTTATTCATTCATCAGAAGGCACCTCGGCGGCTCAGGCGGTGTTGATACTTGAGAAGAACTGCCATTACGAACCTCTGGTACTAAAGATAGGGCGACTTAAGCGGAAAGTACCGAACATGGGCGAGTTAATGGATACCCTTACTAGGTATGCTGAGTCGGACGACACCAAGGATCCCGGGGAGTGCGACGACAAAGTTAGTACTGCCAGGAAGGGTGAGTTACACAAGGGCCATTCTCAGTTTCAGGGCCGGGGCAAGCACCACTCCGGTGGGCACGACAAAAAGAGACAACATGAAGGTCCTACGGAATTTGTCGCTAATACTAATATCGGCAACGGAAACCCACACCAGAGGAAGTGGGGCTTTAGTGGGAAGAAACCTCGCAATTATCACGAAATGCTCAAAGGCCCTTGTCCGCAGCATGCCACAGCAGAGGAACCGACGACTCACTCCTCGGCGGATTGCTATGTGATGCAGGAATTCCGAGGCGAGGCGCTCAGAAGAGGTCAAGGTGGTGAACAGGGCCAGCGACAGGAACAACCCGGAGCATCCGGGTCACGCCAGGTCCCGTTCGGTGGTTTTCCTAACCCGGGACCACAGGGCGAGTCACAGCCCAACGCTGGGCAGTACCAAGTTCATAATCAGCAATACCACCCGCTGGGAGTTCTCCAGCAACCCCCCCCCGCAAGGGGATCCCCAGCGATAGGAAGATCGTGGCGGGTTTCAGAATAACCCCAAACAATTGAACAACGGGTAGTATCACGTGTTCACCACCAGCACCTGCAAGCGGGATCATGAGGTGAAGCATAGAACATTCAGCATAGCTGAGACGGCGCTCCCTCGATACCTTCACTGGTCTGAACAACCCATAACCTCGAGCAGGCAAGACCATCCCCCCGAGTGGACAACCCTGGCGACTTGGCTTTGGTTGTGGCTCCCCAAGTTGGAGGGTACACCCTTTCAAGGTCCTCAAGGATGGAGGCAGCAGCATCAACATCTTTTACTTTGATACTTTCCGACGGATGAACCTCTTGGAGAAAGACCTGATGTCGTCATCCACGGTCTTCCACGGCATCGTCCCTGGTAAGTCGGCATATCCCATTGGACGGGTTAAACTTAATGTGGCTTTTGGCACAGAGTCAAATTACAGGAGCGAGTCTCTCCTGTTCGAAGTGGTCAAAATCAAGAGCCCCTATCATGTGTTGTTTGGATGGCCGGCGTATGCCAGATTCATGGCCCACCCATGTTATGTTTATCTCAAACTCAAGATGCCCTACCCTAAGGGTCCTATTACCATCAGCGGAGACAGGAAGATAGCTCAAGAATGTGAAGAAGGACACACAACTTACGCAGAGTCGGCTTGCGCGGCTGAGGAGCTCAAATTTCACCAAGCTAATGTTGACCCGGCGGACATGACGCCGCTCAAGAGGCCGACCATCGATTCTGAGCCGCCCCTCAAGTTTAAACCAACGGATGACACCAAGGTTATAGACTTTACACCTGGCTACTCCACTAAGCAGTTCACTATTGGGGCGGGTCTCGACCCCAAATATGAAAGCGCGCTCATCGAATTCATTCGTGAGAATCGGGACATCTTTGCATGGAAACCTTCTGACATGCCAGGTGTACCAAGAGAATTCGCTGAGCACCATCTTAATACTGACCCTAAAGTTAAGCCAGTTCGACAGTACCTTCACAAGTTTAATGAAGAGCGTCGTAAGGCAATCTGAGAGGAAGTAGCCCGGCTCCTGGCCGCCGGGTTTATCATCGAGGTTTTCCATCCTGAATGGCTGGCTAACCCAGTCCTGGTGCTAAAAAAGAACAGCACTTTCCGCATGTGCATCGACTACAGTGACCTCAACAGAGCCTGACCTCAACAGAGCCTGACCTCAACAGAGCCTGTCCGAAGGATCCCTTCGCCCTTCCCCGCATTGATGAAATTATTGACTCGACGACGGGTTGTGAACGTCTGTGTTTCTTGGACGCTTATTCGGTATACCATCAGATCAAGATGGCGGTGGCGGATCAGGAGAAGAGATCCTTCATAACCCCATTCGGGGCCTTCTATTACGTATCTATGCAGTTTGGGCTCAAGAGTGCGGGGGCGACTTATCAGTGTTGCATCCAAAACTGCTTGCCCAACCAGATAGGCCATAATGTCCATGCTTATGTGGATGACATCGTGGTCAGGTCTCGCCGAAAGGAATCGCTCTTGGAGGATCTCAAGGAAACCTTTGACAACCTGCATGTTTACCAGATGAGGCTTAACCCCACCAAGTGAATTTTTGGTGTCCCTGCGGGGAAGTTATTGGGTTTATTGGTATCGGAGTGTGGCATTGAAGCCAACCCGGACAAGATCGAGGCAATTACCTCACTTGGGAAACCGACCAACGTTAACCAGGTTTAGTGTATGGCAGGTCGAATCGCAACGCTGAGCCGCTTTATAAGTCGCCTAGGGGAGAAGGCCATCCCTCTCTATCAGTTGCTCAAGAAAACTGATCGTTCGTGTGGACGGACAAAGCCGATGAAGCTTTTGAAGCCTTGAAGCGGCAATTAGTTAACCCGCTAGTGTTGGCGGCTCCGGTGGACAAGGAACCTATGCTCCTGTACATTGCAGCCAATTCCAAGGCAGTCAGCGTGGCAGTAGTTGTCGAGCGGAAGGAAGAAGGAAAGGAATATCCGGTGCAGCGACCGGTGTATTTCATCACCCTCTCCAAGCAACGTTACCCACATTGGCAGAAGCTTGTTTTTGGGGTGTTTATGGTGAGTCGCAAGCTGAAGCACTACTTCCAAGAACACCCGATCATGGTCGTCAGTTCCGCCACCCTCGGCGACATCATACAGAATGGAGAGGCCACCGGACGGATTGCTAAGTGGGCCATCGAGCTCGGATCCCATCATGTGCGGTATACGCCTCGAACGACCATCAAATTTCAAGCACTCGTGGATTTCATCAATGACTGGACCAAGTTACAAACCCGTAGTAAAGGCCCGATCATACTTATTCGACCATCCATTTCGACGGGTCCAGGCAATTGGAAGGCTCGGGGGCAGGCGTGGTGATAACTTCGCCTCAAGGTGATAAGTTTTGCTATGTCCTTCGGCTCATGTTTCCATGTACCAATAATGCAGAGGAGTACGAAGCCTTGCTCCATAGTTTGCGACTCGCCAAAGAGATGAACCTCACGCGAGTCAGGTGTCTAGGCGATTCAGATCTAGTGGCACAACAGGTTTCTGACACCTGGGATTCACGAGACCCTTTGATGGCGGCTTACAGATGAGCTGTGTCACATGTAGTGGGTCACTTCAATGGTTATCAAGTGGATCACATCGATCGGCGCCTTAACGAAGCAGCGGACGTTCCTTCCCGTCTCGGTTCACAACGTAAGCCAATTCCTCCCAATGTCTTTTTGGATGTATTGCATAACCCCTCGGTAAAACAGCCTTAAGAGGAAGATTTCGCGGTACCGGACCCTGAGTCTCAACTCGTGGCGGCTCTTCACGCTAATCCAGACTAGGCGACTCCTTACATGGCATATCTCACCACAGGCGAGTTACCTGCCGACGAGTTATTAGCTCGCCAAATCGTCCGTCGGTGTAAATCCATGGTCATACACAATGGCGATTTACACAAACGAAGGACCTCAGGGGTATTTCAAAGATGCGTCTCTCCTGAAGAAGGATGTATGATCCTCAATGAGATTCACGCGGGCGATTGTGGTCACCATGCTGGGTCCCGATCCTTGGTTTCTAAGGCCTTCATACATGGGTTCTATTGGCTGAAAGCTCACGCAGACGCAGAGCAGATCCTTTGCTGATGTGATGGCTGCCAAAAATTTGGAGGCTAGATGCACGTGCCGGCTCAGGAATTGGAGATGATACCAATCACTTGGCCATTTATAGTGTGGGGGCTTGATATGGTTGTCCCTTTCAAGATGTGTTCCGCCAAAGAGACTCACATATTGGTGGCGGTTGACAAGTTTACCAAGTGGGTGGAGGCGGAACCTCTTAGCAGCTGTGATGTAGATACGGCCGTCAAATTCTTGAAGAAACTAATTTTCAGATTCGGATATCCTCATAGTATCATTACTGACAATGGTATTAATCTATCCAAAGGTGCAATGCAAGAGTTTTGTTCACGAGAGCATATCCGGCTTGAAGTTTCCGCGGTTGCACATCCCCAATCTAATGGGCAGGCGGAGAGGGCGAATGAGGAAATATTGCGGGGGATTAAGCCTCGGCTTATGGTACCTTTGGAACGTACTCCAGGATGTTGGGTGGAGGAGTTGCCGTCAGTACTATGGAGTATTAGGACAACTCCAAATTGCTCCACGGGTTTTACTCCTTTCTTTCTGGTCTACGGAGCAGAAGCGGTGTTACCAAGTGACAACAAACACAATTCCCCCCGAGTCGCCGCCTACGTGGAATAGGACAACGAGCTGGCGCGACAAGACTCGCTGGACGCTGATAACCCACAAGTGTAGGGGATCGCAATAGTTTTCGAGGGTAGAGTATTCAACCCAAATTTATTGATTCGACACAAAGGGAAGCGAAAGAATATTCTCAAGTATTAGCAGCTGAGTTTGTCAATTTCAACCACACCTGAAAGATTAGTGTCTGCAAGCAAAGTATCAGTAGAAAAGTGGTATGATAGCAACGGTGTCAGAAAAGGATCTGTTGACGGCAGACTATTCCTAACTGTTGTATCAATGGCGCCAGTAAATAGCACGTGGACAGGGAAATATTCTTCCGAGGCAACGGCTACAGAAAATTCTTGCAACAAGTAGCAGCAAAGTAACAGCAGTAGTGACAACACTAGCAATGAACTGTAGTAGTGACAACAACAGTAGGAGCAGAGTAACACGAGTAGCAACAGTAGTAGCGACAAAGTTAGGTGGCAAGGACCAGTAGTAAAAGACTCGTAGGCAGTGGATCTGTGACGGATGAGTATGCCGGATGTGATTCATCATGTAACAGCCATAACACGGAGACATATGTAACTAGCTCCCGTTCGTCAATCTAATGTAGGCATGTATTTCGTATGTAGTCATACGTGCTTAGGGAAAAGAACTTGCATGACATCTATTGTCCCTCCTTCCCGTGGCAGTGGGGTCCTAATGGAAACTACGGGATATTAAGGTTCTCCTTTTAATAAAGAACCAGACCAACGCATTAACACTTGGTGAATACATGAACTCCTCATACTATGGTCATCTCCGGGAGTGGTTCCGGCTATTGTCACTCCGGGGTTGCCGGGTCATAACACATAGTAGGTGACTACAACTTGCAAGATAGGATCTAAAACACACATATATTGGCGACAACATAATTGGTTCAGATCTGCAATCATGGCACTCGGGCCCTAGTGACAAGCATTAAGCATGGCAAAGTAGTAGCAACATCAATCTCAGAACATAGTGGATACTAGGGATCAATCCCCGTGAGAACTAACTCGATTACATGATAGATCTCATCCAACTCATCACCGTCCAGCAAGCCTACGACGAGATTACTCACGAACGGTGAAGAGCATCATGGAATTGTCGATGGAGGAAGGTTGATGATGACGATGGCGACGATTTCCCCTCTCCGGAGCCCGGAACGGACTCCAAATCTGCCCTCAAGATGAAGAACAGGAGGTGGCGGCGCCTCCGTATCGTAAAACGTGATGAATCCTTCTCTCTGATTTTTATCCGGGCGAGACGGAAGATATAAAGCTGAGTTTGGAGGCGGTGGCGCCACGTGGGCCCCACAAGCCCTAACGGCGCGGCCTAGGGAGGTGGCCGCGTCCCAGGGGCTTGTGGCCCACTGGCACAATCCCTCCGGTGGATCTTTGCGCAGGTATTTTTCATTTATTCCAGAAGAATTCTCCGTAAATTTTCAGGACATTCCGAGAACTTTTATTTCTGCACAAAAACAACACCATGGCAATTCTGGTGAAAACAGTGTTAGTTCGGGTTAGTACCATTCAAATCATGCAAATTAGAGTCCAAAACAAGGGCAAAAGAGTTAGGAAAAGTAGATACGATGGAGACGTATCAACTCCCCCAAGCTTAAAGCCTTGCTTGTCCTCAAGCAATTCAGTTGACAAACTGAAAGAGACAAAAGAAAAACTTTGACGAACTTTGTTTGATCTTGTTGTTGCAACTATGTCTAACTCATAACCAGAATTTCAGCAAGATCACAAGAAAACCACATAAGAAAATGACATCTAGGTCTCAAGGTAAACTCATATCAACGGCATATTCAACTAGCGAGCAAATAATAATAAGTCTCAAACGTCAAAACTTCAATCAAAACAACATGAAGCCGTACGAATAGATGGTATCTCGCTAGCTCTTTCTGAGACCGCAAAACATAAATGCAGAGCACCTTCAAAGACCAAGGGCTGACTAAACATTATAACTCATGGCAGAGAAGATCCAGTCACAGTCATACTCAACACAGTTAAAAGCAAATCATAAAAATGACAGAGGTGCTCTCTAATTGGTGCTTTTGCAAGAGGAGGATCACTCAACAGGAACATAAATAGACAAGCCCTTCGCAGAGGGAAGCATTGATTTGCAGAGGTGCCAGAGCTCAAGATTTTAAAACAGAGATAATAATTTCGGGTGGCATGCTTTCATTGTCAATGCAATGACTACGTGTTCTCAACATCTTCCATGCTACACATGCTATAGGCGGTTCCCAAACAAAAAATTAAAGTTTTGACTCCCGACCACCAATCCATCACACTCCACGGCGAGCCGAATCCTCGGGTACCGTCCGTACCAACATCAATCCTGGGGGAGTTTTGTTTGCAATTATCTTTTCGGTTTGAGCATGGAACTGGGAATTCCAATTACCGGCCCCTTTCTCGTGAATGATAGTGAATAAAACATATCGAGGATAACACGCATAGCATGGAAGAGACCAATAGCCCCCTGTCACCACATGAGCGGTTCGGGCATGCAACACGGATTATTTCTTGAAGGTTTAGAGAGTGGCACATGCAAATTTACATGGAACGACAGGTAGATACCGCACATAGGTAGGTATGGTGGACTCATATGGAATTTTTTTGGGTTTATGGGAGTGGATGCACAAGCAGTATTCTCGCTTAGTACAAGTGAAGGCTAGCAAAAGACTGGGAAGCGACCAACTAGAGAGCGACAACAGTCATCAAAATGCATTGAGATTAACTAACATTGAGTGCAAGCATGAGTAGGACATAAATCACCATGAACATGAATATCATAGAGGCTATGTTGATTTTGTTTCAACTACATGCGTGAACATGCGCCAAGTCAAGCCACTTGAAACATTCAAAGGAGGATACCATCCTATCATACTACATCATAGTCATCTCAACATTCATGTTGGCAACCAAGACAGACCATTATAAGATCCTAGCTAAGTAAGCATGGCATAAGCAACTATCATCTCTAAGTTGTCATTGCAAACATATTTCTCTCACAACAAAGCTGAATCAGGCATGATGAGCTAGTCATATTTACAAAAACAAAATAGATCGAGTTCATACCATCTTTTCCAGGCTCAGTCACTTCATCATATATCGTCATTATTGCTTTTCACTTGCACGACCGAATGATGTGAACAATAATAAGAGTGCTCGTGCATTGGACTAAAGCTGGAATCTACAGACAAACACAAAGGCGAAGAAAAAGTAATATGGCTCTATGAAAGCTAAACAGGTATGCATGCAAGAGCCACTAAACATAGTAACCATGGTCTTCTACCTTGACCAAAAGAAAAAGAAAACTATTTACACGGGAAAGCTCCCAACTAGCAAAAGAAGAAAATAAAATCTTTTTGGTTTTTCTCAACTAGACAGACACACGAAAAGAAAACTAGAAAAAGAAAAATAAACTAGAATGGATGATACAGTGGCAAAGTGTGAACACAGACGAACAAAGTGAAAGCAGAAGGGAGAATGTAAAGTCCGTGAGAACACGTACTCCCCCAAGCTTAGGATTTTGTCCTAAGTTGATATACTCCCAAGGAGGGAAATAACCAGCTCCGGGGTACTCCGGAGTGGATTGAGGATGCCACTGCTGTGTGAGATCCTCCGGCTCCCACTGATAAACTAGCGTCTGGTACTCGACTGGTGGCTCGGGCACGGGCACCTGTGGTTGGGCTAAGCCCCAATATGCGTAGATGTCCGAGGGCATAATAGTGTACCTGCCTGCATGAAGATTGAACAAAGAAGGAGCAGGCAAAGTAATAGTCTCACGAGTACCCTGACTAAATACCAGGTTATAAATCATCCGTCTATTTATATCTCTATCAAGAAAGTCATGGCGAACGATGCTATCGTAATCTAGATATCTCTCGGGAAGAAGAATCTCTTCTTCCTCCTCCAGTCTAATAGGTATCTCAAAGTGTCTAGCAACACGAGTAGCATAGGTACCTCCATAGACAACACCTTTAGAACGGTTCAGGTTCAACCGTTGAGCGACTATAGCACCCAAGCTATAAGTTTTATCGTTATAAAGGGCTTCACGCAAGACCGCAAGATCTGGGGAACTAAGTGACCCAGCTTTCCCACGGCCAATCAAACATTTTCCCACAAATAATGAGAAGTACCGAAGCACGGGAAAATGAATGCTAGCAGCTCTAGTGCAAGACACTCCTCTCTCCTCTCCTACAACAATAGTACTGATGAAAGCTTCCAAGTCCCATGGACGAGGTTCATGAATATCCCCAACAAAAGGCAATTTGCAAACATTGCAAAAATCCTGGTGTGACATGTGCTGGGGGATATCATAAAGTTTAAACTCAACCGTAGGAGGATTCTTACTCGGATAGAAGTTAAAGCTTTGTACGAAAATATTAGTGACGAGGAGGTATTGCGGACACTTACCTTCAACGAAGGCGGTAAGGCCTGCGTTTTCCACCAAGTGATAAAAGTCCTCATAAACTCTAGCGGCGCGTAAGAACACGTCGCTTGGCCACTCGCACGCTCGAACTTCTACGACTCGAGGGACCAAATACTTGGGCTTCTTCTCACTTCTATCATCCTTGGGGTCACGGCTTGAAGAACCTCTTAAGAACCTCCTCATCTTTTCCCTTTTCTATCTCTGAAAATTTCTGAAATTTTTAGTGATTCTAAGGAAAAGTGAACAAGGCCCAACAAAACTCGTAGCAACTACTCAAACAAGTGCCTAGAGCCCATATTAGGCATCAAATCTACTTGGGACCAGCTAAAATCAGCATGCAAAGCTTAAGAACATGGTCACCAAGGCAGCAAAAATACGCGAAGTATAAGGCACTAGAGCAAAAACTAATTGGACCAATGGAAGAGTCACTTACCAAGGAATAATTTCCCCAAAACAGTTCGAAGAATGGTGATTTGAGCAAAGAGATCAAAAATCCCAGCAAGGGGAGCAAGAACACGGGTTTGAGCTGCGAAACAATTTTTCTGGAGGTAGGAGAACCAGCTGAGAGCAAGAATGAGTGGAGGGGGTGCCTGTGGGCCCCACAAGCCTGGGTGGCGCGGCCAGGGGGGTGCCCGCGCCCCAAGGGCTTGTGGCCCACTGGTACAGCCCCCAGACAAGCAATTTGTCTCAGAATTTTTCAAAAATTCCAGAAAAAATCATACTTGATTTTCACGGCGTTCAGAGAACTTATATTTTTGGGGTACTTTTCTACCGGACGCTAAAACAGAAAATAGGAAAAACTAAACTAAATCTATCATTTTCTTCTAAGCAACCTAAAGTGAAAGCTTGGAACAGAGGTTTGAGACTCCTTGATTCATCTGCCTCATGGTCATTCAAAGAAATCCGTCAATGGGGTGATCAAATCCCCTCGACAAAACTTTTCGAATCGCAAAAGAGAACGGAGAATTTCCGAATAGTCACTAGGTCACCTCAATGGGGATGTGTATTTCCCCAACAAGCAAATCATACTTCATCTTGACACGAGGAATAGGGCATTCAAAGCTCCCAATAAGAATCGATGAAGTTTTTTCGATAGCATTGATGCAATGTACTCAATATTGTTTCTTCAGAAAGTGCAACGTATGCTCATTATTGTTGACATGGAAAGTGACATTGCCTTTGTTGCTATCTATACCAGCCCCTACAGTGTTTAAAAAGTGTCTTCCGAGGATGACAGCCATGGCATCGTCCTTAGGAATATCCAAGATAATAAAGTTTGTTAAGATAGTGACATTAGCAACCACAACAGGCACATCCTTGCAAATGCCGATAGGGAAAGAAGTTGATTTGTCGGCCATTTACAGAGAGATTTTAGTGGGGTCAACTTATCCAGTTCAAGTCTACGATAAAGAGAGAGAGGCATAACACTAACACCGGAGCCAAGGTCTCATAAAGCAGTTCTAACGTAGTGGCTTTTAATGGAGCATGGTATAGTGGGCACACCGGGATCACCTAGTTTCTTAGGAGTTCCACCCTTGAAGGTATAATTAGCAAGCATGGTGGAAATCTCAACCTCAGGTATCCTCCTCTTATTAGTCACAATATCTTTCATGTATTTAGCATACGGAGACATTTTGAGCATATCTGTCAAACACATTTGAAGAAAGACAGGTCTGATCATTTCAACGAATCGCTCAAAATCCTCATAATCCTTTTTCTTGGATGGTTTGGGAGGAAAGGGCATGGGTTTCTGAACCCATGGCTCCCTTTCTTTACCCTGCTTCCTAGCAGCGAAGTCATTCTTATCGTATCTTCTATTCTTAGGCTGTGGGTTATCAAGATCACCATGTTGAATCTCCACATCCTTATCATTGCTAGGTTGAGCATATTCATGAACATCACTATTGATATTATCATTAAGCTCGTGTTCATCACCAGATTGTGTTTCCGCATCGGAGACAGAGGCATCGTTTGGACTCTCAGGGGAAGCAGCAACAGGGTTGCTAGCGTGCAAGTTCCTATCATCTTTCTTCTTCTTTCTAGGATGACTAGGTGCATCACTGCTAACTCCTTGAGAATCTTGTTCAATTCTCTTCGGATGACCCTCAGGATACAAAGGTTCCTGGGTCATTCTACCGCCTCTAGTGACGACTCTAACAGAATTGTCATTCAAATCATTGAGCAAGTCATTCTGAGCTTTAAGTACTTGTTCTACTTGAGTGGTAACCATAGAGGCTTGTTTACTCAGAAGTTTAAGATCATTGACGTTTCTGTCCACACAAGCACTTAAATGACTAAGCATACGAGCATTCTGTTCCAATTGTCTGCTAACATAATCGTTGAAACTCTGTTGTTTGGCAACAAAGTTATCAAATTCATCCAGGCATAAGCTAGCAAGTTTATCAAAAGGAATATCACTCTCATCAAACCTACACAGAGAATTTACTTCTACTACGTGTATCGGGTTATCGAGACCATGGATCTCTTCGATAGGTGGTAGATTTTTGACACCTTCAGATTTAATGCCTTTCTCTCGCATAGATTTCTTGGCTTCTTGCATATCTTTAGGACTGAGGAATAGAATACCTCTTTTCTTCGGAGTTGGCTTAGGAGGTGGTTCGGGAATAGTCCAAGCATTCTCATTGCACATGATGTTATTCAATAGAATCTCAACTTGTTCTATAGTTCGTTCCCTAAAAACACTACCGGCACAACTATCTAGGTGGTCTTTGGAAGCATCGGTAAGTCCATTATAGAAGATATCAAGTATTTCATTCTTCTCAAGAGGGTGATCAGGCAAAGCATTCAGTAGCTGGATAAGCCTCCCCCAAGATTGTGGGAGACTCTCTTCTTCAGCTTGAGTAAAGTTGTATATTTCCTGCAAGGTAGCTTGCTTCTTATGGGCAGGGAAATATTTTTCACAGAAGTAGTAGACCATATCCTGGGGGCTACGCACACAAACAGGAGCAAGAGAAGTGAACCAGGTCTTAGCATCATCCTTTAGGAGAAAGGAAAGAGCTTGAGGATATAGTAGTGGTGGATCTTTTCCTCACTAGTGGATAGGGTTTCTATATCGTGCAGTTTGGTAAGATGGGCAACAACCGTTTCAGACTCATATCCGTGAAAAGGATCATATTCGAACAGAGTGATTAACTCAGGGTCGACAGATAATTCATAATCCTTATCGGTCACAAAGATAGGCGAAGTGGCAAACTTCGGGTCGTATTTCATCCTAGCGTTCAGAGATTTTTCTTTCCACTTGCGCAGTAATTTCTCAACATCATAGCTATTCTTACATGCAAGAAAGTCCTCAGATATCTCTCCCTCCATAACATACTACTTCAATAGTATCAACAGTTTCCGAAGTATCATCACATCTAGCAGCAACTCTAGCAATTTGTGCATCAAGGAATGCACCTAGTGGCAAAGTGTTAAGCATGGCATCATCAGGCAAAGCAGTATCAAGCATAGCATCATCATAAGCATCATGGGCAGCAGAAGTAGCATCATCAAGCACAGGCGACATATCAAGATTTCTAGCAGGAGGTAATGTCGCAAACTTACTCATAACTGAGGGTGAATCAAGTGCAGAACTAGATGGCAGTTCCTTAGCTCTCCTCGTAGTGGAAGGCAAGATTTTAGTTCTTGGATCTTTCAGGTTCCTCATAGTGACCAAAAGACGAAAATCCCAAGTGACTCAGAGAATATAGTTGTGCTTCCCCGGCAACGGCGCCAGAAAATGGTCTTGATAACCCACAAGTGTAGGGGATCGCAACAGTTTTCGAGGGTAGAGTATTCAACCCAAATTTATTGATTCGACACAAAAGGAAGCGGAAGAATATTCTCAAGTATTAGCACCCGAGTTTGTAAATTTCAAGCACACCTGAAAGATTAGTGTCTACAAGCAAAGTATCAGTAGCAAAGTGGTATGATAGCAACGCTGTCAGAAAAGGATCTGTTGATGGCAGACTACTCCTAACTGTTGTATCAATGGCGCCAGTAAATAGCACGTGGACGGGGAACTATTCTTCCCAGGCAATGGATACAGAAAAGTCTTGCAACAAGTAGCAGCAAAGTAACAACAGTAGTGACAGGAGTAGCAAAGAACAGCAGTAGTGACAGCAGCAGTAGTAGCAGCAGAGTAACAGCAGTAGCAACAGTAGTAGCGACAAAGTAACGTGGCAAGGACCAGTAGTAAAAGACTCATAGGTAGTGGATCGGTGATGGATGAGTATGCCGGATGTGATTCATCATGTAACAGCTATAACACGGAGAGATATGTAACTAGCTCCCGTTCGTCAATCTAATGTAGGCATGTATTCCGTATGTAGTCATACGTGCTTAGGGAAAAGAACTTGCATGACATCTATTGTCCATCCCTCCCGTGGCAGCGGGGTCCTAATGGAAACTACGGGATATTAAGGTTGTCCTTTTAATAAAGAACCAAACCAACACATTAACACTTGGTGAATACATGAACTCCTCATACTATGGTCATCTCCGGGAGTGGTTCCTGCTATTGTCACTCCGGGGTTGCCGGGTCATAACACATAGTAGGTGACTACAACTTGCAAGATAGGATCTAAAACACACATATATTGGCGACAACATAATAGGTTCAGATCTCAAATCATGGCACTCGGGCCCTCGTGACAAGCATTAAGCAAGGCAAAGTAGTAGCAACATCAATCTCAGAACATAGTGGATACTAGGGATCAATCCCCGTCAAAACTAACTCGATTACATGATAGATCTCATCCAACTCATCACCGTCCGGCAAGCCTACGATGAGATTAGTCACAAACGGTGAAGAGCATCATGGAATTTTCGGTGGAGGAAGGTTGATGATGATGATGGCGACGATTTCCCCTCTCCGGAGTCCGGAACGGACTCCAGATCTGCCCTCGAGATGAAGAACAGGAGGTGGCGGCACCTCCGTATCGTAAAACGCAATGAATCCTTCTCTTTGATTTTTCGGGCGAGACGGAAGATATAGAGCTGAGTTTGGAGGCGGTGGCACCACATGGGCCCCACAAGCCCTCACGGCGCGGCCTAGGGGCATGGTCGCGGCCTAGGGGCTTCTGGCCCACTGGCACACTCCCTCCGGTGGATCTTTGCGCAGGTATTTTTCATTTATTCTAGAAAAATTCTCCGTAAATTTTCAGGACATTCCGAGAACTTTTATTTCTGCACAAAAACAACACCATGGCAATTCTGTTGAAAACAGCGTTATTACGGGTTAGTTCCATTCAAATCATGCAAATTAGACTCCAAAACAAAGGCAAAAGAGTTCGGGAAAGTAGATACAACGGAGACGTATCAGACGCCTTGGAGGAGGAATGTGACTTGGCCGCATCACGATCGGCGATTTACCAACAAGACTTGCGACGTTACCACAATCACCGGGTCAAGAGCCGGACTTTACAAGAAGGTGACTTGGTGCTCCGTTTGATTCTAGATCATACTGGTATGCACAAGCTATCACCTCCGTGGGAAGGACTGTTTGTCATCAGCAAGAATCTTCGGAACGGCTCATATTACTTGGTGGATCTTCGCCCGGATCGGCCAACTATAGAGTATGAGACAACTCGCCCCTGGAACATAGTCCATCTGCGGCCATACTACCCTTAGAGCCATGAGCTCCCTTTCTTACCAGTTTTCAGAAAATTGTAAGCCATGAATAATGAAAGCAATAAAGCCGGCACCCACGAATTTCTGAGTCCTTTGCCGTTTCAGCTTTTGAAAGCATGAGTCTTTATTGTTCTATAAGCCGTCCAAACATGGATGCTATCAAAGTCAAAGAGCGTAAGTCGCCATGATGCACTTACTTCAAAACTGGGCGTTGATAAAGCCAAAGAGGACCAATGTTGCCATGTCGCACAGTTCAAACATAGTCACCTTATGTGGTTTTGAGAATTAAGCCGGCTTACTTGGGGGCTACTAGTCCCCAAGTCGTTTCATAGTAAGAGCGTATACGCTTCTGTGATCCTATGCTCGGCTTTTTCCTGAATCATAGGTCACTTGGGGGCTTCCACTCATTGATTTCAGCCTCAATACCCTCTTGGCTAGCGAATAATTACCGCATTACAAATGGTTATACTGGACTATGTGTTGAACAAGTCGCCACATGGACCTATGTACTCAGGGCGAGTCAATCCGTCATGTGCACCATGAACTCGCCTTGGTTAAAACATAAAAGGTACCGGCCAGAGTCACACATGGGAAATAGAGAAACCATTGGTTCATTGAACCTCCTTCATGGAAGCTTGACTCGCGCCTGATCAGCCGGTCTAAAACAACAAGGCTTTTTGCAAGGGCTTTCTAAGGGTAACACTAGAGTTTTGCAAACTCGTCTTATCCTATCGTAACTCACTGAGTCGATAAAATTTTAATTCTTGATGGCAAGACCACAAGGTTTCCTAATGTCTTTGAGTCGGCTTTTGGTTATAACTCGCCCCGACTCAATTTTTAACCACTATTTTCCATAACCCAGGGGGCTGATCGATTTTTTGCCATAACCCGGGGGGGGGGGGGATGATCTATTTTTTGCCATAATCTAGGGGGCTGGTCTATTCTTTGCCATGCACTCACTGGGTCGTATTATGTTTTTCCTGACACATAAGGTGAAGACTTTTTTGTCAAAATATGACACTCCCTGGTTCATAAAATTTACATGCGATTCACACATAGATTCAAGGAGTAAAAGTGGTTCAGGAAAGGTTCCATCAAAAGGTACTACTGACCGATTGTTGTTCCACAAAATCTAACAAGCTATTACATGGCTCGCATGGACAAAACGGGTGTCATCCCCAGTGAAGAAAGGATTAGTGGACGGATCAAGCCACCTCCGAGTCACCTTGCCTTGAGCTCTCTCCGCCTTCGATTCATAAGTCGCCCAGTTTCCAACTACACTTGGATAGGGCAACGAACTCATCTTCATCATCAAGGAAGAGGGATAAGTCCATGTCAAGATCAAAACGATTCTTGGGTCGATGAGGAACCAAGCTAGAAGTTTCGTACGAGGGAGGCGTCACCTTCTTTTTCTTCTCGTTGTAGGCGGCTTGGTATTTACTCAAATCCAAGATGGATGCCAGTTGAGTCGCCGCAAAGCGAGATTCTATGATAACTCGGTGGTAGTCCACCTCGGTGAACTCTGACCCGTCATCCTTCAGTTCAGGGTAGCCGGCGGCTATTTCTTCTGGTTTCAGCTCTGGGCCATAGGCTAAACACCGACTCAGGGTGTTCAGGACTCCCTTTCGGGAGGCTGATCTTTTCAGTTCATCCTTTTGAGGAGGCAATGTGGACAGATAGCCGAGCATGTGCTTGATGGTTTTGACTGGCTCCTTGCTGCCCATCACCGCCTTAATCGTCAGCATGCCCCCGGTATATCGCTGCTCGGCGAAAGTGTATATAGCCTTTTGCTTCAGCATGCAGTCGTGTGGAAGATTGGCGGCTCGTGAACCTACAAAGGACACATCAGTATGTGATAGTTTTTTGGGAGACCAGATTATTTCTTCAACACGCAAGGGTTAATACTTACCAAACATAGCGACAGTCATGTTGGAAATGTGCTTTTTTAAGCTGGAAAGCTCTTGCTGGGCGGCTTCCAATTTTTCCTCAGCTTGCTCAGCACGCTTCAGGATGGTGGCTTGGCCAGCTTTGGCTTTCTTCCCGTGTTTTTGATGGTCAACCTTCATCGTCTCCAGCTCAGCCAGAATCAAGCGGTATTTCCTCTCCGACTCAGATTGTGCATCTTGTTGTTCATCCAGATTCTTCCTTAAGTCGGCTAAAGCCGACTCAGTCTGGGTCATAGACTCCTGCACATAAAATTTGGGGAGACAAGTTTCAACATTATTGCAAGCAATACTCCTGACACTTGGGGGCTAACGTATGATTTTATTCAAAGTCATACCGTATTTGAGACCCGGCTCATCTTTCAAAAGATGACCCGGCCCTTGGGGGCTACAGGTTGAAAATTTTAACTATATTCAAGACCCGGCTCATCTTTCAAAAGATGACCCAGCCCTTGGGGGCTACAGGTTGAAAATTTTAACTATATTCAAGACCCGACTCATCTTTCAAAAGATGACTCGGCCCTTGGGGGCTACATTTTGGATATTTTGACTATATTCAAGACCCGACTCATCTTTCAAAAGTTGACCCGGCCCTTGGGGCTACAGGTGGGAGATTTTAACTATACTTAAGACCCGGCTCGTCTTTCAAAAGATGACCCGGTCCTTGGGGGCTACTCGTTGGATATTTTAACTATGCTCAAGACCTGGCTCATCTTTCAACAGATGACCCGGCCCTGGGGGCTATAGGTTGAAGATTTTATCTATTTTCAAGACCCAACTCATCTTTCAAAAGATGAGCCGGCCCTTGGAAGGCTAATGGGTGGAAGAGAATACATAAGTAGACGTACCTCATGCCTAACCTTAATAAGATAAATCAAGCTTTTGTTCATCTCATAATCCCTCTGTACGTGACTTACGAAGCCAGAGCAAAGTTGGTCAAATTCCAGCTTCTCATAATGGGGGAGCTTTAATTTACCGGTGTCTTGATCAGGGGAAGGACGAGATACCTTGGAGGTATGCTTAGACAGTACCGCAACTGGAGGAGTGGAGTAGCCAGTACCGGTGACTACGACATCATCTGGATCTTCAGTAGCCTTGAGAGGGCTTGGCGGGTTAACCTTGTCAGCAGTTTCCTTCAAAATTACGGGCAAGTCATCTCGAAAATCGGGAATATCGTCCACAGGAATATCATGAGCCGCCCCTTGCTCCTCATCAATCTCTAGGACAGAGGCGCTCGTGCCTAAGGCTTCAATTGTTTTAGGAGCAGAAGATAAGTCGCCAGTTTTCCTTCTCTTCGCTTGCGCTCTGAGACAAAGGCACCAAGATTAAAAGCACATATCATTATTTAGAAGAAATTGGGATTAACAAAGGGACTCACCCTTGCACACGAACCATCGGCGGGAGAGCTGATATTGCTGAGTCGCCAGATGTAGGGGGAGAAGTTTGGTAGAATAAAGGCTTAAAAGTTAAAGAAGTTGCGAGTCATATTTTACACAAGGAAGGGTATGATAAAACAAAAGTGTACCTCGCTGGTGCGCTTCCGACCGGTTGTCTTCTCAGGCAGTCCGGAGATTAAGTCACCAGAGTGACTACGGGTTTTCTGCTTGGGGGTATATCTTGCTTTCTTCAAAAGTAAATCAGGGTCCATATAAACATATGGGTGAGACATGGGCACTTTCCCACAGATCCGTCTGGCTGGTTTAGGAGAAGGAGAAGGTGAGTCAGAAGAAATAGAAATTACCTCGACCGCATCATCTTGGATCTCATTGTCCTCGCCCTACACATAAAGGCGCATGGTATAAGCATGAGACGGAATACACATGTAATGAGTGAGGGGGAAGTCTTACCTCTGAGTGTTCTTCGTTAATTCGTGACTCGCCGACAACCGATGAATCTTTGGCGGCGGCTTTACCTTTGCTTTTTTTCTTCTTCTTCTTTGGTGGCGACTTGGTGGTCTTTTGGGCGGTCACTTTGGGGCCCCTTCGCCAAAATGGACCACTTTTTTGATGAATAGAAGTGAATTTCAAACCAAGAGCATTGGTAAGTATAAAGAAACGAAAGGCGGCTTGGATTCTTACCGGCGGCACCGGGTTGGATCGGTAGAAGGCCTTGAGCCCAATCTTGGCACATTCTTCCAAAGGCTCACCGGTTAGCGTTTTGATGATTCCAAAAATTTCACTCTCTGACAGTCTTTTGTGGTGGAAGCACTTCGGATGGTTTACCGTACCATCATATTCATACATTAACCCATCTCGGCGACTCAAGGGAAGAATATTCCACTCCACCCAGAAGTGGAACAGATCAATCCCGATGAGCCCGTTGTTGGTCAAAGACTTCAACTCGGAGAAAATAGGGATAAATTCCAACTCTTCCTCTTCTGTGAGCTTCTCGGGTAGTTTGAAGTCCATAGGCAGGCGATCTACTCTGAAACCCGGGAGTGGGTTTTCGCGAGGTGGAGAGGTATCCCCGCAATAAAATCATGGCTCGGCCCAGCCATTGGGATGGTTGGGCAGAAGGACTGATGGAAATCCACACTCACGACGTCTTTGAATGTTGACTCCTCCAAGTTCATGGTTTGGTCCGTTGGGAAACTCGGTCTGGCGATTCAAATGGAAGAATTTCCAAAATAAAGGAACTATGGGCTCTCTCTGCAAGTATACCTCACAAAAGACCTGGAACTGGCAAAGGTTGCTGATGGAGTTGGGTCCCAGGTCTTGAGGATGAACGTTAAGGAAATGCAAGACGTCTTGAAAAAACTTTGACCCGGGCGGTTTAAAACCTCGTTCAAGGTAATCGGTAAATATGACTACTTGTCCTGCAGGGGGATTGGGAATTAACTCGCCCGGGGTGGTTCTGCAACCAATGGTGTCCTTGTTGTCAAGACCCGCGTTAACAAACTTGTCGAGAGTAGCATCATCGATTTTTGTTGGTAACCAGTTGCACTTCGAAATACCCATGACTACAAACGAGAGGGGAACAAGGCGATTCAGTAAAAACTATGAAGTGTTCTAACTCGCCAATATGGGTCTACAATATGTTCAAAAAGGATTTGGTGACTCCCCAATGGGTGACATACATCATGACTCGCTGCTCGGGCGGTTCATGGAAGTATCTTTGAAATATTGTAACTCGCTCTTTAATTGGAAAGTAAGGGGGCATAGCTATGGTGATAAACTTAAGTCGCTATGAAAGCGGGAGCTAAACGGTGACTCTCAAGGGTCCTTTTTCCTTAGGGATATTCTCGGGAGACGAACAAACATGTTTCTAAAGACAAGCAGTAAACTATGGATTTACGAGTGGAACAAAATAAGGGAATAATGCTCGGGAAATGATGAAAGGTTATGAACATAAGGCAGCGACAGTATTGGATCCACAGCATGAAGGCTTAGGATAACGAATGGAGGGAATAAAGTGGCCATGGATTGCTACTGCCGGAATCTACTACGAAGATATAAACCGGATCTAAAGCAGGAGGGGGCGTTTGTCGCGTGATGGAGCTAGCTCGCGGGAACAATGGCGATGGCATTCTTGGCTTAATCCTAATAAGGGAATGTGTGTACCCGAGGAAAGGAGACTAGTGTCGGGGACGAGAGCGGAGGGCTTCGTGCTTCTTGTTGACTTGGAGGCGCCCGGAAGACCACCGTCGACGAATGAGCTTCAGGAGCCGGCGATGACGCCAAGGTGCTGGCGCCGGAAGAGGACGAGCGCGAGGAAGACGAGGGAAGAGATGGAGGTAGGTGATGGAGCTTCCCCCCATTTCTTCTGCGGTTATTTAAAGGGCTGGAACAGGAATCGAGGCTGTCAAGGCGGAGATCGAGGCGAGAAGTCAGAATCTGCGATAATGGAGCCTAGGTTTTTGGAATAAGTGAATATGGAGCAAAAGATCCGTTGGGCGGTTGCAGTATTAAAAACCCCGGAATTAAGGGGATAAGGTGATATCATCGAAAATTGCTCGGCGGGTCAGATAAAATTACAACGAGTGGCGACTTATCGTTCGTCGAAAGATAGAAATGGTAAGAGTCACCCCAAATTGGTGGAGGTTTATTGAAATGAATGAATTCAAGACAATATGGGGCCTAATGTTGGGGATATTACCTGTGGATAACCCGCCCTTAGTGGGCTAGGTCATCAAAGGGGCGACTTGCCATTTGAAGCGTGTCTTGTGGCCCGGAAGCTCGATGGCAGTTCAAGAGGTCGTGAGATGGTAGATTACCAAGGAAGTTCCCAATCAGAGATAGGGAAATCCACAAGGAGTAGCATGGCAGGACTTTTGTAAACCCTAGGGCCTCGACCTGTATATAAAGGCGAGTCCCAGGGAAAGGTTAGGCGAGTTAGAGAGAATCGAGAGCTAGGTCAGGCAAGTTACGCCCTCCTTGTAATCGAAATCACCATTAATCCACACAAAGCAGGACGTAGGCTTTTACCTCCTCACGAGGCGCCGAACCTCGGTGAGTCTCGCTTTCACTCACCCCCTTCGAGTCGCCACCAAGGTGCGATGGCTCCATATTTAAGTCCTTTCACGAGGACATCTGTCGTGACAAAGCCACGATAGTGGCTGTAGTCGTTAGTTCGTGGACGATGCCGTGAAGGATGATCACTAGCACTCAAAGCGCCACAAGAAGAGGTAATCCCCTTTTTTGTGCTTGCTTCATACTGTTTGGTGGTTGATCATTGATTAGGTGCTAGATTCAACTGGTTATGATGTTGTTAACTAACATCTTACACATGCTTTCGTAGTACAAGTAGATGATATCTCATCCAGTACTTTGTAGTCTAGTCTTGGGATTGACATAGTGGTTTTCTGGAAGCAGATCTCCCGACATTAGAATGTGTGAAATTCGTTTATTTTGTCGTTCTTGATGGGCATAGTGTTGTTCTGGTAGCATGTACTAACTTTATGTGCTTCATTCTATACTGGTTTATACAGAGAGCAATGTGGGTGGAGTTTGAGTTTTAGTCTGTATAGTGTGCTTATGCTATCATTGGATCCAACGTGGCAAGCTCACGTTCGAATTAATAAATGAAATATGTTCTTGTGATGACTTCTTTTCGTTAAAACCTTTCACTCTATCATGTTTTCATTATTGCTTCCATGGTAGAGATTTCCATTCTTTGTCTTCCCTGATGACATATTGGTTAAGTACTCAATTAAGTATCAGTTTATTGTAAGTATCATAGAAGTCCACTTTAGAGTTCATCGCATTGTTTTTTTCTGCTGGTGCACTGACATTGATTTAACTGTTTGTCAAAGTTCGTGCAAATGGATCTGGAAAATCAAACTTTTTTGCATGGTAATGCCTTCAAACATTTGGAAAATCAAAATTTTTCCTATGTATTAGATAATGCATGTTTTGTCTTCAGCACTCCCAGCACCGGCCATTAATTAGGCTTGCTACTGTGCTTCACTTGTTATGTTAGGAAATGTCGCTTTTACTATTTTTCTTGTCCAACTTATAACAGGTTTTAATAAACAGTTAAAATACCCAGTCGCCTGGCTTTGTGGGTTCAACACATTTGAACATGAAGTATGCTACATGCTCCTGGTCACCTCTATGGTCATCTAATTACAGTGGCGTTTGAACTAGTTTTGTAACTGATTAGATGGATGTGTGAAGTGTTTCTTCCTTCCTTATAAAGCTGGCCTATTGTATTTAAACTAGTGCACTTAAACATGTATTGAAATTGATCACATCTTATTAAGTGCACCATAATTCATATTTTGTTTGCCTTTTTAGATCTGCTTTGATGCTTACATTAGTGATGCCATTTCAGTACAATCTAATTCTAGAAGCATTTATGTTCACTCTTTTATAGGAGCCCCAAGCCTATGAAATTTGAAGTTTGAAGCCGTGAAACCAAGTGCAAAGCAGTGAAGCCCTAGTCAACAAAGATTTGTTTGATCAGTTTGACTATAGTAGAATGTAAATTGTAATATCTAGCAGATTGTAATATATTAATTTATTGTTATTTGATGAATTATTTTTGTTCTGGTCTATTTGAAATAGTGATTATCTATGTTGAACAAATGCGAAACGGAACCTTGAGTAGTAGGAATCATTGAAAATAATTTGAGCAATTTGAAATTTTTGACATGTGGGACTGATGTATGAAATTATGACAAGTGGGACCCATTTAACTAGTGGGAAAAAATCTAAAATATAATGGCTGGAAATAAAAATCAATTGATTGTAAGAAGGCCATGGCCCAAAAAAAACTAAACTGTTGGCCTTGGCCCATGTGGTTGATAAAAATGACTTAAAAAGGCTGAATTAATGGGCTCGGCCCATCTAAAACACCAAACTAGACCGGGCTGATTCTAGTCTATGACCCATTCATTTGGTCAAAAAAATTCCACGTCAGCTTGCCATGTTGGATCCGATGTGGCTTGGGCAGAAAACCAACGACCAAAATAATTTCAAAGCTTTCATTTGGTCGTAAATGTCTTCGACCATTCGAGAAGAAACGTCGTTATAGTTCATTAGAGACCCTCAGCTTTTGACCGTCTGTTTTTGGTCGTAAAAAAGTCGCAAATGGAAATCAACAACCATTCGGTGAACAATATTGAAGGTCGCAAGTTAGCATATTTCTTGTAGTGACTGACCATTAAGTTGTGAAGAAACTGCTACGATCTCTTGATCCATCATTTGACACACTAGTTCTAATCAAGGCATCTGTGGGGTGTCCTACCTATCAAGGGATAGACTACCCCTACTGGGAGAACAAGATGTGCACGCATCTTGAAGAAATCGACAACGATCTATGGTATGTTGTGGAAAATTGTATTCCCTCCGTCACCCCAACTATCAAAGCTGCTGATGTGAAGAGATTCTAGCAAGTTGACTCTCAAGGAAAGAACATCGTATGTGGCCATCTGAGAAAATGTCAATATAATAGAGTGAGTGCTTTGGGATCCGAAAAGCCCATCTGGGACAGGTTGTCCAAGGTCAACGAAGGAATCTCAACTCAACATGACTCTCGAGTTGATGTTCTTCAAAATATCTTCAATTGCTTCAAAAGACTCAACAAAGAAAATGTTCAGCAAACTTCCGATCGCCTCACGGATATCTCCAATGATCTCCAAGATCTTGGTGCCACTGACATCACCGATCATGAGGTGGTGAAGAAATTGCTGAGATCCCTTGATTCCTCAATGTATAAACTTGCTTTGACGATTCAAGACCATGAGGAATCATGAGGTATTCTCTCAGTTGGAATTTATTCAAGATCCCTGGATTCCTCATTGTATACAGTTGAAGAAAAAGATTTCATCAACAATACTGATGATTGTGATGACGACTCTGCCCCCACCTATTGCTTCAAGGAAAAAGGTGCCTAGGTACTCAGACATGCTTCCTCGTTTGATTAAAGTGATGAGCCTGATGAATATAAAAAACTTAGGTATTACAAACTTGCTAATATTTCCACTAAGCAATAAAAAGCTATTGAAAAGCTTCACAAACTGCTAGCTAAAAGCGACAACCTGTTCAAGGAGGAAATGGACCGGACACAAACTCTGACTGACTTCCGCTTGAAGGTTGCCGAGGTGCATGACGTGCACATGGCGATAAGTGGCGAGAGCGTGTGTGAAGAAGTACACCCCTGCAGGGTTATGATCTATTCGAATAGCCGCGTCCGCGGGTATGGACTACTTGGAAACATATGTTGTTCATAGATAACTTTAATGGCTACTCATAAAAGTATCAAGATAAGTCTGATTGTCATTGGTGGCATTTCCATAGGAAGACGGGAATGATTCCATGATGGTGTATTCTTGTGGAGTTAGTGGAATCGTGTGCGAGAAAACAAAGTTGTCAAAACTATTTTAAAACGTAGTTTGTCTAGCCAAGAGTCAAAGCTGGCTTTCTGCATGAAACCCCACAACCCCTTGTTGATACATTGCATGAGTAGATAGATTTGTTCTAAAGTCTTGCTGAGTACTTTTGTACTCACGTTTGCTTAATAAATTGTTGCAGAGGATGTTAATGACCCTAATGGTGGGTTCTATCTAGACGTTGACGACTACGAGTAGCTGGTGTCCCAGCTACGATCTGGCCCTAGGTTGGGTCTATAGATAGTCAGGCCATGTGCCTTTTACCTTTCCATCTGTCTGTACTCAGACAGTTTTAATCTTTTGCTCGCTTGTAAGACTCATTTGAATGACTTGTGATGATGGGTCGTGAGACCCCTATCTGTGTAATATTATGTGTGAGGCTCTTCTGAGCCTTCTAAATAAAGTTTGTATGTTTATGGTTATGTTGTGATGCCATTGATGTATCTATGCATATCGGGCATGCCATGCGTACGTGTGATGTACTTGATATGTATGGGGTTCGAACACCTAGTCGTATGCCTTAGTAGCACTCCTTACGGGGAAATGCCCCTTTGTGTTTCCATCGAGCCATGGTAGTTCGCTACTGATCCGGACACATTGGTTGACCAGCATGTGTCCTGCTTAGCTATTGTGTCTGTCCCTTTGGGGATATGTCACGCGGTGTACTCGAGTCCTTGTAGCTTGCTATGACTCGTCTACACTCGCTGATGACCGACACCTGCTTTGCTGGGTCATGTATTCCTGTCCCTCTACGGTACTGCCACTTGGGCTTATGACTAGACATGTCGACCCGGGTTCTTTGACATCGGAATGCTAGCGACACAATTGCATACGCGACTCAAAAGGCGCAAACGGTCCCGGCTAAGGTAAGGAAGCATCCGTGGGGTTAACCGTGCGTGAGACCGCAAAGGGATGTGATGTGTTACAGGCTGGATTCCTATGGCTTAGGATCGGGGTCCCGACAACGTTGGTATCAGAGCCTGACTGACTCTAGGATTACCAAGCCAAACTGGTCGAAGTTGAGTCTAGAATTGCTCTAGTTATATATAAGGGAGTTGTTTGTGGAAGGGAACGTAAGATTCTTTCTTCTCTTCTCAAGTCATTCTATTCTGGTCATCCTCGTCTTTTCTGCGGGGATTAAGAACTAGGTTACCTATCTTTCTCTCAGATAGTGTATTATTAATCGGTAGATTATAGGACAACAAGTTGAGAGTTACTTCGAGTTTCTTTTATTCCAAATAAAGAAAGTAAGTTTTGATGGCCATGGAATTAAACTTGATAGTTGAGTGGATATGCTATCCTATCTTTTGTGGGTTGTCTCCAATTTGTTTTTGAGCATTTACAGCCGTTTTGCTGCCCAATTTTGTCTCTAGAGCTCTAATGCCTTTTGCATTACTCTCTATTTCACATGCTTGGGCGTCCTTGTCGTCAGGTGGTCCGTCTGACCAGGTGCGTTGATCTGCCGGGTCACACAGCCATGCTAGTCAGGATGATTTCAGTAGCCGGTTACCGCTGGTACCCAGAGTATACAGTGGAGGAACAGTACCGGGATTATAACCAGAGTTAGTACCTATGCACTGTTAGGGTATTCCCAAATTACCCTGGAGCCGAG
The DNA here is from genome assembly GCF_904849725.1 of Hordeum vulgare subsp. vulgare. Lineage (NCBI taxonomy): Eukaryota > Viridiplantae > Streptophyta > Magnoliopsida > Poales > Poaceae > Hordeum > Hordeum vulgare. Next base: position 186,591,331 of record NC_058518.1, read on the forward strand.
GAGCCGATCCATTGGTCTTATGGATTGGGGGTCACTGTTGACATGGCGGTACAAGATGCTGCCTATTCAATGTTGACCATCATGAGAGCCAGACATGCTCTGCTGCAGAATTTAGAGTTTTGTTATGTTCCCGCCTCTTAGCCAGGAGAAGAAGGATACCTCAGTGGGGTCTACTTTGATTCCTCTATGGAGGATCCGCGGTTGCAGTCCACCGCTGAGATGTTAGAGAATAGAGACAAGGATGCTCATGCCCTTCGTATGGAGCTCTATGCTACACGTGCCCGTCTGTGGACGGCTTTGACACACCTGGCACCTATAGTCCAGACAGGGTATGGCGATATGGAGATGTTGAATCCTGTTAGGACCCATCTTCCAGCACATGTTGACTGGCCTGCTATAGGAGGAGTCACCCCTCTTCGAGGACCTCTACTACCACCAGTAAGGGGACCAAGGCCACACCCGTGTTCTTACGGTTCCCAGGGGTCGCAGGCTCGAGTATTTCCTTATCCGCAGGTTGAGCTCCCAGGCCATGGAGGCAACGTTTATGACATGTTTTATGCAGATGCCTGAACCCGTGAGTGGAAGAGTAGTATGGTAGTAGCTGTACTTCCACAGTCCTGTGTGTCTTGTGGAGTATGCTTATGTCGTGAAATGAATTCCGGAGGCATAGATAAATAATGTATAGGAAGCTTGGAAAGCCTCTGATGAGTAGTATCATCTTTTCAGTAGTTTGCTCTTCGGGTTGAGGTTGTACTGAACTATGTAATGGTGTGTATGAACCATGGTGTATATAAAGCAGTTGCTTCTTACCATGATGTTCGGATGTTCACTTCCGCATTCCATGTGTTCAGTGCATTCTTAATCCATAGCTAGTATTGATGTTGATATTAGTCTAAGCTGTGAGTTTACTTGCCATGATGGTGTTCACCAGGATGAATTGTGCCCCTACCCATGAGCAGGGAGAAGGTAGTCAAGCATCGCAGGAGGAATTGCCTCACCCTCCTTCTCTGGCGGAAGTTATGCTTGAGGCGGAAAGAAACAAAAGAGAGACCAACCGTCTGGTAGAGCGTATTGAACAAAATACGGCTCGTCAGCCGAGGAATGATGCAGTGTCCCTCAATGACTTCGTGAAGCTGAATCCCCCGAAGTTCCATCACTCCGTCGATCCTCTCGACACTGGTGAGTGGTTGTGCAGTATATCGCGCAAGATTCTCTCTGGCAATGTTTCTGAGGCTGACAAGGTAACCCTTGCGGCGTACTTTCTGGAAGGACCTGCCAATCTGTGGTGCGAGAATTTTGAAGCTATGCGTCCTACCGGACCAACAACCACATTGGCAGACTTTAGTGCAGCCTTCCGTCTGCACCACATTCCAGAGGGTCTGATGGACCATAAGAGAGAGGAATTTTGTGCCTTCACCCAGGGAAAATTGACCGTGGATGCTTATAGCCGCGAGTTCGGTAACCTCGCTCGCTATGCAACTGAAGATGTGTCAACTGATGCCAAGAAGCAAGCAAGATTACGCAAGGGTCTGAGCCATGAACTTCGTCGTGACCTGCGCCTCCATGAATGTACAAGTTTTCAAGCTCTTGTCAACAAGGCGATCAGTGTCGAGACTGGTCATACCGACTATGAAGCCACGAAGAAGCACTCATGTGACTCTGGCTCATCATCTGGTTCCGCGTTTTCAAAATGCAGGTTGTGGGTCCAAAATAGTTCTCTCCCGCCAAGATATACCCCGGGGCCATCCTATGTGGCGCCTCAGGCGAATCAGACCAACCCTCTAGCAGACCTATGGTGGTCCATCTAGCAATGCTGCACCACGTGCCAATCAGGTGATCTGCTACAAGTGTGGAGAACCAGGTCACTATTCACGAGAGTGTCCCCAGAATATAGGCGCCAAGCAACCTGGAAAGTCCGTTGGGCAAGGCAAGTCGGCAAAGCTTACTATGTGAAGCCAACTCCTGCACGTGGCCGCGTGAACTATGTTTCATCATAAGAAGCTGTAGAGGATCCCGACGTCATATTGGGTACACTCCTTGTCAATCACCACCCAGCGTCTGTTCTTTTTGACACTGGGTCATCTCATTCTTTCATTTCAGAAAGTTATGCATAGTTGCATAACATGTCCTTTTGTGATATGCAATCCCATTGGTTGTCCAAACCCCTCGTAGTAAGTGGCAAACCTCCAGGATAACCTAAGGCAATGAAATTCTAGTAGACAAACTAGTTTTTCTAGCATCTTTGATAGCCCTGAAATCTTCGAATATCAATATCATCTTGGGAATGGACTGGATGTCAGCTCATTATGCCAAGATTGATACTCATTCTAGAAATGTTCAACTTACCCATCCCTCGGCTGAGATAGTTAATGTCTCTATTCGAGTTGCCAAATGCCAACTCTATTCCCTCAATGCCAACCCTCTTCGAGAACTTGAAGACATTCGAGTAGTCCGTGACTTTCCAGATGTTTTTCCAGAAGAACTGCCAGGAATTCCACCTGACAGGGATGTAGAGTTTGTGAAAGACCTTGTTCCGGGAACTGTTCCAATAGCCAGAAGACCTTATAAGATGGCATCCCTGGAGCTAGCCGAACTTAAGAAGCAACTAGATGATGCATTGAATAAAGGTTTCATTAGTCCTAGCTCTTCTCCTTGGGCTTGTCCCGTCCTCTTCGTCAAGAAGAAAGACGGAACAGATCGGATGGTTGTAGATTATCGACCAGTTAACCTAGTCACCATAAAGAACAAGTATCTTCTCCCCAGGATCAACGACCTGTATGATCAGCTCGCTGGATCCTCGGTCTTCTCCAAAATAGATTTGAGGTTGGGTTACCATCAAATCAAGATTAAGAACGGGAACATTCCAAAAACGGCCTTTCTCACTCGTTATGGCCAATACGAGTACACCGTTATGTCCTTCGGTTTAACCAATGCCCCAGCCACCTTCTCTCGCTTGATGAATTCAATCTTCATGTAGTATTTGGATAAATTCATCATGGTATACCTCGATGATATTCTCCTCTACTCGAAGCACGAACAAGAACATGCCGAGCATCTAAGGCTCGTATTGATGAAACTTCGAGAGCACTGCCTTTATGCCAAGTTTTCAAAATGTGAATTTTGGTTACCAGAATTGACCTATCTAGGCCACGTAATCTCTGGTAAAGTTATTGCTGTCAATCCCGAGAGAGTTCAAGTTGTCCTTGATTGGACTCAACCTGAATCGGTTAAGCAAGTTTGGAGTTTTCTTGGACTAGCGAGCTATTGTCGCCGCTTTGTCGAGAACTTCTCCAAGGTTGCAAAGCCTATAACTGAACTCCTCAAGAAAGATAAAAAGTTTGACTAGACACCACAGTGTGAGCATAGTTTTCAGGAACTAAAAAGACGCTGACTTCCGCACCTGTGTTGCTACCACCAGATTTTTCTAAGGACTTTGTTATCTATTGCGACGCCTCGCGACAAGGATTAGGTTGCATTCTCATGCAGGATCGTCATTTGATTGCATATGCATCTCGACAGTTGCGTCCACATGAGGATAATTATCCCACACATGATCTTGAGCTTCCAGCTGTAGTCCATGCACTTAAAACCTGGCGACATTACCTTCTTGGTAATTGTTGTGAAATATTAGAGTGATCACCAAAGTCTGAAATATATCTTCACCTAGCCGGATTTGAATCTCAGGCAAATACGATGATTTGAGTTGATCACAAATTACGACTTAGGGATAACTTACACCCTGGGGAAGGCCAATCTTATGGCTGATGCACTAAGTCGCAAGTCTTATTGTAACAATTTTATGTTACAACAAGGTCAACCACATCTCTATGAGGAATTTCGGAAGTTAAACCTTCACATTGTTCCTCAAGGATTCCTTTCAAACTTGGTGGCGAAACCTACTCTTGGGGATCAAATCATAGCCGTGCAGACATATGATAAGGGTATATCCCGGATCAAGGAGAATATTTATAGCGGAAACGCTAGGGATTTCTCTATCAATGAGCAAGGTGTCGTGTTCTTTCACAACCGTCTAGTGGTTCCTAAGAGCAAACGTCTGCGGTAGTTGATCCTTAAGGAGGCTCATGATTCTCCTCTCACTATTCATCCCGGTAGTACAAAGATGTATCAGGACCTACGCCAGAGGTTTTGGTGGACTAGGATGAAGAGAGAAATTGTTGAGTTCGTTGCTAACTATGACGTATGTCGTCGAGTTAAGGCAGAACATCAAAGGCCTGCTGGCACCCTTCAACCTTTAGCTATTCCTGAATGGAAATGGGATAAGGTCAGTATGGATTTCATCACTGGATTTCCCAATACCAAGAAAGGAAATAATGCTATCTTTGTGGTCATTGACCGTCTCTCCAAAGTAGCTCATTTTCTTCCAGTTCGTGAGAGTATAATAGCTAGCCAACTAGCAGAGTTATATATCTCTCGAATAGTGTCTCTTCATGGTGTTCCTCTGGAGATTAACTCAGACCATGGAAGTATTTTTACTTCCCGCTTCTGGGAAAGTTTTCTGAATGCCATGGGGACTCACCTATCTTTTAGCACTGTTTTCCATCCTCAATCAAGTGGTCAAGTAGAAAGAGGGAATCAAATCCAAGAAGATATGCTTTGAGCTTGTGTTATATCGTTCGATATGAATTGGGAGAAGTGCCTGCCATTCGCCGAATTTTCTTATAACAATAGTTATCAATCAAGCTTGGGCAAAGCCCCTTTTGAAGTTCTCTATGGACGAAGATGTCGAACACCTCTTAATTGGTCAGAAACCGGAGAGAGGCAACTCTTTGGTCCGGATATGATCCAAGAAGCAGAAGAGCAAGTTCGCATTATTCGTGAAAAGTTGAAAACAACACGGTCTCGTCAAAAGAGCCAATATGATCGTCATCATAAGGTTGTGACCTTTGAAGTTGACGAGAAGGCTTACCTTCGGGTTACACCTTTGAAGGGTACCCATCGTTTCGGTATCAAGGGCAAGTTGGCTCCTCGTTACATCGATCATTTTTGCATTCTTGCCAAACGAGGAGAAGTTGCCTACTAATTGGAACTTCCTCCGCATCTTTCCAAGGTTCATGATGTATTCCACGTCTCGCAACTCAGGCGTTGCTTTTCGGATCCTATCCGCGAAGTGGACCACGAAACGCTTGATCTCCAAGATAACCTTTCATACCAAGAATACCCCGTTCGAATTCTTGATCAAGTTGAGCGTACCACTCGACGTCGAAACCTCAAGTTTCTTAAAGTTCAATGCTCAAATCATTCTGAAAAAGAGGCAACATGGGAGACAATGGATCGTCTACAAATTGAGTATCCCGCGCTATTCCCGACGACTTCCAAATCTCGGGACGAGATTGTTTTGAGTAGGGGTGAGCTGTCACATCCCTGAATCCCCAATAGAGTTTAGCAAGATTGTGCTCATGTCTTCTTCATTGCATCCAAGTAAATGAAATGAAATCAAAAGCAAAGAAAAAAGCAAACCCTAGCAACTCCAATTCAAAACAATTCTAAATTTTGGTGACAATTCAATGAACCCAAAATGGCCATTAGAAAAGTTCATCATTTCTGATAAATGTTGAAAAGAAAATATCAGGGGTGACATATATTTTCAAAATGCTTTTGGCATTTTATTTTAAATTTAAAATTTACTGAAATCTACTTTATAATTGATTTCAAATAATCCAAAGTTTCCAAAAATATTGAACACTTTATATGTGTTTGGAAATATTCCAAATAGCACCCCACCATGTTTCGAACTATTTTAGGAATAGTTTGGAGCCAAAAATAAAATGAAACAAAGTCAGAAATGCTTTAACAGAAAAGAGAAATGGAAAAAAAATAAAAAACATTACCTGTCGCCCACCCTTGGCCCAGCCCAGCTCGCCTTGTCGTCCACCTCCTCCCAATCGGCAGCAGGAGCTGGTCGCCGCTCCCTTCGGCGCGGCCACGCACCTGCGTGCCTGCCTGGCCACTGCTTCACGCTGGCAAGGAGGGGATAAGCATCCCGCAGCTGTCCCCGAGCTCCTCCTCCCCTGATTCCTCCCCCAGCTCTCTCCCCTCTCAGCCGCCATTAGAGCCCAAGCCGAGCTCGAGCTCGCCATCGCTCCAGCCCCTCTCCCTCTCACCTGAGCTGCGCAAAAGCATCGACATGGTCTCCTGAAGCTCTCCAGCGAGCTTCTCCACGCCGAGAACCCCTGAGACGTCGTGATGTAGTCATCTTCCTCTTCGGATCGCCGACGTTCGCTGCCGCCGTTCTCCCTCCTCAGGCCGTCCCCGAGCCCGCTCTCGCCGCATCTGCAATCCCGTGAGCCCAGAGTGCTTTCCCCCTCATTTTCCCCTTCGATCCCATGCTCTAGGCCCCGATTCCACCGGATCCCGACGAGATCCGCCGTGGGAGATCGTCGCCGGTAGCCCTCCGGTGATCGGCTGGTCGATCTTAAGCCACCAGCAGCTTCAGTGCATCGCGTAGATGCTCTAGGAGCCCAACCCCGCGCGTTTTACACTCGGATTCGATGACCTCGTCCTAGCCCGAACTCCGGTAGCCGCTGCGCTCGTCGCCGACGTCATCTCCGGCCATCTTAACCCCTGTTCTTAGCAAAAATGGATCTGCGATCAAGCGGCCGATCTTCTGGTGCCTTCCGCCTTGTGTTTGGTCGCCGGAATAGAAAACCCGAAGCTCCCCGCCGTCTCTGTGGTCGCCGGAGCTCATCACCGGCGAGTTCCACCTCGCCGCCGGTGGATCTGAGCTCCCTGGAGTCAATGACATGTGGGGCCAGCACCAGACTAATTAGGTTTAGTTAAAATAAAAATAAAAGTTATGTGAAAAGTTAAATAGCCACTAACATGTGGGTCCCGCTTTGTTAAATAGCTAATTAAGTTTAAACTTAATCTAAAAATAGCCAGAGTCACTGAGCAGTGGGTCTCACTGGTCAGGTTTGACTTTCAACGGCCAGCTGACCTGCTGATGTCATGCTGATGCAATTTGTCCAATTCTGGTTTTAAAATAATTCCAGAATAATTGCAAAACTTTGGAAATTCATAGGAATTTGAATATAACTCCAAATCAAACAAATAATATATGCAAATTGATCAGAAAAAATCAATGAACACAATGGTGCTACTTTCATGCATGAAAAACAAAGGTATGAAACAACATGAGGTCAAATCAATTAAATGCTTAAGATAAATATGCCATTTCAAATGATATTTGAATTTGGATTTCAAACCAGATGCAAACTAAGGTTTCACCAACCACATTGAATCATATCAGCCTTCATTTCATGCCATGTTCATGCATCATGATTGTTGCATATGATTTCTATTAATTGTATGTTGTTATTCGGTAGGCCCCGCCCCTCCGGATACGACTGAATATCCGGCTGTCGGATATCACCCCTCTGCTGAGCAACAAGGAAAGCAACAATTTTGATCATCCCGATAAATCCCATGTTCTCGCTCTTGCTCTTATTTATTGCATTAGGTAAAAATGCTTCAAATGCTTTTACCACGTTAGTTGAACCCATTCCTTGGCCTAACCTGTCCTTGTCACAGTAATTAGCTAAACCTTGCAACCTAGCATACCTGTAGATGCTTGAGCCATGATGTGCCTTATCCTGCTATGCATGCTATGCTTAGAGTTGTGTTTGGTCTGTCATCTGGGTGATGAATAGGATCGTGAGAATCTGTTCTGTTAATAAAGGTCGTGTGTTGAACCTCATTTGGTAAAGGTACCGGTGAAAGGCTATGTAGGAGTACATGGCGGGTTGTTTCATTGGAACCGTCCTTAGGAACTGAGTTCCGTGTATGTAATCCAAGACTAGATACTACCACATGTTGGGATACTTAATTGACCCTCTCGACTTATTAATCGCCTAGAACCCAGTCCAGGAGTTGCAAGTAGTTTCTGGTGTTTATAGTCATGCTGGAGGCCGTGCATAGTGCTGACCTTAGAGGTGGGCTATGATGCGGTAGGCAGTGGCATGGTGTACCAAGTGGCACCCGGATGGTGGGCTTGGGAACCCTGCGCACTTCGTTTGGGGCCGTGGCGGAAACCTCGGCCGGACTTCCGTGCGGGTTGCTCTCAAATAGGCGATAAACCTGGACTAGGTATTAGCATGGTTAACGGTCATGGCCGACTCCCTCGCTGGGCTTCCGCTTGAAGGTTGCCGAGGTGCATGACGTGCACATGGCGATAAGTGGGGAGAGCGTGTGTGAAGAAGTACACCCCTGCAGGGTTATGATCTATTCGAATAGTCGCGTCCGCGGATATGGACTACTTGGAAACATATGTTGTTCATAGATAACTTTAATAGCTACTCATAAAAGTATCAAGATAAGTGTGAGTGTCATGGGTGGCATTTCCGTAGGAAGACGGGAATGATTCCATGATGGTGTATTGTTCTGGAGTTAGTGGACTCGTGTGGGAGAAAACAAAGTTGTCAAAACTATATTAAAACATAGTTTGTCTAGCCAAGAGTCAAAGCTGGCTTTCTGCATGAAACCCCACAACCCCTTGTTGATACATTGCATGAGTAGATAGATTTGTTCTAAAGTCTTGCTGAGTACTTTTGTACTCACGTTTGCTTAATAAATTGTTGTAGAGGATGTTAATGACCCCAATGGTAGGTTCTATCTAGACGTTGACGACGACGAGTAGCTGGTGTCCCAGTTACGATCTGGCCCTAGGTTCGGTCTATAGATAGTCAGGCCATGTGCCTTTTACCTTTCCATCTGTCTGTACTCAGACAATTTTAATCTTCCGCTGGCTTGTAAGACTTGTTTGAATGACTTGTGATGATGGGTCGTGAGACCCCTATCTGTGTAATATTATGTGTGAGGCTCTTCTGAGCCTTCTAAATAAAGTTTGTATGTTTATGGTTATGTTGTGATGCCATCGATGTATTTATGCATATCAGGCATGCCATGCGTACGTGTGATGTACTTGATATGTAAGGGGTTCGAATACCTAGTCGTATGCCTTAGTAGAACTCCTTACGGGGAAATGCCCCTTTGTGTTTCCACCAAGCCATGGTAGTTCGCTACTGCTCCGGACACATTGGTTGACCGGCATGTGTCCTTCTTAGCTGCTGTGTTTGTCCCTTTGGAGAAATGTCATGCGGTGTGCTGGAGTCCTTGTAAATTGCTACGACTCGTCTACACTCGCTGATGACCGACACCTGCTTTGCTGGGTCATGTATGCTTGTCCCTGTACGGTACTACCACTTGGGCTTATGACTAGACATGTTGACCCGGGTTCTTTGACATCGGAATGCTAGCGACACAATTGCATACGCGAGTCAAAAGGCGCAAACGGTCCCGACTAAGGTAAGGCAGCGGCCGTGGGGTTAACCGTGCGTGAGACCGCAAAGGGATGTGATGTGTTACAGGCTGGATTCCTATGGCTTAGGATCGGGGTCCCGACAGGGACCTCTGAAGTTAGTCACAAGGGTCTTAGGGACCCAAATAGCATAGAACCGGGATGCATTACGAGGACCAAGAAATTTATCATAAACCTCTCCATCATTTGTTTTAGGAAGTACATAGGATGGAGGCATGAATTATTTTGGCTTGTTGAGAGTGGGCATGCCCCTAGTGCCCTTCCCACTCACAACCTTAACATTCTCCTTGTGCCCTTCTCGTACAAATGTTTCTTCGAGAGGGGTGGTGCACTTGAGAGGAGGCATATTTTTCTTGCTTGTGCTTGGGTTAGACCCCAGCCCTTCCGTGGAAAACACCTCATTGTGTTGGCTCAAAATCTCATTAAGATTCTTTTGTCCTTGTGAACATGGCATGAGTCCTTTCTCGAGTTGTGCCTTTAGAAAACAAGTATCAACATGGATAATATGTGAGGAGTAAACATTGGCTAGAGTTTCAAGATAAGTAAGTTTGAGCGTCTCAAAGTTCTTTGTAAGAAGAGTTAGCTCCTCTTCGTTAGCCTTGAAGGACACGGATAAAATCTCACAATCCTTAGAGAGAGAAGCATGAGATTTCAGAAGCTTACTTTTATCATTCATCAACTCGTTGCACGAGTTCTTAGCCTTTTCCAAGGAGGCAAGATTGTTAGCACGTTTGTCAATATTTGTACCATTTTTTAAGCATATTTCATCATTTTGTGCTTCCTCATATTGGACTTTCCGCCCAAGGATTTCGTTCTTTTGTTTTCCTCGGTGATGACGGTTTTGAGTTCCTTATAGGTATTGGTGTGTTTACTCACCATCTCCATAAGCATACGAAACATAGTGAGCTTATTTCCTTTAAGGGAGCACATGAACTTATTTATTTTAGCAAGCATAGGATCATCTATATCATCATCATCATATCTATCCTCCGCATTAAGATACTCATCACAAGGAGTAGAAAATAAACGGGGGGAATTTGAGCATGGAATTACCTTAACCTTGTGAGGAGAGTTTTGGTCCTCCCCATATTCTATGACGGCCTTTGCCATCAAGAACTTGTGAGTGTTGCCCTTGTAGTCTTTCATATAGTTGTACGCGACAACATCACCACTCTTATTAACTAATGTGGCGCCCGCCTGATTACCACTGTAGCCAGACGGTCGGCACGCATACCAGCCCAGGGAATCACTCTGGCATGCACGTTCACAATAAGTATCATGAACACAAGCATTTCTACTAATGGATATATGAGTCTTACATGATATACTACAAGGGTGATGGCAGCGGAAAAGCTCTATCTAAGGCGGCATGGTCTTGGTGCGGCTCCAATCCACAGGGATCTGACTAGGTTACTCTACTAGCCCGGGAACGCGACGGCTCCTCGATGACACACGACAGATCCTTATGTGAACCTGGCCATGTTAAAGGCCGCTGAGTACTTTTGAATGTACTCGCAAGCAAACCAAACTAACATATACACTAAGCAAAGCAATCTATGGCATTCAAGCATGCACTTGTTATTAGAGCAATATTAATTATCATGGTATAACACAATTATCCAGCAAGATAACTACTAAAGTAAATATGATAAGGTAAAGCATATTAAGTAAATAAATTATACTCCGAATATTCTCACTATCCAATCTGAATCTGACCCAAATCCAATCCAACCCCTGTGGTCATCCGACCACTCATCTGATAGCCATCCCATGGCTAACATGCCATATTCCTGACATCAAGATATGTGTGCACAAGACGAGTTCTTCCATCATTATTATCATTATTATGGTTGACTACCTATTGAGGTCTGGACGGGCTGTCCAATACCATGGACGCAACTATTCGAATAGATTTGACACTCTGAAGAGGTTGCAAACTTTACCCACACCATGAAGCACCTGGCCTCGTGATCCCATTCGGGTGGACCAGCATAGCTAGACCGAAACCTGCCTAACACGTGACTCTCCCATCGTACCACTGACATTCATCCTCGCCCGTGGTCCTGCCTTGGGTGGCCCCTGTGTCCTCATGACACCTGCCACTGTCGTGGCCAAGCTAAATTGTCCCAAACGGGGACACCGACACAAAATAATCACCTGGCTCACAAGGTTATCGCCGCCTACCGGGCCAAGGTAGCGCGCGCATAGCCTTCCCTGTCTGGTGGTACCGGTGAAAGAGCATGCGATCAGACCAAGTCAAGGTCGTCCCATACCGGCAAATGTGGTTGCACGGATAAGCCCACATAGGTGACTCTAGATCAACCGACTAGATTTAGCCTTAGCCAGTATTTCACAAGCATGGTTGTTTATCACAATAACTTATGAGGGCAACAACTAGGCATTTAAATTATTTAACTATGACTTGGTATATAGCTAGTAATGTAAATAGTAAGTGCAATCTAATAAATGTTTAATTGTTTCTAGCACAACCATATCATTAATTAAACACACAAGAATAACACAGAGCAATGCTTTAGGGCATATATGAGATGGTCGGCTTTCCTGGGGTCGAAGAATACTCCGGGAAGAAGTACGGAGAGTCCGCGGAAGGAATCGCCGGAAACCATTCTCTCTCAATGGGGACTGATAGAAGGCAAGGGCAAAATGGTCATTTTCATAGTGTGAAAACCTTATGAAAATGAAACAATCAGGACGGGCTCGACGAACTAAAGATGTGGGCGTTGGTTTCACCTTTATCCGAGCTATGAGCGAAAAGATATAGCCGTTTTGAAGTATAGGAACCTATTTGTAAATAAAGTATTCACGAACAGGCGCCTAGCTGCTTAACCCGAAGGCGCACTTGGCAGATTATGCTTCCTAAGAAGGAAAGCGCACTCTCAATCGTAGAGTAAGAGGAATACGCCTTCAGGGAATAGGAAGCATACTCCAGGGAGTATGTTTCCACTTAAAACACTGGGCCGGGCAGCGAGTCGCTTACATGCGGGCCCGGCGCCATCTTTCTCTCTCCTCCATCTCCGCTCCTTCTACCTCCCTAGGGCTACGACAGAGGAGGCCCGCCCGAGCAAGGTCGGCGTTGTCCGCGGATCCACCATCCATCTCCGGCTGAGGTCCGGCAACTGGCGTGACCAGTGTGACCGGGCGTACCCGCCAGGGGGCTTGGCTCTCGCCGAAGAGCAGCAGAGCAAGCGGAATCCTGGCCACAATGGACAGCGGCCACGGCTATCACGGGGGCGCGTGACGCAGGCACAGAGAGAAGGGGTCGTGGTCGCGGCAACATTGAGGTAGCTAGGGAGAGCAGAAGAGTGGATTAGAGGGAGGGAGGGAAAGGGCTCGGCTCGCTTGAATTTAAGCCGAGGCCGGCGGCGGCCATGGCGGTCAAGGTGAGAGAGGAGGGGTTCCGGGTAAGAATTCATGGGATCGGGGGTCTCTGAGAGGTCTAGGAGGAGGAGTGGGCGCTTGAGGATGCCTGAGGGATTTCGGGCCGCGACTTATATAGCCCGCCGGCGAGAGAGGATGGGATCGGCCGCCGTGGCAATCTTATCGGTGTACTGGACCTCCTGCGACACGCAGAGGAAGGAGGCGATGTCAGCAGGGGCTACATGGAGGTGGAGAAGCCAGAAGCAGCTTCAGGAGAGCTCGGAAGCGCTCTGCACACATGGCAATGGAGAAGCAAAGGCGATTTCATCACGGTCACGGTGATGGCGTCGTAACGACAGCGAGATAAGGCTGGGCAGAAGAGGGGAATTGATCGCACGAGCATGGGATAGCTTCGGGACATGGAGAGGGCTCAAGAAGAAGAGGAAAAGGACGATGCCGAGGGCCCCAATGCACAGGTCGTGCATTTCGCGTGCTTTGCCCGTGGTCACCGCGTGGCCACGACATTGACACGCCTTGCTCAATGCCAAACAATGTCCAGGGTGTTCTACACCATGCACTAAGCTCACAAAACCTCCTCATGAAAGAACAGTCAGCTCGGGTGTGACTGCACCAAGCCAAATAACAGCTGGCAGCAAAGTGTTTGACAAGTGGTGTGGGTACCATATTACTCCTCTTGGCATGATGCTTGGAATAGGTTTATCACTCACTACGGTGATTATCTTGGCCAAGATTCAGCACAATTGGGCAAGCCTAGCTGGAACTTCCTTAGAAAACTTGCAAACTCGCCAAAAAATGAAATAAGAATGCTGGGGAAGAATCGCTAAATTGATTTGGCTCAATTTTAGTGGAGAGTAATTATTTTAACATAGTAAGATAGTGGTATTTCCTTCACACAGGTTCCAAATGGACATAAACTTGGGAAAAATTTTGTGGATGCAAGGATAGATGGACCGAGCTGGTTTTTGGTTTCCCTTATTTATTTATCAATGTTAGTCACCATGAAAAGTTTTAGCTCAAATAGATCAAGGGTTCAAGCACTTCCTTTGCAAATTTCCCAACTAGACAAAATTTGCAAATTGATGTTGTTCTCAAAATTTGAACTATGGAACTTGGGTTCTTGGCGGAAATGGGGAAGATATTGATATGAGAAGCTCCAAAATTTATTTTGGAATTTTCCTGGCTACCAAAATGGTAGTTCCTTTAGAAACCACCCAAAATGCAATATTGGCTTTAAATATGAAAAGGCAATTTTCCCCATTTAATAATGGCCAATATTTTTATGGGAGCTCAATCTGATCACAAAGAATATCTCCAAAAGTTTTGATAAGCTTTGGAGATGGATAGATATTTTCATGGATTTAATTCCTTTAACTAGGTGAAAAAGGAATTAATTATAGATGAAAAATATTGCAAATGAGTTGGCAATATTTTTCCATATCCAGGGTTTATAGATGAAGGATGATCACTCAGAAAGGTTTGGGATTCAGAAGATGAAAGGAAGTTGGGGTTCCTTTGCAACTTGAAGGATTAGGATTTCCCTTCCGGCAACTCGGAAGGTAGGGGTTTGACGGCAAAACCCTGAGCAAAGGTCTTGGTTGGCAAGGTGAGTGTGGGAAGAATCTCTAGTTGGATGGAAACGACAAGGTTGAATGACCATCTTCATATATCCAAGAGCTAGAGAAATTTGATAACACCGAGAGAAAAGACAGGAGTCAAATCCCGCAAAGTAAAAAAACAGGAGCTAAAACCAGGGTGTTACAAACCTACCCCTTAAGAAAATCTCGTCCTCGAGATTTCTAGGCTCACCTCCCTGTGAAGGGGGACTTACCTGTGTGCGACTTGGATCCATCAGCGTTCTTGTCTTTGTTTTTTCACTGACCCTTTAACTGCCTTTTCTGATGGACCCTGCGTTGTCTCTGCACACAACTTCCTTGAATCCTTCTGTTTCCTGTCAGGTAAACCTTTTGTCTTTGACTGTCATGGGCAAGACCTCCTTTCCTAGTACCAGGCTCTCGTGTTAGTATGGCCTTGAGTGAGTGAGAGTAGCTTTGTTTTTGCTGTGTCAGAATGCTCAGTCTGGCTGTGGGTTTCATATCGATGTTTCTTTCTGCCATAGGCATTCTGACTTTGTCCTTAGGTGATCCACAATGCAAAGAACAACATGACCGATCTATTGCTGTTATATCCCCAACTGACATGTCAAGCATGATCACAAAATAATGGTAGACAGTAATCTCTTATTCCAATGATGTCATGATGTCTACGAGCTGTTGATGCTAATGTACCTTGAGCCATTCTATCTTAATGTCTTGTTCAGACTCTGTTGCTCGTGGAGATGGCTTTGTCACATATAGCCTCTATAGTCCGTGCTGTGACCACTGAGCTGAGCATAGTATGGCTCTCATTTGGTGTATCTTTTAGGGCATAGCCTCTTATCTAGGTCGATGGCCCATATTCATGATGAGTGCGGCAATATCACTTGTAACCGCAAGTAGTGTATTGTTGTGGCCGCATATGCAAGAGTCTGACAAGAATTGGTAATACCTCTGTGTGTGTGAAGTTGTATCTTGTTGACTGTCACAAAGGTTGTGCTTTCCACCACTCCTTTGTTCTTGAGGACCCCTTTGATGGACTTGTAATAACCTACCAACACGGATCCTTGATGGTTTTCCCGGTTTGGCGGCCTTGTTCTCATATATAACTTACTCTTGCATACCTCGCAGCGGTTGATGTGCTTATATTCTTCTTTATAGGCCAAAGTTTCTCCGAACACACTCATTCCCGTGTACGATTGGCTCGCATGAACTGATCCACTAGACTGCATGCTTGCAACATATGCAGGTGTAAGATAATTCCTTTCATAACCACTAACTTCTGAGGCGGATGTGTGTCCAGACTGGTTCATGCTCCTAACAAGCTTGTTGTAGGCAGGATGGCGTGTTGAGCAAGACTGAATTCCTTATGCTCGAAGCTTCTGCCGTACTAGCATGCTGAAGAAGGTTGGGTATCATAGCTCAAAATATTTCCTTCATGTGGCTTACTGCAGAAGGTCGGGTGCCTTATGTAGGAAGTTTTCCGCGGTAGCACGCTATGGAAGATGGGAGTGCCGTATACCAGAAGGATGTCTCACCGAGTGGCGTACCAAGGAAGATTGCAGTCTGGTAAGCTCTTCTCGGTAGCTTGTTGGGTAAGGCTGGGTTCCTTATATCAAAAGCCTTTTGCTGTGACGTATAGTCAGATCTATGGCCGGTTCGGACTTCCTTCCGAAGTATCCAGAATTTTACCCATAGCGGAGCCAATCCGGGTATAGGCCATACTTTGACTGAGGATATTCCATTGGTCACACACACCGCTTCTCCTTGTGCTTGTCTGATCATCGTTGTTGTAAAGGCTGCAAAACTGATGCAGGCTTCATGTTGATAATTAATTTAGAATACCCTTTGCATTCAACCCAGGTGTTGTTGATAATAAGTAGTTGACAGATAACTCCATTCAGTTTAGCTGAGCTTCCAAGCGTGTTAGGTGCTACTTGATTCAGACAACCGTGAACTTGTCCATATTCCCTGCGAACCAGAGTTTGGTTGCTACTTTTGGGTCATTCACATTCTTCAAATATGTCCTCAGCGGAGGATAAATGATTCTTGGATCCATTGAGAGAAAACTCAGGATTCACCCCACTAACTGAAATAATCCTTGTATGGTGGATGGAATAATTTGTATTTACCAGTGTTCATACTTAGTAGCTCATTTGTCTCTTCCTTAGGTGTGAATTGTTCTGAGGAAAACTCTCTCACGTATATTCTGGCCTTGTGTGTTGCACACGATTCTGCTTCTGACCCATTCTTCATTCTTGACAGATCTGGTGGTCATGTTCTGAATATCACGTAGTTTGCTTGGCTTGCCTCTTGCTGCATTTGGATTATTGGGTATTATCCAAGTTGTATTTTGATCTTCTTGATGACACTTGCGGATGGATTTAGTCGGAACAAAGAGATGAAACCGACAAAAGAAACAAAAAGCACGTAACCAATAAAGCTCAAATTTTTGCGGACCTTACACATGTGGCCAAGGATCCACTAGTATAACTATTATAGCGCACTCGATGTACCACTAAGGATTTAGAAGCGAAACCACACAATGCTCCTGGTAGCACTGGTGTCAAGCTTCTTCTACTTCCTTAGGGAGCATCATACTCGACGTAGGACCGTAGCCAAAGTGGCTTAGTCAACATTCCTAAGGTTATCGAGGAGAGATAGAATTTATAAGCGTTTCCCCAAGGAAACTAGAGTAGAAGAGAAATACCATGGATAGCAAGCAGGGTAAGGATATCTGGTTTGCCTAGGGGTTTCAAGACTCATGGGTCGTTGCCGGTGCGAGCATTTCACACCGGAGGCAAGGGCCACGAGAGTTGGGGTGTGATGAAGCCAAAGACCTATGGGGTTGTCTTATGATCAATAGTAGCCATGCCAGGTGGCAAAGATGGCTGAAATCCATCTAGGCCTTCTGCTGAACACAAGACAGTGAAGTCTGGCTAGGGTAACCTATAGTCAGCCTGGCTGCTGTGATACCATTGCTTGTCGCGCCCCGCCTGATTACCACTGTAGCCAGACGATCGCCACACATACCAGCCTAGGAAATCACTCTGGCATGCGCGATCACAACAAGTATCATGAACACAGACATTTCTACTAATGGATATATGAGTCTTACATGATATACTAAAAGGGTGATGGCAGCGGAAAAGCTCTATCTAAGGTAGCATGGTCTTGGTGCGGCTCCAATCCACAGGGATCTGACTAGGTTACTCTTCTAGCCCGCGAACGCTCCGGCTCCTCGATGACGGACGACAGATCCATATGTTAACCTAGCCATGTTAGAGGTCGCTGAGTACTTTTGAATGTACTCGCAAGCAAACCAAACTAACATATACACTAAGCAAAGCAATCTATCGCATTCAAGCATGCGCTTGTTATTAGAGAAATATTAATTATCATGGTATAACAGGATTATCTAGGAAGATAACTAGTAAAGTAAATATGATAAGGTAAATCATAATAAGTAAATAAATTATACTTCGAATATTCTCACGATCCAATCTGAATCTGATCCAAATCCAATCCAACTCCTATGGTCATCTGACCACTCATTTGATAGCAATCCCATGGCTAACATGCCATATTCCTGACATCAACTAATTTCTACACAAGATGAGTTCTTCCATCATTATTATCATTATTACGGTTGACTACCTATTGACGTACGGACGGGTTGTCTAATATTGTGGACGCGGATATTCGAATAGATTTGACACTCTGCAGAGGTTGCACACTTTACCCACACCATGAAGCACCTGGCCTCGTGATCCCATTCGGGTGGACCAGCGTAACTTCAACGAAACCTGCCTGACCCGTGACTCTCGCACCGTACTACCGGCATTCATCCTCCCCCGGAGTCCTGCCCTGGGTGGCCCCTGTGTCCTCATGACACCTGCCACCGTCATGGCCAAACTAAACTGTCCCAAACGGGGACGCCGACACCAAACAATCAACTGGCTCACAAGGTTATCGCCGCCTACCGGGCTAAGGTAACGCGTGCACATAACCTTCCCTGTCTGGTGGTACCAGTGGAAGAGCATGCGATGAGACCAAGTCAAGGTCGTCCCATACCGTCAAATGTGGTTGCACGGATAAGCCCGGACAGGTGACTCTAGATCAACCGACTAGATTTAGCCTTAGCCAGTATTTCACAAACATTGTTGTTTATCACTATAACTTATGAGGGAAACAACCAGGCATTTAAATTATTTAATTGTGACTTAGTATATAGCGAGTAATGTAAATAGTAAGTGCAATCTAACAAAATTTTAACTGTTTCTAGCACAAGCATATCATTAATTAAACACTCAAGAGTAACACAGAGCAATGCTTTAGGGCATATATGAGGTGGTTGGCTTGCCTGGGTCGAAGAATACTCCGGGAAGAAGTGCGGAGAGTCCGCGGAAGGAATCGTCGTAAACGTTCTCTCTCGAAGGGGGCTGGTAGAAGGCAAGGGCAAAATGGTCATTTTCATAGTGTGAAAATCTTATGAAAATGATACCATCAGGATGGGCTCGACAAATTGAAGACGTGGGCGTTGGTTTCACCTCTATCCGAGCTACGAGCGAAAAGATATAGCCGTTTGAAGTATAGGGACCTATTTGTAAATAAAGTATTCACGGACAGGCCCCTGGCAGCTTAAACCGAAGGCGCATTGGGCAGATTACGCTTCCTAAGAAGGATACCGCACTCTCAGTCGCAGAGTAAGAGGAAAACGCCTTCATGGAATAGGAAGCGTACTCCGGGGAGTATGTTTCCACTTAAAACATTGGGCCCGGCAGCGAGTCACTTACATGCGGGCCCGACATCGTCTCTCTCTCTCTCCTCCTCCTCCGCTCCTTGTACCTCCCGACGGCCACGACAGAGGAGGCCCGACCGAGCACGGTCGGCGTTGGCCCTAGCGCCATCGGCCATCTCCAGCTAAGGTCCGACCACCGGCATGACCAGTGCGACCGGGCGCACCCGCGAGGGAGCTTGGCTCTCGCCGAAGAGCAGCGGAGCAAGCGGAACCCTGGCCACGATGGACGACGTCCATGACCATCATGGGAGTGCATGACACAGGCACGGAGAGGAGGGGCCGGGGTCGGGGCAGCCTTGAGTTAGCTAGGGGAGAGCAGTGGAGTGGATTAGAGGGAGGAAAAGGGCTCGGCTCGCTCGAATTTAAGCCGAGGCCGGCGGGGCCATGGTGGTCAAGGTAAGAGAGGAGAGGCTTGAGGGAAGAATTGATGGGCTCGGGCTGTCTCTGATAGGTCTAGGAGGAGGAGCTGGCGCTTGAGGATGCGTGGGGGGCTTCGGGCCGCGACTTATATAGCCGACCGACAAGAGAGGATGTGATCGATCGCCGTGGCAATCTTATCAGCATACTGGAGCTCCGGCGACACGCGGAGGAAGGAAGCGATGTCGGCAGGGGCTACAAGGAGGTGGAGAAGCCGGCAGCAACTTCGGGAGAGCTCGGAAGCGCTTTGTACACATGTCAATGGAGAAGTAGTGGCGATTTCATCACGGGCACGGCGATGGCGATTTAACCACGACGAGATAAGGTTGGGTAGAAGAGGGGAATTGACCGCACGAGCACGGGATAGATACTGGACATGGGGAGGGCTCGATAAGAAGAGGAAACGGACGAGGCCGAGGGCCCCAATGCACAGAGCATGTATTTGGCATGCTTTGCCCGTTGTCACAGTGTGGCCACGACATTGACACGCCTTGGTCAATGCCAAACAATGTCCATGGTGTTCTACACCCTGCACTGAGCTGACAAAACCTCCTCATGAAAGAACAGTGAGCTTGAGTGTGACTGCACCAAGTCAAACAACAACTGGCAGCAAAGTGTTTGACAAGTGTTGTGGCCACCACAATACTCTTCTTAGCATGATGCTTGGAAGAGGTTTATCACTCACTAGGGTGATTATCTTGGCGAATATTCAGCACAATTGGGCAAGCCTACCTCGCACTTCGTTTTTACACTTGCAAACTCGCGAGAAAAGGAAATGAGGATGCTCGGGAAGAATGGCTAAATGGATTTGGCTCAAATTTGGTGGAGAGTTATTCTTTCAAATAGGAAGATACCATAAAAGTTTCACCTCATTTAGAAATGCCAAAGTGGTATTTCCTTCACAGAGGTTCCAAATGGACAAAAACTTGGAAAACATTATGTGGATGCAAGTATAGAGGGACTGAGCTGATTTTTGGTTTCCCTTAGTTATTTATCAATGTTAGTCACCATGAAAAGTTTCAGCTCAAATAGATCAAGGGTTCAAGCACTTCCTTTGCAAATTGCCCAACTGGATAGAATTTGCAAATTGATGTTGTGCTCAAAATTTGAACTATGGAACTTCGGTTCTTCGTGGAAATGGGGAAGATATGGATAGGAGAAGCTCCAAAATTTATTTGGGAATTTTCCTGGCTACCAAAATGGTAGTTCCTTCAGAAACTGCCCAAAATGCAATATTGGCTTTAAATAGGAAAATGCAATTTTCCCCATTTAATAATGGCCAATATTTTTATGGGAGCTCAATCTCATCACAAAGAATATCTATAAAAGTTTTGATAAGCTTTGGAGATGGATATATATTTTCCTGGATTTAATTCCTTTAACTAGGAGAAAAATTGAATTACATATAGATGAAAAATATTGCAAATGACTTGGCAATATTTTTGCATATCCAGGGTTTATAGATAAATGATTATCACTGGGAAAGGTTTGGGAGTCAGAATATCAAAGGAAGTTGGGGTTCCTTTGCAACTGGAAGGATTAGGGTTTCCCTTCCGGCAACTCGGAAGGTAGGGTTTTGACGGCAAAACCCTGAGCAAAGGTCTTGGGTGGCAAGGTTAGTCTGGGAAGAATCTCTAGTTGGATGGAAATGACAAGGTTGAATGACCATCTTGATGTACCCAAGAGCTAGAAATCTGACAACACCGAGAGAAAAGACGGGAGTCAAATTCTGCAAAGGAAAAAAACAAGACCGAAAACCAAGGTGTTACAACTATCCTCAAGGTGTATTGTGAATCTTAAGCTACTCCGACAAACCCACCAACATCTTCCGGATCGGATTCTTCACGAGCAACCATTGCTTTCTCATCTCTTCTCATGAGCTTGGAGTTCATAGGGTTTGGCAACTTCTTATTTGCAAAGGTCTTGGGAAACCTTGGTTTATCTTCTCTCTTCTCATAAGGGCAATTGCTGGAGAAGTGGTTGGTTTCCTCACAATTGTAGCATTTTCTCACCTTCTTCTTCTGGAATCTTCCCTTGAATTTTCCTACACTAAACTTCTTTACAAAGAGGGCAATATCTTCATATGATGGGCTCTCATCGGAGTCAATCTCATCACCACTTTCATCATCATCATCTTCTTCTTCTTCTTCACTTTGCTCTTACTCACATACATGCTTGGGCTTCAAAGCAAGATTGATCTTTGATGTTGAGGTACCATGCATGGCAAGAAGTTTTGTAGCATTTGCCTTTGACTCTTCGAATAGCTGGAAAGTGGACATGATGCATCCGGAGACATTTCCTTGAACCCATGATGTTGTCTTATATCCCACACCATTTGGTGATGATATGGAGGAAGGGCATGAAGTAGCTTGTCCACAAGAAATCTCTTGGTCAAGTTGAATCCATCTTGTGTCTTGTCACACTCACATGACTCAATGTTTGTGGTGAGAGTCATGAGCCGCTCTAGAAGCTGCTTGGGGGATTAACCTTTTTCCATAGAAAAGTTTTGCAATTGCCCCTTGGCAATTTCATACTGAGCAAGCCGGAGGGTGGAGGTACTGGTCTTGGTCCTTACAATGTTGTCCCATAATTCCTTGGCACTTGTGATGTGTATGTAAGGTCTCCGTTGCTTATCATTCATTCCTTTTCTTATGCACATGATTGCGGTGTCGTTGAGATCCTTGTCGTAAGTTTCTCTTGGAGTGAGATTGTTTGGGTCGATAGGGTGGTAGCCATGCTCCAGTCTGTCCAACATTTCATCATTGGGGTACCTAAGAAGATCCTGCATACCAACTCTCCACAAGGCAAAATCAGAAATGTCATCAAGCAAAGGGGGTTTTCTTCCATGATTATACTTAGGTTTCTCAACTTGAGGTCTAGCATAAAGCCACGGAACACTAGTTTCGTCATTGTTAGGAGGTTGTTGGACAGGTGAAGAAATAGGCACATTTTGCCTTGAGGCCCCACAACGTGGAGGTGATGCAATCGTGATGGATAATGTGGCCAATCTCATTTGGACCAAGACCTCAAGAGAAGCATCATCCTCCTTCTTTTGCTTAGCAAGAGCCCATTCGAGATCCTAGGAAGTGAGGACTTGACTTCCATGCAAGTTGCACCCTTATCCTTTGGATCCACAACAGGGGGAGTCCCATCGGGGTTCATCTCGCTCTAGGGCGGTTAAGCCACAAGAATAGAGCACGAGGTTTTGATACTAATTGAAAGCAATCGAGATGGACCTAGAGGGAGATGAATAGGTACAATTACAAATTTTAACTGTTACTTAACAATTTTGGGCAATAATGCGGAATATGAAAGTGAGCCTAACAATTGCAAGGGTGAAGGTTAGTCTTTGTGTACCAAGCACGACAACAAGTAGGGTATGATAAAGCACAAGTAAGTAATCAAACACTAGTAACAAGTAGGAAGTTAGGTTAGGGATAACTGCAACTCTGAAAGACATGGATGTATACCGATGTTCACTTCCTTGGAGGGAAGCTATGTCACCGTTTAGAGAGGTGGGTGTTACCATGAAGGCACAGTGATACGTCCATTTTGCATCATGCTTTCATGTTGATATTTATCGCTTTATGGATTGTTATTACACTTTGTGGAACCTTACTTATGCCTTTTCTCTCTTATTTTGAAAGGTTTATTTGAAGAGGGAGAATACCGGCAGCTAGAATTCTGGACTGGGAAAGGAGCAAGTCTGAGTGCTCTATTCTGCGCAACTCCAAATGCCCTGAAAATCAACGTGGATTTTTTTTGGATTTTATAAAAAATACTGGGCGAAAGAAGTGTCAGAGGGGCGCAACCAGGGGCCCACAAGCCTGGTTGCCGCGCCCTACCCCCTGGCCGCGACAACAGGGCTTGTGGGCACCCTGGCGGCCCCCTGGCCCCCCTCTTTTTCTATATGAAGGGTTTCGTCTGGCAAAAAATTAGGGTGGAGATTTTTCGTGGTTTCTCCGCTGCCACGAGGCGGAACTTGAGCAGATCCAATCTAGAGCTCCGGCAGGACGATCCTGCTGGGGAAACTTCCCTCCCGGAGGGGGAAATCGTCACCATCGTCGTCACCAACACTCCTCTCGTCGGAGGGGAGGCATCTTCATTAACATCTTCATCAACACCATCTCCTCTCCAATCCCTAGTTCATCCCTTGTGACCAATCTCCGTCTCGCGACTCCGATTGGTACTTGTAAGGTTGCTAGTAGTGTTGATTACTCTTTGTAGTTGATGCTAGTTGGATTACTTGGTGGAAGAGTTTATGTTCAGAACCTGGATGATATTCATTACACCTCTGATCATGATTATGATTATGCTTTGTGAGTAGTTACTTTTGTTCCTGAGGACATGGGATAAGTCATGCTAATAATAGTCATGTGAATTTGGTATTCGTTCGGTATTTTGATATGTTGTATGTTGTTTTTCCTCTAGTGGTCTTATGTGAACGTCGACTACATAACACTTCACCATATTTGGGCCTAGAGGAAGGCATTGGGGAGTAGTAAGTAGATGATGGGTTGCTGGAGTGACAGAAGCTTAAACCCCAGTCTATGCGTTGCTTCGTAAGGGGCTGATTTGGATCCACTAGTTTAATGCTATGGTTAGACGTTGTCTTAATTCTTCTTTCGTAGTTGCGGATGCTTGCAAGAGGGGTTAATCATAAGTGGAATGCTTGTCCAAGTAAGGGCAGTACCCAAGCACCGGTCCACCCACATATCAAACTATCAAAGTAACGAACACGAAGCATATGAACATGATGAAACTAGCATGACAGAAATTCCCGTGTGTCCTCGGGAGCGCTTTTGCTCTTATAAGACTTTGTTCAGGCTTGTCCTTGCTACAAAAGGGATTGGGCCACTTGCTGCACCGTTTCTACTACTTGTTACTTGTTACTTTTCTCTTCCTACGTTTCACCTCACTACACCATCACTTGTTACCGCTACTTTGAGTGCTTGCAGTTATTACCTTGCTAAAAACCGTTTATCAGAGCCTTCTCCACCTTGTTGGGTTCGACACTCTTACTTATAAAAAGGACTACGATTGATCCCCTATACTTATGGGTCATCACACACCAACGCCATGAAGTCTCACCCTATTCTCTCCTTGTGACAACACCACAAAGGTGTTTGTCAACCACTAGCGGTAAGCCTTTGAGGTGGCCTCCAAACCCTCACAAAATTCCCGGGGGAAATCACAATGGTTTGATTCCTCTCTGAAGAACTCCTACCACCTAGGAGTCTCCAACCTCCAAGAGTAACAAGATGACGGGGACTGCTCAAAACTTGCTCAAATCACAAATAGCTTGGGTTGAGAGGAGGAGAGAAAGACGATCTATCTTTTGATTAGAACAATACTCAAGGGAACTCAGAGATGCTCTTGGGATGTAGGAAAATTTGAGTGAGAGAGAAAACTGTTCTTTGAATCTTTTCACTGTGTTCGACAACTCCCACTCGAGGTGGGAGAAGACTATATATAGTGGTGGTAGAAAAGTGGCCGTTGGAGCCACTTATGTTGTGCGGTTGCCGGACGTCCGGCAGTTCACGGTCTACCGGACATCCATGAGGGGTCGGACGTCCGAAGATGCAGAAAGTATCAGGTTATTTGGTGGATAGGTGATCAGCATACAGACGTCCAGAAGTCATCGGACGTTCGAAGATACAGAAGGTATTAGGTTAGCATAGTATGTGGTGGAAAGGTGAATAACATACGGACGTCCAAAAGGCATCGACCGTCCGGGGCACGGTCGCCCGGAAATGGTCAGAAGTCTGACATTTTGAATTTTTTTAGTGGCAACGGATTTCCTAACGTACCCGGATGTCCGGTCCTCGAACGACCGGAGGAGCCATAAGTTCGACAGTTTGAATGAGTTGGCTGGCTGCGGATTTCTAGAGGACATCGGCCATCCGGCGTCCAGACATCCGAGAACCATCGGACGACCGAACAAGAGCAGACCAACAACAGGAAGATAAAGGAGAGGAATTGCCTAGAGTTTTGAGCAAGTTTCTTGTGAGACACAGTGAGACCCTATTAATATTGCGAGGATTGTATACTCAAGAAAGACAAATAGAATGATAGACCACTTCGTCTTGTTTCTTCATTCTTGAGCATCATGGATAAATTATTCTCAATCCATACAAAAGCTCTCATGGAAGAAAACCTGAGATACATTCGATTAAGATGATTTGTTTCCTATAAGTATGTTTTCAGCAACATCAAAATATGATTAAGGGCATGATTGCCCTATCACCTCTAACCCTCCACATCCTAGAAAACATTGATTCGCCAAGTTAGCGCTTGCTCAAGCCATAATATAGCATTGCTAGTTGCAAGTGCACGATGATCCATGAGTTAACATGGGTTTGTGAATATCATCTTATTTATTCTATATAAGTTAATACACCTATATACTTGGTAAAAGGTGGAAGGCTTGGCCTTTTGCTTGGTGTTTTGTTCCACTTTTGCCGCCCTAGTTTTGGTTATCGGTGTTATGTTCCATATTGAAAGCTCCTAACACGCTAGGGGTTGTTATGGGGACCACCTTGATAAATATCTTTTGTTTAAAACTTGTATGACAAGAACCAACATTGGTTTCACATTTTCTAAACAACTTAATAAAAACCATAGGGAATAGCTACCCCGAGGATAATTAATCAACCCCCAGGCGAGTGCTCCTAATGAGTGTTGGTCCAACCCAGAGCAACTTACTAACGCTCCCCAGGGCAACTCGATGTTTCGGCATGGTAACCATAGCTCATCCGTCGTGCCCTGAGAACAAGATATGCGACTCTTATCAGGTTCATCGACACGGCAGGCGGTCTTGCTGAACTTGTTTTTACCTTCTCGGTATATCTTGTGCATCGGTATTCCGAGGATACTTTGGGCTATCTCAAGGTTGAGGTTTTCCACTAAGGAATCCAAGGAGATCACGGGTTTTCTTTGGTTGAGGCTTCCTATGCAGCTTTTGGTAGTTTGTGATGGGCCAATTGGAGCACCCCTGCAGGGTTAATATCTTTGGGAAAGTCGTGGCCGCATTTGTGTGGCAACTTGGAATTTTTTTTAACATCCGATAATAGAAAACTTGAATTAAAATTAATTGAAATATGCCAACTGTGTGCGTAACCATGACTATCTCTTTTGTGAGATTCTTCTCACACTAAGGACACGGTGGGGTTATGACTGACGTAAGTAGGTGTTCAGGATCGATTAGTGATCATTATTTAGCTCACGACCATTATGTGTAGAGCACTCCAATTTAAATCATATTCTCGTAATTTATCCGACATATATGCTTAGCGCTGGTGCAAACTCAACACTTAACCCTTCTTCACCCAATAACTTGGTTAGTCCCGATATCATGGTCGCAAGATTGTTGAGTCCCTCTGTCTCACACATTACTACAACACCACATGTCCAGGTACCACAAATCTAGATGCGTTTGACACTTTGCAACTTTAGTGGGAGATAGAAGAAGGCAATGGGTGCATGTACGTGACATACCCCTATGATTAGATACCTTGGTCATCTCATGGGCTAGCGAGACAGAGTCATTGCATTTTATCATTTGTTTTTGTGAGTAGTCAGACCCTGTCTTCTGAATGATTGAAATAAATGTTGTGTTGCTTGTAACTTACTTGTGGCGAGTGTAAGTCAATCCATACACTCATCTCTTCATACATGTATATGCAATGATTTGTGTACTTGTGAAACGCCGACACGCGCCTCTATACGTATTAATTAAGGCCTCGTCCCCACATATGGAGAGTGATGCATTTTGGACGTTGCACTTTATCACACTAACCCCTCTCATGAAGTTCCGTTAAGTTTTGTGTGATTGTATTTTCATGTTTTGGTGACATACTGATATAAGGAGAATAAGGAGTAGCAAGACCCTAAGCTTGGGGATGCCCAAGGAAACACCAAGGTAATATCCAAGCAAGACTCAAGCGTTTAAGCTTGGAGATGCCCTGGAAAGCATCCCCTGTTTCATCTCCAACATTGTTGGTATATATTACTTGCAGCTATATTTTTATTCGTCACAGGTTATGTGTTCTGCTTGGAGCATCATTTTATTTTATTTTCTCTATTAGATGTTATTTATAATCTTGTTTTTGAATAAAAAGTTACAAGAATTGACTTTAGAGTGCTTTAATTGCATGTGTCATGTGTGCTGGAAAAAAACATAATATTTTTCTATAATATTTGAATGATCATATTTTTCTCGAACGTGGAAAGTTTCTGAATTTTTTACAGTGTTGTCCTACAAATTCTTTATCATTTCCTAAATTTTCAGATTTTTTTAGTTACAGAGGTACAGTTTCCATATTAATTCCTACACACCGTTCTGTTTGGAAAAATTTCTCTCATAGTTTTGTTATCTGCTTATCCTAAAGTATTCATGGCTTATATTAGTGGATATAAATTTTCGAAATGATTGTATATAGTACCTAATGTTTGGAAATTATTATGCAACTTGTCTTGGTAGTACATGAAGTGTTGATTTATTCTTATGTGTTCAAACCTATCTCGCGAGTTCTTTTCGAGTTTTGTGTGGATAAAGTTTTTGACACGTAGGATAAACCGGGATATGGGAGGATTGAACGAGTTACACAAGCTCAAGCTTGGCGATGCCCAAGGCACCCCAAGTAAAATTACAAGAAGTGTCAAGCATCAAAGCTTGGGGATGCTACGCATCCCAACAACTATCGGTTAGCCTATGTTGAGCCTAAGTTTTTTATTTGTCCACATGATATGTGCTATTCTTGGAATGATTTTTTGTTTCCTTTGTTGTTTGACATAAAATATCAGATCTGAAAATATTTATTGAGAGATAGTCCTCACATGGATACTTAATTGTTTGACTACTCATTGATCTTCACTTATATCTTTTGAGAGTAGTTTGATCTTCACTTATATCTTCACTCATTGATCTCAAAATATGAAGATGTTCCAGTATCCTGCCGGAGAGGGGAAATCATCTCCGTTGGCCATCTTCATCATCCCTACAGAGGTCATGACGAGGAGGGAGTAGTTCACCTTTGGGGCTGAGGCTTTGTCCCAGTAGCTGTCTGTTTAATCTCTCTCTCTCTTGTTTTCTTGAAATGTCACGATCTTGATGTATCATGGGCTTTGTTAATATAGTTGGATCATATGGTGTTTCTCCCTTGGTATTGTTGTGATGAATTGAATCTTTCACTTTAAGATCTCTTTATGTTGGATTGAATATTCAGGTTTGAGAACACTTGATGTATGTCTTGCATGAGGATACGCGTAGTGAAATTGGGGTGCTCAAGTGATTTACTTGATATATGTTAGGGCATCAAATTGCGGATTCCGGTGACCTTGGGGATCTATGCATAGGGGTTGATTGCACGTTTTCATACTATGTTCTCTGATAGAAATCTTGGGGTGCTCCTTGAAGTTCTTTGTGTTGGATTGAATATGAAGAATGTGAAATTCTTTGATGCATGTCGTATAGTTAGCCCACAGATACTCGAGGTGACATTGGAGTATCTAGGTGACATTAGGGTTGATTGATATTTATCATGGGTGTTATTCTAGTACGAACTCTAGGGTTGTTTGTGACACTTATGGGAATAGCTCAAAAGATTGATCAGAAGGAATAACTTTGAGGTGGTTCTACTACCTACACCAATTTCATCTTATTGTTCTGTGCTAGATAGGATCTTTGGAGTGATTCTTTGTTGCACGTTGAGGGATGATCATATGATTCTACTAAGTTAGCATTGTTGAGAGATTGCACTAGTGAAAGTATGAATCCTTGGCCTTATTACCAAGCATTTATACAATGTTTTGCTTGTTGTTTTACACTTGCTACCTTTCTGTTTTTTATATTTCCAAATTAGAAAAACCTATATCTACTATCCATAGTACTCTTGTATCACCATGTCTTCATCAAACTGTTGCACCTATACAATCTAGCATTGCATTGGGTGTGCTAGGGACACACAAATTATTTTGTATTTGATTGCAGGGTTGTTCGAGACAGACAATGTTCATCCTACCCTACCATGGATAGATAAACCTTAGGTTATCCACTTGAGGGGAAATTGTTGTTGTCCTACAAAACTCTACGCTTGGAGGCCCAACATAGTCTACACGATTAAAGTTGTGTAGTAGACATCAAGCCCTAGTAATTGGTTTAGTATGTATAGTAGCAGGGATTGTGGGTGTAGCAATGGTACTGATGTCCATGTAGTCCTCCCCTTCTTGAAATGAAGTCATCCTCAACAGAAGCTCGTCTTCCTCACCCAAATATGGCTTCAAATCTACAACGTTAACAATGGGACTAACCCC
This sequence comes from Hordeum vulgare subsp. vulgare, assembly GCF_904849725.1. Taxonomy (NCBI): domain Eukaryota; kingdom Viridiplantae; phylum Streptophyta; class Magnoliopsida; order Poales; family Poaceae; genus Hordeum; species Hordeum vulgare. Next base: position 186,621,188 of record NC_058518.1, read on the forward strand.
AAAATCTGCAGGTAGCTCAAGTTTATACGTAGTATCATTCATTTTCTCTAACACCTTAAAAGGACCATTAGCCCGTGGAACTAGCTTTGATTTGTGCAAATAAGGAAAGCTATACTTACGCAACTGTAACCAAACAAGATCTCCAGGTGCAGTGAAAACATGTTTTCTACCCTTATATCTAGCAAGTTTATATTTACCATTCATAGATCACTGTTTTCCTTAGTTAACTCACGCAATTTTAAGATCAATTTACCATGGTGTTCAGTGTCAAAACTAACCTTCTCCAAAGATGGAAGAGCAGACAAATCAATAGGTGCATGACGTAGGAATCCGTACATAATTTCAGAAGGGGACATCTTAGTAGTATAATGCGATGAACTATTATAAGAAAATTCAGTATGAGGCAATCATTTTCCCCACATTTCGGGTTATTCTTCAAAATAGCCCGAAGCATAGTAGGCAATGTTCTATTGACTACTTAAGTTTGTCCATTAGTTTGGGGGTGACATGTAGTACTAAAGAGTAGTTTACTCCCTAGCTTCGCCAATAAACATATCAAAAGTGGGTAAGAAATTTATTATCACGATTTGAAACAAAGGTTATTTGGCACACCACACAAGCGAATTTTTTTAGCAATATTTGGAGTAGCATAACTTCTATGACATGGTATAAAAGTGTCCCATTTTTGAAAATCTATCCACACAACACATATGCTATACCTCCCCTCGTTCTTCGAGGTAAACCTAAAACAAAGACCATAGATATATCCTCCCATGGAACACTAAGTACATCAAAAGGCATATATAAACCATGAGGATTGAGTTGTGACTTAGCTTTTTGACATGCAGTGTAGCGAGCAACAAACCGCTCAACATCTCGGTCTCATATTTGGCCAAAACATATGTGTAGCAAGTACGTCCTCCGTCTTCTTCATGCCAGTGTCCCATTAATCTTCCTCCATGCGCCTCTTGTAAGAATAAAGTGCAAATAGAGTGAGCTGGAATGCATAACTTGTTAGCATGGAACACAAATCCATCATTAATAACAAACTATTTCCATGTTCTCCCTTCTTTAAATTCTACAATACATTGTTAAGTTAAGTATCATACACATATTGATCTTTGTTGGTCCCCAAACAAAATCTTTTAAAATCAAGTTGTGAAAGAAAAATATAACGAGAGAGACAATGCATGAGTAATAACATTTTATTCCCCCTTCTTGTGCTTAATGACATAAGGGAAAGTCTCAATGAATTCAACCCATTTAGTATGCCCATGGTTCAGTTTATCTTGGCTTCTAACATGTTTCAAAGATTCATGATTAGAGTGTATAACTAATTTTTCGAGCCATAAATAGTATTGCCATGTTTCCAATGTCAAAAGAAGAACATACAATTCCTTATCACAAGTGGAATAAGTTAGACTAGGCCGACTCAATTTTCAGAAAAAATATGCAACAGGTTTACCATCTTGTAATAACTCACCTCCAAATTCAATTCCACTAGCATCACATTCAAGCTTGAAATTCTTATTAGCACCGGGAAGTTGGAGTAAGGGAGCATGCATTAACTTATATTTCAATATCGTGATGGTTTCTTCCTATGTGTACCCCGAGAAAAAGGCACATCCTTCTTTCTAAGCCCACTGAGAGGTGCATCAATGGTGCTGAATTCTCACACAAAACGCATATAGAAACAAGCAAGGTTGGGAAAACTCCTCAATTTTGTGACTGTCTTGGGCTGGACCAACTCTCAATAGCTTCAATCTTGGTTTTATGAATTTATATTCCCTGTGGAGTAATATACTTGGTTGGTGCAAAAGGTGCACTTCGCAAGGTTACCAAGTGTTTCTCCAAAGATCTACTATAAATCAGTATACCATCAAAATAGACTACCACAAATCGTCCAACCAAACCACGTAAAAACCTTTTTCATTAATCTCATGAAAATACTAGGTGCATTAGTTAAACCAAAAGCCATGACTAAGCACTCATATAATCCAAACGTATTTTTAAATGTTGTTTTCCATTAATCTCCCAATTTCATGCAAATTTGATGGTATCCACTACGCAAATCAACTATGGACAAGATGGTAGAGCCACTTTATTCAACAACCATATCATCTAGACTAGGAATAGGATGACGATAATGAATAGTAATATTAATAATGCCTCCACAATCAACACACATACGTGATGTACCATCCTTTTTGGGCACGAGAATAATAGGAACAACACAAGAACTAAGGGATTCTCGTATATAACCTTTCTTGAGCAGCTTCTATACTTGATGCATTATATCCATCGTCTCCTTTGGATTGGTACGGTACGGACCATGTTCTGGTAGCAATGCACTAGGTATTAATTCAATTTAGTGCACAATCCCTCTAATAGGTGGTAATTTTGGTGGCACATCTTGTGGAAATACGTCAGCGAACTTCTGCAAAATATTTGTGAAAACAGGAGGAAAAGGTGGAGGCATTTCCTGGAATGAATAATACCTCTTTGCACATAAAAGCATAGAAAACATATTTGGTAAAATCTGGATTAGTAATACCATATTTTGTGGCAATTAAACATGCATTTTTCAATTTTATTCCATATGTAACACTAGATGATTTTTATTAGTCTAATTGTGTTACTCAAATTCCTTTAACATAATCTAATTTTTGCTCTTACTTTCCTCCTATTTGCTTTTTAACTCTTGTAATGTCATATTTCATAATATGTTCAGGAGGCATGGGAAGTAAAGTAATATTTTTATCCTTGTGAACAAGAGTATACTGATTTTCTTACCATGGTGTATCATACGACCATTTTGCATCATGATTTTCTATTGATATTTATATTATTCCTGGACATTATTCCACATTATCATACAATTCTAATGCCTTTTCTCACTGAATTTACACGGTACAGCAAGAAGAGGGAAGTTGCCGGAAACTAGAGTTTTGGACCTGAAAACCAAGAAAAAGGTTAAAAATTAGTGGACTCCAAATGACCTAAAACTTCGCGGATAATTTTTGTGAAATATATGGGAATTCATGTAGCAAAATTATACCAGAGGGGTCCAGCTATTGGTGCCAAGCCAATAGGATGTGCCCTAATGTATTGGTACCACCTCCCAGGTGCACTGGCCACCCTCTTCTTCTATAAGATGGGTTTTGAGCTAGAAAAAAATAAGAAGTAAATTTTGGGACGAAGCGCTTCCGTATCGAGGCGGAAACTTGGGCAGAGGCCCTTTTGCTCTCCGGCAGAGTGATTTTGCCGGGGAACTTCCCTTCAAGAGGGGGAAATCAAAGCCATCGTCATCACCAATGCTTCCTCCTTCGTGGGAGGACCATCTCATCACAAAGCTAGTTCATATATTGTGTTCAATATTTGTCTCAAAACTTCTGATTGGTACTACTGGGTTACTAGTAGTGTTGATTACATCTTGTAGTTGATGTTTGTTGGTTTATTTACTCGAAGATCGTATGTTCAGATCATTAATAATAATTATTATACCTCTGATATTCAACATGGTGATGATTTGTGAGTAGTTACTTTTGTTCCTGAGGACATGGCACAATTCTTGTTATAAGTAATCATGTGAAGTTGCTATTCATTCCATATTTTGACGATATGTGTGTTGTGGCTTCCCTTAGTGGTGTCGTGTGAACATCGAATACATGACACCAGACCATGTTATTAGCCTAAGGGAAGGCATTGTGGAGTAATAAGTAGATGATTGGTTGCTAGAGTAATAGAAGCTTAAATCCTAGTTTCTGTGGTATTTCATAAGGGGTTGATTTGGATCCACATGTTTCATGCTATGGTTAGATTTATCTTAATTCTTCTTTCGTTTTTTGTGGACGCTTGCAAGAGGGAGTAATTGTAACTGGGTTGCTTCTTCAATTAATAACATCACCTTAGCACCAGCCACCTACATGTGAAATTATCAAAGTAACAAACATGAATCAACTCAATATGATGAACATGACTAGGTGGAAACTCCCACGTGTCCGCGAGAGTGCTTTGCTTCATATAAGAATACTTTCACGCATCTCCTTTGCTACAAAAAGTATTGGGATATCTTGTTTGCACTTGCTACTATTTTTACTTATCACTAGTTATGAATTATCTTGCTACAAAACTATCTATCATTGTTACTCACACCACTTGCACAGAATACATTGCTGAAAACTCCTTATCATTTCCTTCTGCTCCTCATTGGGTTCGACACTCTTACTTATTGAAATGACTATGATTGATAACCTATACTTGTGGGTCATCATGACTCTGTTCTGGCACCATTGTTGGGGATAGAAGCAACTTTGGTAACTAGAATTTGGTAAGGAAACATTTTCGGTACGTGCTGAAATTCACTGTTGCTTGTTCCGATGGATAGCAATCCTTTGAAGGCCTATTTGTGTTATCTTCACGCCGACCAGAAGTGGAAAAGTTACCCCTCAACCTTCTGAACTTTCTGAAAATATTTATTATGAGATTCCTTTGGGTATGTTAGAGAATCTTCTAGCTAATCATTATGTAGGAGATGGTACCACTCATGCATCCTGATTGCCACTTGATATATGTAGATGAGCAGATGAGCTCCACCCTCCCTCGCGCGATAGTGATAGGATAACTAGCTCCACCCTCCCTCGCGTCGCGGGCCACTCCGGCCGCAGCGGCCACCCATCGGCCTTAATGTCCCGCCGGTCTCCGGCTAGACCCGTCAGTCCATCGTCGGGTCCTCGCACCAGCTGCTCGCGCGACCTCCAGCCTGCCGGTCCGTTGCAGGCGCCATCGCCACGGTCAACTCCAGATCCGACATCCCCGCCGCGGATCCTGCTTAGGGGAGAGTTCTCCAGCTAAGCACCGACAGGGGCGCTTCTGTTGTCCTCTGGTCCGTCCGCGACTCCGGGGCACGCGCCAGAAAGCCCCGCGGTCCCGGCACAGGCCCCCCACTCACCGAGGCTCGCGTCGCTGTCGGACGCACCCTCCATCGAACCTGCGGATTCAGTGTCGCTGCTGGCACCTCGCCTCAAATCAATCGTGGTCGCCCCATCTCCGAAGTCTCGGCTTGCCATTTCGGGGGTGTATAGGGGCTGGACCGAGGTGAGTCACCTTAGAAACCGCCGTGTTGCTGCTGTCCCCCCGGTCTGTCACCTGCACCCGTGAGTGCACCGGCCGGACCATGACGGAGGCATCAATGACGAAAGGCTCCGCGCGTCCTTCTTAAGTCAATTCCGCGACCGATGCTTCCGCTGCTTGAGCAAACGACACCGCCTTGCCGACTGTCGAGACCAAGGTCACTACATCATCTGCACAAGAGCTGGGCACATCGGCAGGCTCAGCCCGCAGAATCCTCGCCTTAGTGTTAGGACAGGCTCTGCTAGGAGCAGGTTAGGGCCGGCACCACCTGCGCAGCCGCTCCACGCTCGCATTTGCTTCCCACCGCCATGCTGTTCGTCACCGCCACCGCCATGCTAGGAGCAGGTTAGGGCTGACCATTCCCTCCCCGACGGTCGACCAGGTGGTTTTCTTCCTTCGGAGCCATGCCGTCACTCTCTCTGCCGCCGATGGGGTCGATGTCACGTCCCCCATGGTGGTGGAGAGAGCCTTAGAGGTGTAGCTCTCTGTCCTGGTGCACTCGCTGCGCGTCACGGCGCACCACCCGGAGCACTTCTTTATCATCTTCACTCACCCGGCGCACCAGGTCAATGCCGTGCAGCGTGGGTCCATCTGGGTCAACGGCACCATCTTCAACATTGCGTCTTGGCATGAGCATGACCATTCTTCCTTCGACGCTCTCCTGCTCCATATCTGCGTTGTCATCGAGAGGGTTCCGATGCAGTTTTGGTCGATGGAGGGGCGGTGGAGATCCTGGGGAAGACGGTCAGGGTGGACCGCCTCGACAGTAGGACACTAGAGCGCTGCCAAACCAAGACCTTCGCCTGCTGGGTCTGGACGAACGACGTCGCGAACATCCCCACCAGGCACATTCTCAGGGTGCTGCCGTGCAGCGAGGGGAGCGTCGAGGAGATGGAGGGGTTCTCCCCGCCCAACAGGCGTGTCGCCCCGCCACCGGCCACTTCACACTACGACATGCTCATCCACGTAGACCGGGTCGAGGACTGGACGCTGCTGTCTCCTCGCTCCTCCCACTCTGGCCAGAGCGGGCTCCTGTCATCAGGCTCTGACGGCGATGGCAAGCCGTTCCCGGCGGTGGCACCTGCCTCCTGGACGATGGGGCTGGAGGATGGCCAGAGGCCCGAGTGGCAGCAGCGCCTGCCGCGTGCCCTGGTGGCTGATTTGGGCTGCCCTGGCATGCCATGGGGAGGCTAGGGGAGGGACCAGGACGGTGACGGCGGCTCCAACGGCGGGGGCCAGCGGTCCTGGAAGGACGTCCTCCTCCGTCGTGGCCGCGCGCTAGCACTGCCTATGCAGGCCCCTGCACCACGCCAGCGCAGTCGATCCCCGCCGGCTCGTCGTAGGTCCAGGGAGACGGTTGGTCGCCATCACAGCGACAGGAGGAACCCGGGAGTGACGTGTCATCCCGTGCAGCGCCGGAGGTCGAGGCCTCTTCGACGTCCATCGGCCAGGACGGACCCCTCCGAGAAATGGGAAGGACCCAGTAGAAGATTTCTTCAAGACGGCGAAGAAGCCTTTGCTCGCCTCCGTCATAGTGGACGGTCTGGCGGCGGACATGCATGCTGCCGCTGAGGCCGTGGTGGCTGCACCGTTGGAGTTCAACGACGGTCGGTTGGCCAATGCATCGGGGGAGGCACTTTAGCTCGACGCGTTCAGCCCCACGCTATCTGCATCGGCGTGTGAGTTCGGGCAGTTCAGACGTGCCACCTCTTCGACGGCTCGCACGCTCGAGGTGCACCTGGGCGCGATCACTAGCAGAGTGTGCCAGCTGGAGATCGCCGGGCCTGACAATCGGCCGGAGCCACGCGGCCTCTTTCGCGCCAACAAGCCGTCGTTGGTCAGCTCTCCCCCGGCACGGCGTTCTGCGCCCCCCAAGAGCAGGGCCATCTATGCTCCAACGCCTCATAGTGCTAGGCAGGCAACTAACAATTCGATGGTGCCTGTGGCACAGCGCGCCTCCCTCCGCATCGTCAAGGAGCTGGGGCTGCTCGGACCGTGGGAGAAGATGACGGCAGAGGTAGCCAAAGCCCTTCTGCACCGTTTTGACGAGCCTCTGACGGACAGTGACATCACTGTCATCGCCAAGCTCACTCGCATGGACGGCGAGGCCCTGCGGGTCATGGCTCGCATGGCCGGCCCCGATGGAGTTGCTAAGGAGGCAGCAGTGTGATCATGTTAGAAAACTTTAGTGTATCCCTCCCGTGGCGGCCGATGAGTAGTTAGTTCGAGTTAGTTTTGTTTCGGGGTTGTAAGGTTAGATGGTCTGTAGTTTTTCGCCGGCACGTCTTGGGGCTTAATGGTGTGCGCTGGCGATCCCCTGCTATGTTGGAGGTGTATATTTTGGGCCTGAGGCCGATTAGATTTAGCCATCGGAGACATGCTTTTTTTCCCCATGAGTGACAAACTCTACCCGATAATGTGTTGGAACGTCCGAGGACTAAACCACCCCGCCAAGGGAGCCACCGTCAGCGAGATGGCTGCATCGCACCACGTTGCCATCCTTTGCCTTCAGGAGACTAAAATCTCGGTCTGGTCTCCTGAGCTAGTCAGAGAGTTTGGGGAAGCACACCTGATCGACTGCATAGCACTTCCGGTGATCGGCACCAGTGGTGGGGCGGCGATCTTTTGGAACAGGGATCTAGCAAACGTCGTCTCCCATGCTATAGGCGTGTTTGCAATAACAACTAAGGTCACTATGCTGGGACAAACTGCGGGCTTCTCGCTCTCCTGTGTCTACGGACCTGCGGATGATGCCAGGAAGGATAGTTTCCTCTTAGAGATGTCTCGGTCGGCGCCACCCGCAGCGGAGCCTTGGCTCATTAATGGGGATTTCAACCTCATCTATGAGGCATGAGACAAGAACAACCTCAACCTCAATCGTAGGCTCATGGGCAGGTTCCGAGCAGCCATTGACGCCGCGGTCTTGAAGGAAATTAGATGCAGCAACCGCCGGTACACGTGGAGCAACGAGCATCGAAATCCCACCCTAGTAAGCATCGATAAATTCTTCTGTAACCAACCATGGGAATGTTGCTTCCCCTGTGCCTCGCTTCGTGCGGCATTCACGGCCACATCCGACCACTACCCGCTGGTCCTCGCCGACAACAGCGCAGCTTGTCGTCCCGTGCTTTTTTAGGTCCGAGAGCTTCTGGCCAAATTTCCCTCGCTTCCACGACACGGTAGAAAGGGCCTGGAGTAAACCGGTACAGTCTACATGTGCTTTTCAAAGGCTAAGCACGAAGATGATGCGCACCGCTCGGGACCTCAAAATTTGGAGTAAATCCTTTTTCAGCGATGCAAAACAACAGTTCCACATGGCGGCCGAGATAGTACTACGGCTGGAGGTAGCGCAGGAAACCAACCGGCTATCCGATGCGGAGTTCAATCTTAGGAAACTGCTCAAGCTACGGCTCCTGGGCCTTGGACAGTAGAGCATGTGTGCAGGCGCCAAGCATCATGCCTCACGTGGGTGCGTCTAGGCGATGCGGGGACAAAGTTTTTCCATGCCAAGATGAGAGCAAGAAGGCGAAATAATTTCATCCACAACCTACAAGTAGGAAATGAGATCGCCACGGCGCATGAGCAAAAAGAAGATGCCATATACCAGCACTTCAACGACCACTTAGGAACAAAGGCTGATCGCCCAATTGGCATCAACTGGAATATTTTAGATATGACATCGGTACACGGCAGAGGCCTCGACAACCCTTTCACGGAGGAGGAAGTATGGGAGGCAATAAAGGCATCACCATCGGAGAAGGCACCGGGACCGGACGATTTCACGGGGACTTTCTTCAAGACCTGTTGACCTATAATCAAGGAAGACGTGGTGTCAGTCTTCAGTAGTTTCTACCACCTGGCCGGGGGCGATTTCAGCAAGCTCAACACATCCATGGTGGTTCTCCTGCGCAAGAAAGATGGTGCAACAAAGGTGCAGGATTCCAGGCTAGTTAGCCTAATTCACTCGATAGCTAAGCTAATTGCCAAGGTGCTCTCGAGACGACTATCTATGGTGATTAGCACCATCATCTCGCCGGTACAATCTGATTTCTTGTGATCCAAGTCTACACAAGATAGCTTCGTGTATGTGCAAAATGTAGTCTGATCTCTACAGTGAAAGAAGACTCCCGCGCTGATGCTTAAGCTAGACATCGCTAGAGCTTTTGACAACGTATCTTGGGAATACTTGCTCGAGCTTATACAACAGCTAGGTTTTCCGGCGCGATGGAGGGACTGGATGGCGCTGCTTCTCAGCACGGCATCATCTTCGGTCATGCTAAATGGTACTGTGGGCCGACACATTAGACATCGAACGGGCCTGCGGCAGGAAGACCCACTCTCGCCCCTCCTCTTCCTCATCGCCATCGACACCCTACACCGGCTGCTAGAGAAAGCAAAAAAGCTTCACATGCTTGCACCACTATCGGGTAGAGACATCACGCTACGAGTTAGCCTCTATGCGGATGATGCTGTCATTTTTGCCAACCCCAATAGGGAGGAGGTCGACGCCCTGTTGCAAATCCTTCGGGATTTTGGGCACACCACAGGGCTAGATGTGAACCCGGCAAAGTCAACGTCTCCGCTATCCACTGCGACGAGATCAACCTTCATGAGGTCCTGGCGAACTTTGGTGGAGAGATAGTGGGTTTCCCGGTGAAATACCCGGGCCTCCCACTAACTCTTTGAAGGTTGCGCCTGGTACACATCCAGTTCATCCTCGATCGGATAAGGTCCAGGTTAGCATGATGGAAGGGGAAGCTGTTGAACATTGCGGGCAAAGGGGTTCTAGTTTGCAGCGTGCTAACCACGCTGCCGACCTTTGCTCTGTCTGTGCTGTGGACACCAAAGAAATTTTTAGACGAAGTAGACAAGGTTAGACGGCGCTTCCTTTGGGCTTAGGAGGAACATATTAGTGGAGGGAAATGCAAAGTCAGCTGGCCCATAGTATGCTCCCTAGTTGACAACGGAGGCCTCGGAATATTAGACTTCAACCGCTTTAGCGGAGCGCTTAGACTACGGTGGCTTTGGCTCTCCTGGACAAGTCCAGACAGGCCATGGAACGGCATGCAACTGCCAAGCGATGACGGCGACAGAGAACTTTTTAGTGCCTCCACGGTAGTCACGCTAGGCAATGGGGCAACAACCTCTTTCTGGAACTGCTCCTGGACTGGCTCGGGAACCTGAAGTCGGCATTCCCAATGATCTTCAGACACTCTAGAAGAAAGAACAGATCCGTAAAAGAGGCGCTAGAGAACAACACTTGGATAGCTGACCTTGCCCATGGAGACACAACGCATGTGTGGGGAGAGACAATCACACTTCAGAGATGGCTGCAAACCAGGGATTTCCAACTTTAGCAACACACTAGGGACACCATCAGATGGACACATGAAGCCTCAGGGATGTACACAGCCAGTTCGGCATATAAGGCCCAGTTTTAGGGCTTCACGAAATCAGCATTTAGGAAACTCATTTGGGCTACTTGGGCACCGGCCAGATTGAAAATCTTCGCATGGCTGCTCGTGAGGAACATGTTATGGTGTAACGACCGTCTACAAAGAAGGGGATGGCCAAACGGATACTTCTGCCAGCTATGCCTCCGAAATCTGGAATCAGCGGAACATTTGTTTGGGCAATTCCTGATGGCGATTGCATTATGGACGCAAGCTGCATCACGCAGCAGATGTCCTTCGCTAAACCCAAGCACATGGAGTGTCATTGCCAAGCCAGAAGACATTGTAGTTAAGATGATAAGTAAGGCCAAACCTGAGCACAAAAAGGGCACTGGTACAATGATAACCATGATTCTATTTGAGATTAGGAAGGAGCGAAACGAATGCACTTTGAGAAACAAGGTTGCAGGTCTAACTAACATCAACACCTCCATTACAAGAACCGTGGAGTTTTGGAGGTAGGCAGGAGCGTCTTTTTTGGAGCACCCCTTTGGGGAATCAACGGGACAAATTACGTGATGGTGGTCGTTTTAAAGTCATTTTTGTAATCTTCTTTTTTATCTTTGATCCTCGGATCAGACCCAATTTTTTGTAGTCCCGCCTTGCTCCCTGCTAATTTCAATATATGCCAGCCAGCTGCTGGATCTTTCAAAAAAAATATGTAGATGAGATTTGTGGATTATTTAAGCTTGCATGTTTATCCGAGGGAAAAGTCAGGAAGAAAATTTTCCCTTTATCTTTGGATGGTAAAGCATTGGTGCGCTATAGCCTATGGGACTGGAATCGCTCGAAGCTGGAATTTCATCAGAAGTTTTATCCTATGCATCTAGTTCATCATGATCAGAACTATATATACAATTTCTTGCGTCGTGATGGACAAAGCATCGCTCAAGATTGGGCGAGGCTGAAATATATGATGCACACTTTCCCCAACAATGATCTCTCAAGAAGAATGAACAGAACTACAGAATTCAAATGGGATCTTCTCGAAAGAATTAAACGCAACTGTGAAGATTGGGAGCTCGATGTGGGGACCCCGACTTACGAGTCGAGATCGCCGATTGAACGTGCTCAGTGATCCCAGAGATCAATACTCACCAAACACGCCGATACTGAATATTAAGAGTCTTACATCCAACATACCGTTTGATACAACGAATGACCATTTTGGTCAAGTATCACATAGATAGGGCCTAGGAGGCCAATCACACTGATACAATTACTAGCAAAAATCTTGATAATAAATGGGAGCCCATGCCATCAGCCTTCACCAACATGCATTATGACTGGGAAGCGTCCGAGTTCGCGTGTCCGTCTCTGATGGCGAATTCTTCTCCAAACTCCGGTTCTTCCGTGTATGGTCAATAACATAACAAGTGGCAAGCTCGTGAGTACTTTGAATGTACTCGCAAACAACCCATGATATGGATAATGCAATGGGTATGATAATAAGTGATATGCAGCCTTTGCACAAAGCAAGCTTCGAATGTAAATAAACATGATTATATATGGGTATGGACATGCATCATAAGCTAGATGGTATTCAGAAGAACAGGTTACAGAGATCAACATATCTTCTGAGGGTTGAACACTTCGGGTTCACCCGATATGCCAAGTCACCAAACTTGTCGTATCCTCTTACTCCGATAACACCTTCGAACACACACACACACTTGGTTTATGCGGAAACGACTGGACGTAGTTTAAGTAGGATTACTCAACTGTCCTTGATCGTGGACACGACTGGTCGAATAGTTTTACACTCCACAGAGGTTGTACGTTGTACCCACGAGATTCGGGAAACTTCCGTGTCATCCAAGACTTCCGGTATATATCATACCCGAGGTAAGTACCCGATCATTGCCTTTCCCCTGACTACTAGAAAAAGAGTTCACTCGATTGGTACCCAGCCCACATGATGTACGTCTTACGAGCACCAACTCTAGACCGTATCATCCATGCGGGGACCAACGGTGTGCCCGAACCACGTAAAAACGGCATAGTCGACCTACCTAGTATGGCACCGTCATGAGAGTGACCACATATCACTCCCGCCACTAGTAATTTGGCTCTTTGCTAGCACCGACGAAACTAATCAACAAAGCCCCGTCCCATAAAGGGGTATCGTGGTCGTACATGTAAGGTTGGGATGGTCGACACATCATAAATCTAATCCCATTTCCGAAACCACTCACACAAAATATTTCCCGGTGCACCACTTTTTCACAAGTGGTCACCCAACTCAACATCATCACCCTCAGGAATTAGTGGCACCCGATAGGGGTTTCGTAAAACCTTTGATACCAACTCTGTGTTACCATCATCATGCACATGCTCTTTCTATGCGTAGCACTGCTGTCTACTTGTCAGTATATTATCAGTGTGACCCTCGTAAATGATAGGGTCATGCTCAATGCAAGTGCTCCAGAGGAGCTATCGGAACCACCATGACGGGGTGCACCGATCATTCTAAACTATATGCATCAGAGTAGTGTTACTAATGTGTCATGCATAGAAGTAATTTCTCAAACATGGTCAAAGGGTTGCTTGCCTTGGTCAGCTAGGTATCCGGGGTCTTCGGGGTCTTCGAGTCCAACTCCTTCGTCGAACGCAGAATCTATCATTGTAATAATAGTAACAAAATAACTAGCTCAATCAAAAATAGAGGACAAACTTACTTTAAAAAGGTTATCCTATTGTGATAAATTGTCTCACCCTGTTTTCACCTGAGTTTCACTTTAGTTCAAAATATGAGATTATTAAAACTTTTCAAAAACCAATGCTATGAGTGCCATGGTTGTCCTTGTATGTTTGATTGAGTAGTGTCAAAAACCATATTTTCATAACATAAATATTCCCAAAATTCTCTTTCTTATTTTAACTATTTCAAAACCTTGCTTTGGGTTGCACTACAAGTCCTTGGCAGCAAGGGAGTGCTCTTACCCAAAGATGGTGATTTGTTTCTAAAACTATTTTAAGTCTCCAAAACCATAAAATAATTATTTTATAAATTATTTTCCTATTTAATTTGCATGTCCATTTCTGAGGCTAGAAATGATATTCCTATATGGAAAATTATTTTTCTGGCTTAGAAGAATCTGAGAAAATTTGGAGATACTCAGCGGACATATATTTTCCATACATAAGATTTTTTAACCCCTATTTATATTCAAAATATCTGAGCAAATCCTTTAAAAACCTATTCCGTTTGTTTTGATCTTTTGGAATATTTCCAATAAAATCCCATAAAAATTCCAGCAATCTTCCCAAGATATATTTAGTGACCACACCAAGTTTCACCTCAATCCAAGGTGATTTGGTTCACTAAATAATCCAAAACCCCTCTTTGTCTAGAACCAAGTTGAAGCATCTCTACATTGCAAAGTTTATCCAATTGGGTCAAAACTTTGCAGCAGTGTTCAAAACCCCAAATGGGGAGTCTCTACCAAAAATGGGATTTGCACGAGGTAATCTACCCACATTCCCTTGGGGGGTAGATCTGCCATTTGGGGGGTGATGTCAAGTTTGCATTGCAAAACTTGTTCAATCGGGCTCAAATTTGGGGGAGTATCTTATTTATTCATCAAAGTTAATCCCGTTAACTCTCATCACCAGTGGTGAGGTGTTGCTATCCCAAACACCTGTCGAACACCTTCTGCCATATTAGCAAATTAGCCCCTACCCCACTCCACTCCTAAGCTCTTCCCTCCAAACTCTTCGTCCAAGTACCCAGAACCACTCCGCAGCTGCAAGAGAGTGGCCCCTCTTTGAATCCCAGCAGAAGGCCCCAAAATCGTCATTCTAAATTCTGATCCAATGCTGGCATCTCTTCTTTCCCCTCTCACCATGGCCAGCAGTGAGTCCCTCGGCTCCCAAATGGCTAGGCATCTTCAGTTCAAGCCCCCGGACACCCCAAACATGGCGAAAGCGCCCCAGAGCGCGCAAGCATGCCGTGGCATGCCAAAACTATGCTCTCGGCACGCTGCTGGGCGCACCCATAGCAATGGTGGCCAGCCCCGATCGGTTCGAGCCTCCCCCTGATGCCCATTCAAGTCCCCGACCGTCTCTCTATATCAGGGCAGCCCCAGGGCCCCTCCTCCCTCGCTTGACCGGAGCGACACGTGCCCACGCGCGCCAGATCCAACCAGAAGACCATGGCCATGCGTGCATGCTCCTCCTCGCTCTCTCTCCCTCTCAGTAAGTCTCGCAGGTCCTAAACCACGTTTGCATACTATGGTTTCGAGCCCGAGCACTCCCTGCCCCTCCTGCGAGCAGCGGTGAAACCACCAGTGCCACCGACTCTATGCATCGTCGGGAGCCTATAAATAGGCTCTCGCCCTCACTCCAGCACCTCCATCCCACCTCTCCAATGCCTAAATTCCACCCTAGCCTCTCCATTTGAGCACATCGAGCTCGTGTGCTCGAGATCGACCGAGGCCCCGCCGCTTCGGAGCTCCGTCGATCTCGGGCTATGGGCCAGCTTTGGTGCTCCTTTAACCTCCTCCATGATCCTAGCAACCTCAGCGAGCTTCCCCATCACCCCCCGAGCTAATCCACGCCCGTAGCACCCAGTTCATTAGCCTCCTGAAACAGCTCCGCCGTAGCCACCTCGTCGCCGGTGAACCAAGGCCTCCCCGTCGACCCATCGACCACCAACAGGTAGGCGGTGCTGAGCTGGTTCCATTTCTTCCTTCAGTTGCGCTCAAGGACGAGGGTAGCATCACCGGCGTGCCTCCCCTCCTCTCTGTACCGAGGTGGAAGACGACTCCGACGGGTGGGGCTCACATGTCAGTGCCTCTTCTCTCTCCCTCTCTCTCCTCACAGCCAGTGTCGCAGGGGCTCGCGCGTCAGGTTTGAACCTGGCCGCACGCGCCTGGGCTGGCTAGCTGGCTAGTTGAGCCGGCCCAAGCCATGGGCCAAGCCAGGCCTGAGCCCCGGCCTCTTCTCTTTTCCTGCTTAATCTGGTTTTAAAAGATTTTTACTAAAATGATTAACCAATATATTTTTATTATTTTTCCACCATAATTCTTCTCAAAATGAGTAGTATTTAACAGATCCTTTGTACAAATTTTTGAGACAACCTTTTGTTTTATAATAATTAAAAAGGTTATTTGGAATAGTTTTGCTTCTCTTAAAATGATTTTAAAAACAATCCTCTCACTAAAACCAGAGACAAATATTTTTTAAATGACAATATGGATTTATCAGAATTAAGCAACATTTTTAAAGTGATTTTGTGATTTGTTTTTGAGTGAGCTACTTATTGCTTTTTATTTACTACGACGATAGAAACCACGTTTGACGAAGGAGTTGGACATGAAGACCTAGAAGACCTCGAATACTTAGCTTACCAAGGCAAGCAACCCTTTGACCATGTATGAGCATATGTTATATAGAATGCTAGTAAAACAATTATTTCCGTTGCATATGATCATAAGAATTCGGTAAATCATCGATATGATGTTACCGATGGCTCCTCCAGAGCACTTGCATTGCGAACATGATCCTACCACCAATGACGCTAATATCATGTCGACAAGTAGATCTAAGCATAGTAGAAGCATGAGCATGATGATGGTATTAATCTAGGTTTATGAAAACCCCGTCGGGTGCCACTAATGCCTGAGGGTGATGATGAGATAGGTGGCCACCTTTGGAGAAGTGGTGCACCGGGTGTATTTTGGTGTGAGTTGTTTCAGAAATGAGATTAGATTTATGATGTGTCGACAGTCCCAACCTTACATGTGCGACCATGTTACCCCTTTATGGGACGGGGCTTTGTTGATTACTTTGGGTCGGTGCTAGCAAAGAGCCACATTACTAGTGGCGAGAGTGATATGTGGTCACTCCCGTGATGCGATCGTGTGAGGTAGGGCGACTCTGCCGTTTTTACGTGTTCCAGGCACACCGTTGGTCCCCGCATGGACGATAATGTCGAGAGTCGGTGCTCGTAAGACATGCACCATGTGGGCTGGGTACCAATCGAGTGGATCTCTTTGTCTAATTTCATTAGAGGAAAGGCATTGATCGGGTACTTCCCTCGGGTAAGTTATATACCGCGCGACGTGGATGACATGGAAGTTTCCCAGATCTCGTGGGTACAACGTACAACCTCTGCAGAGTGTAAAACTATTCGAATTGCCGTGTCCACGGTCAAGGACAGTTGGATAATCCTGCTTAAACTACGTCTAGTCGTTTCCACATAAATCAAGTGTGTGTGTGTGTGTTTAAAGGTGTTATCTGAGAAAGAGTTGATATGACCATGTTTGGTGACTTGCCATATCGGGTGAACCCAGAGTGTTCAGCCCTTGGCAGATATGTTGATATCTATAACTTGTTCTTCTAAATACCATCTAGCTTATGTTGCACATCCATGATCATGTTTATTTATAGTCAAGTTGCTATCCACCAATACTGCATATTACTTGTTATCCTACCAATTGCATTATTCATATCATGGGCTGTTTGCGAGTACATTCAAAGTACTCATTGGCTTGCCACTTGTTATATTATTGACCGAACATGGAAGGAGTGGAGTTTGGAGAAGAGTACGTCATCAGAGACGGCCCTGCGAACTAGGACGCTTCGAAGTGAGAACGCATGTTGGTGTAGGCTGATTGCATGGGCACTTGCTTAGCTCGGACATTTCCGCTACTAGTTGTATCAGTGTGATTTGGCCTTATAGGCCCTATTTTGTGAACTTGATCTTATTGGTCATGTGTTGTAATATTTAGGTACGTTGGATGTAAGACTCTTATTATTCAGCATATGTGTGTTCAATGAGCATTGATCTATGGAATCACTGAGCACGTTATTTCAACGATCTCGACTCGTAAGTCGGGGACCCACAAAGCTGGGATGAGAGCCATCCTGACTGTAGGAAGCCTTAGGTAGCATGGACGGTAGCCGAGATGAGTAGTGCACTCATCCTTTAAACTTGAGATTTTCTACACCCACCAAACATTTCTAGCCATCTCCTACAACCTTGTAGATGGCCGTCGTACCTGAGATGCTCCTGGAGACGGGCTTTCCCCTACTTTTGGGAGATAGCCTCGAGAAGTGTCAAGTAGGCCGCACACCCATTTTCCTCTACCACGAGCACTGGGTCAACGCCGACACAAAGGAATATCACGTGGACGTGGTAGTGAAGGCTAACGACTCCCCAACTAGTTGGTTCTTTAAATGGCCACATATGAAGAATTTGGTGTTGGAAGTGGAGACAGCCGCACGAGAGGCGCTCGTGCGTCTCCGCGATATCCTTCCTGAGATGGCTAATGAACCAGCTACTCATCACCTGCCTTTTATTAAAGACGGGATTGACGGGAGTTGGACTCTCAACCCATCTTTGGAGGATGGAATGCCATTCAGGTTTCAGACCTACTTCAGCCTATCCGTCGACACCTTGATTCGCCTTTTGATCAAGTAGTAGATGAAGCTTCGCCAAGAGCTACACCAAGTCAAGGACAAACTTCGCCTGGAAAAGATGAAGACCCTCAAGGTCAAGAAGGAAGGAGCACCCGGAGGGCAGTCAGCCACTGCCTTCCGAGGAGGAATACCACCGCTCCATGCCACTCCTATTTAGGGTCGTTGTCTGACCACGGAAAAGTACACTCAGCTCCTCCCCGATTCACCGACTAAGAGACGATGTGATGGACCACTTCCGTCTCCCGCACCTCTAAAGGAGGAAGGTACCGATGAAGATGAAGACGAAGACTGTGGGGACCCCGACTTACAAGTCGAGATCGCCGAATGAACATGCTCAGTGATCCCACAGATCAATGCTCACCAAACACACGGATACTGAATATTAAGAGTCTTACATCCATACATACCATTTGATACAACAAATGACCATTGCGGTCAAATCTTACATATATAGGGTCTTGAGGGCCAACACTCCCCACTGGACCAATAGCGTAATTATTGGTCGAAAGTGTGAACCCATGCCATCAGCCTTAACCTACAGGCATTCTGACTGGAAAGCATCCTTGCTCGCAAGAACGTCACCGAGTTACTCTTCACAATATCCCGTTCTTTCATACCTGGTCAATAAATTACCAGTGGCAAGCCAATGCGTACTTTTGATTGTACTCACAAACAGCCCATGACATGAACAATGAAAGTGAAGGATAAAAATACATGCATCTTTGGTGGATATCTCTTGGTGGTAAATAAACATGATCACAGGAATGCATCATGAGTTACGAACTACTTTCGAAGAACAGGTTACAGATATCAATATATCTGCTGAGGGCTGAACCATCCCGGTTCACCCTGTATACCAAGTCACCAAACTTGGTCATATCATTACTTTCATAACAATTCCATGTATCTCATACACACGCACACATAATTTATGCGGAAAGAATGGACGTAGTTTAAGCAACACCACCCAACTGTCCTTCACCGTGGACACGGCTATTCGAATAGTCTTACACTCTGTAGAGGTAGTACACTGGACCCATGAGATCCGGGAAACTGCCGTGTCATCCACGACTCGCGGTGTATAACATACCCAAGGTAAGTACCCGATCAATGCCTTTCCCCTGACGATACTAGACAAACAGGTCCACTCGATTGGTACCCAGCCCACATGTTGTACGTCTTACGAGCACCGACTCTAGACAGTAACAACCATGAGGGGACCAATGGTGTGCCTGGAACTCATAAAAATGGCATAGTCGTCCTACCTGGCACGACCCCATCATGAGAGTGACCACACATCACTCCCGCCACTAGCAATGTGGCTCTTTGCTAGCACCGACCAGAGTAATCGACATAGCCCAGTCCCATAACATGGTCGTACTGGTAAGGTTGGGTCGGTCGACACATCATGAATCTAATCACATTTTCGAAACCATACTCACTCAAAATACCCGTTGCACCACTTCACCAAAAGTGGCCACCTAACTCATCATCACCCTCGGGCATTAGTGGCACCCGACGGGGTTTTCATAAATCTTTGATTTATGTCATCATCATGCTCATGCTAATACTATTCTAACTTTACTGGTCAACATGATACTAGCATGATCCTCAACGAGGTAGGATCAAGCTCATTGCAAGTGCTCCGGAGGAGCCATCGGTAACATCACATCAAATGATTTACCGGCACTTATGATCATATGCAACGAAAATACTTGCTATCTTAATATGCAATATAACATATGCTCAGTCAAGGTCAAAGGGCTGCTTGCCTTTGCTCACATAAGCCCTCGGGGTCTTCGAGGTCTTTCGCTCCAACTCCGAGTACTCCGTTTACCCGTCAACTATCGTCGGAAACAACCACGGTAAGCCACACACCAGGCAAAAATAAAAGTGATACAAAAATAGAAGTTATATTTTTGTTGGACCTCTCTGGCCTTAAGAAAAATACTTGAAGCTTGCCATAGGAGGTTTGGATCATCAAGGATTTCTGAATGTAGGAAAGGAGTAGTAGGGGATTATTTATGAAGCCCACAGAAGATATTATGGTGAAAATGAGTGGAGGCACTCATTTAACAGAGAACAATTTTAGAAATATTTAGAAAGTTGTTTCACTAGATTTGGAGTTGAAATAAATATTCTAGGAATTTTCTAGTATGGAATAAATAGAAATAGGAAGCTATTTATTTAGTACAACATAATAAAGCCTTATAAAAATGTTAACCAAGGATCTAAAAATAGGGCATGATATTAGAAGACTCTAGAAATTGGAATCACTCCATTTGGAGTTGATTTGAACCCTATAGGATTTTCACAAAGTGGGGCCAAATATATTCAGATTTGGATTTAAATAATAACACCACATAAAGTTTGCTTGGAAAAATGTTCAAAGCACATATTTGGATAGCCCTGAATTTTAGGAACCTGCAGAAGTTTGAATCAAACAATTTGGAGTTAGAATGATTTTTTGATGGATTTTTGAAGTTAAACAAAATAAGAACAAGAGAAAAGGAGCTCATCCTTCGGGGCTATCTTGCGCCCAGGGCGCTAGGTAGGCCTCGGGCTGGCCCAGCAGCTCGGGCCGCCAGCGAAGGGACACGCCGAAGGCGGTTTTCGCTAGTGCGCGTTCGCCTCGGGATGGCGCACTCCCACAGAGGCGCGACCACTAGAGGCAGTCGGCCTAGCCCAGCTCACTTACAGGGGGGCCCGCCTATAGGGTCATACCCTTCCTCATGCCGACACGGAGGAACCATGAGGAGGGAGGTAGACGCGCGGGCGCCGCGCCTCCGGCCATCCCCTGCCCAGGTGAGAGCGCCGACGGGCTCAGGAGACCGCGCCGCCAGATTCCCAAACAAGGCGCCTGCGGAGAGGCTGCAAGGGGAGCCGGCGGTGGCAGATGCAGGGAGGCCGAAGACCTCTCCGGTTTCAGCATCAGCGGCGAAGGGAGGGAGCTAGAGGTGCTCGAGAGGAGCAGCGCCAGCTAGGAGGAACCCCAGGGGAAGCTAGAGGCGAGGGGAAACCCCCCCCCCCTGGTTGGTATGGCTTGAGAGAATACCCCTGGTGGGCTTCGGCTATGGCATGGCAGGAGGAGGAGGAGGGCTTGGGAGAGAGCAGAGGCTCAAAAAGGGAGCCTCGGATGCTCACAAGGAAGGGTAAGCAAGAGAGACTCAGGAAAAAGGGAAGATAAGAGAGGAGGAGGGAGAGAGAGAGCTCGAGGCTCTCTTGAGCTCCCTGGGCAGGGATGCCACGCACCCCCAAAAGATTTTTGGAAGATAGCTAGCGATGGTGAGTGGTTTGAACGGTCAAAAGAAGGCCCTGAGACACACTGAGACATCTTGGACCAGCTAGAAATGGACTGGAGGGAGGAGACAAAGTGCAGAGCACCATTTCTGCACTCCAGGGTGGTGGTCACCACACCACTTGGCGTCCTGGCCCACCCTTTGGCCAGGCCAAGGTGTCAAACATGCAAGGCATGCATACCAGAAGGCACTGGTGAAGTTTGGCCCCAAGTGGAATTGGTTTGAATAGGTTTGACTGGTGTTAATTTTAAGTAGCAAACTTAGGGCTACTAATGAGGGCACTAACATGAGAGATAATGAGGGAAAAGCATGTCTAGCAGCCTTAGGCATGGAAGGACTACACTTCTGCAAAGTTTCAGCTCAAGCAAGGGAGGGTAGCTAGTATTTGTTGTACAAAGCTACTTTTCAGTCCTAAATCAACTTGAGGATGTGCTGCTCATTTTCTCCACATGAGCATGCCATCTCTTGGCTTGAAACAATGCCTTGGGATGCTAGGAACCCTATGGCAAGAGGTGGGGGATTTGGCTTAAACAGAAGTGGGGCAAGAGGGGTAAAGATGGTGATTCCAGGGGTAAAATGAGGAGTAGTTACATGGAGACTCTCTCCAATAATTGACCAGTGGCCATGGAAATGTTACTGGAGGTAAAATGTAACCATGTGAAGTTGTTAGAAAGTTGAGCTCAAGGGTTAAAGTGGAAGGGGCCAAATTATCCAACAAAGTGAATGCTCACAAGGTGTTTGATGAGTGGCAGAGCAATAAGATGGACTTAAATGGATATGAAACTTAACGGGATCAAATAATAGATGAAAATAATCTTGGACACCAAATTTGGGATTTGGTGGAGAAGGTTCCCAATGTAGACTAGGAAAACCCTTGAAATGGGCAGAAATAACTTTCTGCTTACTATCCTATTCAAATCAATTCCCACAAATCCAATATGTCGTGTGGGGGCATTATTTGATCATTATGGCATGCACAAAAAGTTTGGGGTCAATTGGAGAAACTTTATAATGTAAAGTTTCCCAAAGTCAGAAATCAACAGAGAGGGTTTTCAGGGGCTTGGGACAAGTTCTTCTATTCTCCTTGATGCACCACTTGGTGTGGATGCATTATTGGAGTATCAGAACATGTCCACCAAATGTGAGCACAATTGGAGATACTTGGCAATGAAGAGTTGCTCAAATTTGGATCTGAATAGATAGGGTTTTATAATAATTATGGTAGTCTAATGAACTTGGATTGAGATGAAACATGGCAAGAACATCAAACATATCATAGGTGACATGCTGTAATTTTACTCGAATTTAGTGACAATATTTCTTAAAGAGATATTTTAAAAGCTTGAAATAGGCAGGAAGGGTTTGGAGGGGTTTGCCCAATATTTTTAGCATAACCATGTGTTGAAACTCATATATGTGGAATAAATATATCCACTAAGTTTTCCTAAATTTTCCTAAATATTTTAAAAGCAATAAAAATATCTTTCCTTCATAAAGACCATTTCTGGCCTCACAGGAAGGTATTTAAACAAATTAGTAAAATAAATTTTAAAATAATAATATGGTGGTTTTGGGAAGTCATTTTGGTAATGGGTTTCGAATAAAATAATTGGTGCAAAAATAATTTCCCTAATTTGAGGACTTGTAGCACAAACCTCATCTCCCGAGTTTTGAAAGCTTAATTCAAAGAAATGCTTTTTTGTGAAAATAATATTTGGTAAAAATTATTTCTGGTCCTAAACACATGGCATGATAATTAGGCAGGAGTTTTGACCTAAGGAGGTGGTTGTGGAGTGTGGAAAGAATTATTGAGAATCAACAGAAGCACACCAGCAAGCAAGCAAACAATAGTCACTTCAAGCATCACAAGCATTCACAAAAAAATTGGTCCTAATTTTTGAAATAAGTCAGGAAAGCTAAACACAGGGTGTTACAGGCCTTACCCCTTAAGAAAATCTCGTCCCCGAGATTTCTAGGCTAGGGGTTGGAGAGATACAAAATCTTGAGTCGGAAGTAGTCTTCATGTCCCCATGTTGTTGTTGTGGTCTTGAGGTGCTTGATGATACAACTTTAAATGTTCTGCACGACCTTGCCTGATCGTGAGCGGGGTATGGCAATAAGTTATGCTTGACCGAGGTCAAGGGCTTGGTGAGCTAAGTTTGTACAAGGTTCTGGCTTGCTAGTGCATTCCAAAGTCAGAATACGTGGCGAGCTAGTGCGTCTGGGTTTGGTCTCGGGGCTGCTCAAGCCGGTTAGTGACATCTAGACGTCTCGTGTTCGAACGCACTGCCAAATTGTTCGTGTAGCTTCCTGAATACGGGGAAGTCCTTGACTCCCTAAAGGCAGACAAGCTATGGCCGCAGGTGATCTTCATCCTTGAGGGTGCTGCAGTGGTCTTCGAAGGCTCCTCGCGAAAGGGTCTGGGTTGGGTCTCACCCATGGGTCTTAAGCTTGGAGACTCAGAGTCCAAAACAGGTCATGTCATCTCGAAGGCTTTGCGAGGGGTTCTGTATGAGCTGGCTACCCAAGAGTATAGACCAGTCGTCCACTCCCAAGGTCTCCGACTCAACAAGCGGGGAATCACCTTTAGCAGGTTTCCACTATAATCCAGTTGAGGACCTCGTCCTAGATTTGGACAAACAAGAAGTCGTCTGCTTCTCTCGCTTGTCCAAAGGCTTCATCGTCTTGAATCATCGAGGCTTCTTGACGTCGTTGATGTAGTCGGTGCACGATCGGTGGTTGACTTCTACTGCTTCTTCGTCATTGTCATAGTTTCCCAACCATGGCGGTTCTTCGTCTTGACATGAGTAGGATAGACTTCTGTTGTCTTCCGGTTGCTTCGAGAAGCCCACCTTCTCGAGTTAGCACCGTACCCTCAAGAGGTATCGTGATCGGCGTTCCTGGGGGTCATCCAAACAGGACTAAGGTGTTCTTCCTCTTACTAGGTGAATAAGTATGTCATCAATGAGAATGACAACACACTTTCCACAAACATGACATAAGCACAGTGCTCATTAGTCAGGTGACAAGAACTGACTATGGGTGATCACTGGCCGAGGGGTTTGTTGTCCAACACGACCTAGTGCTTCATGCCCATGTTCGTCATAGACACGATGGGTGAAGCTTTAGGGTCTCATGGAACTTAGGATGTGGGCGAACAATTATCATCTTATCTCTAAGCACATTCCTTAGATGCCAATAATGTGACCTATTGCTTTGGATGGAATCACTCTATTTATCAAGGATACCATCTCACACAAGTCAACTCCGTACAACCCATGCTAGTTAACTCCGGGGTTGAGGGAAGAACTAACCCAAGCACTACAAATATGGTGTAGCTATGATGCACATGCATTCCTATGCAAGAACCTCGGGGAAGCATACAAGCTGCTAAGCTTGAACTAGAACGCTACAATCCAAATGTCCAGCTAGCTCATACAATGGACAGGGTACTACATTACTATATTAAGGAGACACGTAGTGTTCCAATCCAAGATTTGGTCTCCTTTGTACTATTCCGATCAAGTGGTCCATCAATCCAGTTGATCACCACTAGACCCATCACTCCTACAAATCCAATACTGATGGGGTTCTATACAGGATCACTTAGAGTTTTCATAATTCACATATTATTGCAAGGGTTACGTTATAGTATACCCACCAACTCCAATTATCATGGCCATCTAATCTCCAAGGCCAATTCACATGAGCTCGAAAATCAATTCTATGACTCCAAGCATATGCACTTATTATCCACCGAGAAACATGGTATCACAATTAAGATCATCGGGCTAAATCCAATTTACTCTGAATCATGTGGCCTCGTATACCATTATTAGGCTATTAGGACTACCTATTTAAATCCAAAACCCAAGTCTAATAACAACTCTTACTCGATATTCCAAGTCATTATGGTAAAAAGCATCAATCCATGTCAACTACTCGATAAAGTCAATTATACCACCAGGAATTATTGCTCGTGATCATAATCGTCCCACTAAATCCAATCTAACTCCAGCAATATATAGGTTATGCTACTATATCAACTTGTTCCACCAAATTCACCTGCTTTATGAGGGTCTTATGATCCACCAAGATAATCTAGGTGTATCTTCAAGACAACTATCATCATCACATCAATCTTTAGTCTAATACTCTTATATCAGAGAACGGTCCTACTTATAGCATCAGGGTTATGTGCTAGCTTAAGAAGGAAGGATACTTGTTCACTGTGATCACTTGTTCCATTAAGAACCCGGTACTAAGCGGGGTTTGTCGGGGATCTACAGGTGTTCCGGCAAGTTCGTGTACTAGACACATGACCAGAAAATTTGAGCCGGAAAGGCTTGTGGAGGTTAGTCTGGTCTAGTGTGGTTTTCCAATCTTGAGGGAAAAGCATAACTACTATGGGTCGCGTGTGGTTAAGCATGATATAGTCAGTGTCTTCGGTGTCAGCCGTCCTTCGAAGTGGATCCTTGGTGCATCTTGTCTTGCTGGTCTTCCGTTGTCGAGAGGGGTGAGTGAGCGAGAGAGAGAGAGTAGTAGCACAGAGGGGAGTGCCTAAAGGTTCCACAGAGCAAGTGCAATCAAATAAGTGTCAGAAAGTCAATTCAAGCATCAAGATAAAACACGCGATATAACTGCATGCTTGTTGCTTAAGCAAAAGTGCGACTTATATCATAGCAAAAGCAACAAAAACAAACAACACACAATATGGTCCATCCGAACCATTTCACGGACTCGACTTCGCATAGGGGATTTAAGACTCATCCTAACCTAGGTTTCTTGGACCGACAGTCGTGCTTTCTTCGTACTCCGGGAAGGAGTCCGCTAAGTCTTCTGGACCTTCTCATGGCGTTGTCACGCCTCTTGTTGTTGCTCGCCGAAGCAACTCGGTTGATTTGTAAAGAGCTCTTGATGTCTTCTCGTCTGGGGAGTTGCGGACGAAGGTGGTTCTTCATGGCTGTCATTGACATGGTATTCCTTGTCTTCATAATCTTGTCATTGTCTTCTTGTCTTCTGAGGCTTCGAGAGTCTCAAGTAGACGACCTTTATGCAATGACGTCAGCAATGCATGATAGAGTTCCAACCTATCAGTCACACTCATCGCGATATCGACACCTAGAGCGGGGGATGAAGAGAACCATTTTCCTGCTCACTAAGGTGAGACGGACCAAATGGCGAGGTTCTCATCCACCGGTGGTAGTCGACACAACCTTAATGTTGACACGGTCACTCTATTAGCGATGCAGATCATGGTCTTGCACATATTATGTCCTGATTGTCATAGGTGAAGGTGGCATCACTCTGAGACAGTGCCGAGGGTGTTGCAATCTTCTAAGCCTCGGTGTCCTTGTTCCTCATGGAGGTACTTCTGTTGGTGCCGTCTGATCGTAGCTTGTCATCCTGGTCCTTCAGCACAAGGGTGGTCGCTTGGAAGGATTGCTTCCTTCCGAGTCGCCCAAGAGGATTTTTAAGTAATGCCATGGTTAGGAATGAGGGTGCTAGCGGATATTTGCAAGTTTTGAAGATGCAGACGAGGGGTGTCAAGAAAATAAGAGTGGGAGTGATAAGGAAAAACTTTGCTTCCTTTGAAAATTTAGGAGAGGTGAGAAAGATATAGGTTGTACATACTTTTGAAGAGTCTGGAAAGTAGTTTATCCTAATTAACGTCCGTGCTAACTAAGGGCTTCCTATAGTGAGGATGGCTCTGATACCAGCTCTACGGGGACCCCGACTTACGAGTGGAGATCATCGAACGAACGTGCTCAGTGATCCCAGAGATCAATGCTCACCGAACAAACAGATACTGAATATTGAGAGTCTTACATCCATACATATTTTTTGATACAACAAATGACCATTGCGGTCAAATCTTACATATATAGGGCCTTGAGGGCCAACACTCCACACTGGACCAATAGTTGAATTATTGGTCGAAATCGTGAACCCATGCCATCAGACTTAACCTACAGGCATTCTGACTGGGAAGCGTCCTAGCTCGCAAGAACGTCACCGAGTTACTCTTCACCATATCCCGTTCTTTCATACCTGGTCAACGAAATAACCAGTGGCAAGCCAATGAGTACTTTTGATAGCACTCGCAAACAGCCCATGACATGAACAATGAAAGTGAAGTATAGCAATAACATGCATCTTTGGTGGATATCTCTTGGTGGGAAATAAACATGATCACGGGAATGCATCATGAGTTAAGAACTACTTTTGAAGAACAGTTTACATATATCAATATATCTGCTGAGGGCTGAACCATCCTGGTTCACCCTATATGCCAAGTGACCAAACTTGGTCATATCATTACTTCCATAAAAATTCCATGTATCTCATACGCATGCAGACATGATTTATTCAGAAACGACTGGACGTAGTTTAAGCAGCACCACCCAACTGTCCTTGACCGTGGACACGGCTATTCAAATGGTTTTACACTCTGCAGAGGTAGTACGCTGGACCCACGAGATTCGGGAAACTTCCATGTCATCCACGACTCGTGGTATATAACATACCCGAGGTAAGTACCCGATGAATGTCTTTCCCCTGACGGTACTGGACAAAGAGGTCCACTCGATTGGTACCCAGCCCACATGTTGTACGTCTTACGACCATCGACTCTGGACAGTAACAACCATGCGGGGACCAACGGTGTGCCTGGAACTCATAAAAATGCCATAGTTGTCCTACCTGGCAAGACCCCATCACGAGAGTGACCACATATCACTCCTGCCACTAGTAATGTGGCTCTTTGCTAGCACCGACCAGAGTAATCAACATAGCCCCTCCCATAAGGGGTAACATGGTCGTACTGGTAAGGTTAGGACGGTCGACACATCACTCAAAATACCCGGCGCACCACTTCACCAAAAGTGGTCACCTAACTCATCATCACCCTCGGGCATTAGTGGCACCCAACGGGGTTTTCATAAATCTTTGACTTATGTCATCATCATGCTCATGCTAATACTATTCTAACTTTACTTGTCAACATAATACTAGCATGATCCTCAACGAGATAGGATCAAGCTCAATGCAAGTGCTCCGGAGGAGCCATCGGTAACATCACATCAAATGATTTACCGGCACTTATGATCATATGCAACGGAAATACTTGCTATCTTAACATGCAATATAACATATGCTCAGTCATGGTCAAAGGCCTGCTTGCCTTTGATCACATAAGCCCTCGGGGTCTTCGAGGTCTTCCGCCCAAACTTCGAGTACTCCGTTTACCCGTCAACTATCGTGGGAAACAACCACAGTAAGCCACACAGCAGGCAGAAATAAAAGTTCTACAAAAATAGAAGTTATATTTTTCTTGGACTCTCTGGCCTTAAGAAAAATACCTGAAGCTTGCCATAATAGGTTTCAATCATCAAGGATTTCTGAATGGGGGAAAGGACGGGTAGGGGATTCTTTATGAATCCCATAGAAGATATTATGATAAAAATGAGTGGAGGCACTCATTTAACAGAGAACAATTTTAGAAATATATAGGAAGTTGTTTCACTGGATTCGGAGTTGAAATTAATATTCTAGGAATTTTCTAGTGTGGAATAAATAGCAATATGAAGCTATTTATTTAATACAACAGAATAAAACCTGATAAAAATGTTAACCAAGGCTCTAAAAATAGGGCATGATATTATAAGACTCTAGAAATTAGAATCACTCCATTTGGAGTTGATTTGAACCCTATAGGATTTTCACAAAGTGGGGCCAAATATATTCAGATTTGGATTTAAATAATAACACCACATAAAGGTTGCTTGAAAAAATGTGCAAAGCACATATTTGGATAGCCCTGAATTTTATGAACCTGGAAGAGTTTGAATCACACAATTTGGAGTTAGAATGATTTTTGGATGGATTTTTGAAGTTCAACAAAATAGGAAAAAGAGAAAAGGAGCTCAGCCTTTGGGGCTATCTTGCGCCCAGGGCGCTAGGTAGGACTTCGGGCCGGCCCAGCAGCTCGGGCCGTTAGCGAAGCGACACGCCGAAGGCGGTTTTCGCTAGTGCACCTTCGCCGCAGGATGGCGCACTCCCACGGAGGCGCGGCCACTAGAGGTAGTCGGCCTGGCCCAGCTCATTGACAGGGAGGCCGCGTGTAGGGTCATCCCCTGCCTCACGCTGGCACGGAGGAACCGCGGGGAGGGAGGTAGCCGCGCGGGCGCCGTGCGTCCGGCCATCCCCCAGGTGAGAGCGTCGGCGGGCTCAGGAGACCGCACCGCCCTCATTCCCAAACAAGGCGCCCGCGGAGAGGCTGCAAGGGGAGCCGGCGGTGGCAGCTGCGGCACCAGCAGCGAAGGCAGGGAGCTGGAGGTGCTCGGGAGGACCTGCGCCAGCTAGGAGGAACTCCAGGGGAAGCTACAGGCAAGGGGAACCCCCTCGTTGTCCTGGCTTGAGCGAAGACCCCTGGTGAGCTTCGGCCATGGCATGGAAGAAGGAGGAGGAGGGCTTGGGGAGAGATCATAGGCTCAAAAAGGGAGCCTGGGATGCTCACAAGGAAGGGTAAGCAAGAGAGACTGGGGAAAAAGGGAAGATAAGAGAGGAGGAGGGAGAGAGAGAGCTCAGGGCTCTCTGGAGCTCCCTGTGCATGGATGCCACGCACCCCAGAAGATGTTTGGAAGATAGCTAGCGATGGGGAGTGGTTTGAACGGACAAAATAAGGCCCTGAGACACACCGAGACATCTTGGACCAGCTAGAAATGGACTGGAGGGACGAGAAAAGTGCAGAGCACCATTTCTGCACTCCTGGGTGGTGGTCACCACACCACTTGGTGTCCTGGGCCACCCTTTGGCCAGGCCAAGGTGTCAAACATGCAAGGCATGCAGGCCACAAGGCACTGGTGAAGTTTGGCCCCAAGTGGAGTTGGTTTGTATAGGTTTTGACTGGTGTTAAGTTTGCAGCAGCAAACTTAGGGCCACTAATGAGGGCACTAAGACGAGAGATAATGAGGGAAAAGCATGTCTAGCAGCCTTAGGCATGGAAGGACTACACTTTTGCAAAGTTTCAGCTCAAGCAAGGGAGGGTAGCTAGTACTAGCTGTACAAAGCTACTTTTCAGCCCTAAATCAACATGAGGATGTGCTGCTCATTTTCTCCACATGAGCATGCCATCTCTTGGCTTGAAACAATTACTTGGGATGCTAGGAACCCTCTGGCAAGAGGTGGGGGATTTGGCTTAAACAGAAGTGGGGCAAGAGGGGTAAAGATGGTGATTCCAGGGGTAAAATGAGGAGTAGTAACATGGATCCTCTCTCCAATAATTGACCAGTGGCGATGCAAATGTTACTGGAGGTAAAATGTAACCATGTGAAGTTGTGGTAGAAAGTTGAGCTCAAGGGCTAAAGTGGAAGGGGCCAAAGTAGCCAATAAAGTGAATGCTCACAAGGTGTTTGATGAGTGGCAGAGCAATAAGATGGACTTAAATGGATATGAAACTTAACGGGATCAAATAATAGATGAAAATAAGCTTGGACACCAAGTTTGGGATTTGGTGGAGAAGGTTTCCAATGTAGACTTGGAAAACCCTTGAAATGGGCAGAAATAACTTTCTGCTTACAATCCTACTAAAATCAATTTCCACAAATCCAATATTTGGTGTGTGGGCATTATTTGAGCATTAAGGCATCCACAAAAAGTTTGGGGTCAATTGGAGAAACTTTATAATGTAAAGTTTCCCAAAGTCAGAAATCAACACAAGGGGTTTTGAGTGGCTTGGGACAAGTTATTCTATTCTCCTTGATGCACCACTTGGTGTGGATGCATTACTGGAGTAAAAGAACATGTCCACCAAATTTGAGCACAATTGGAGATACTTGGCAATGAAGAGTTGCTCAAATTTGGATCTGAAAAGATAGGGTTTTAGAATAATTAGGGGAGACAAATCAACTTGGGTTGAGATGAAACTTGGGAAGATCATCAAACATATCATAGGTGACATGCTGGAATTTTACTAGAATTTATTGAGAATATTTCTTAAATAAACATTTCAAAAGCTTGAGATAGGAAGGAAGGGTTCGGAGGGGTTTGCCCAATATTTTGAGCATAAGCATGTGTTGAAACTCATATATATGGAATAAATATATCCACCGAGTTTTCCTAAATTTTCCTAAATATTTTGAAAGCAATAATAAATAACTATCCTTCATAAAGACCATTTCTTGCCTCACAGGAAGGCATTTAAACAAGTTAGTAAAATAACTTTTAAAATAATAATATGGTGGTTTTGGGAAGTCATTTTGGTAATGGGTTTCAAATAAAATAATTGGTGCAAAATAATTTCCCTAATTTGAGGACTTGTAGCACAAACCTCATTTGAGGGGTTTTGAAAGCTTAATTCAAAGTAATGCTTTTTGGTGAAAATAATATTTGGTAAAAATGATTTCTGGTCCTAAACACATGGCATGATCATTACACATGAGTTTTGGGCTAAGGAGGTGAGTCTCGAGTGTGGCAAGAATTATTGAGAATCAACACCAGCACACCAGCAAGCAAACAAACAATAGGTACTTCAAGCATCACAAGCATTCACAAAAAAAAATTGGTCCTAATTTTTGAAATAAGTCAGGAAAGCTAAACACAGGGTGTTAATAAGACCATGCAGAGCCTGCCTACGAGACTGAGCAGTCCGGCGCTTAGAAATGCGATTTAGGTAATTAAGAGTCTTCCCCAAGCGTAGTTGAGTCCGTGTATTGGTTCTTGTGAACCATGAGTGTTATATGATGCAAGCCGAATTTCTGCCTTAGGTAGATTGTAAGCGACTATATCACTTGTTTGAATTCAATGCATTAGCTTTCCAAAAAACCTTTGTTTAAAAATCTCACACTAGCACAGTACAAACCCCCTTATTTAGAGCATCATCCCTTATGATTCCCAACCAATTCTGCATGTTGACGTGTCTAATACCGTGACAGGATAGTGATTTTAACCCGCACCAGCACCTTCGGTAACCCCGGCTCTGCCAACTCTGGCTAGCAGCAGGGAACTGGTGGAAACGCTCAAGCTGGAGATCACCACGAGCAGCAGCAAGGCGATATTTCTCCGGCACCGCCTCCTTCAGAGAGCCTGACTGTGGCTCAGTCCCTCCAAGCTCTGCGAGAGGAGCGTCAAGCCAACAATGCCGCCATCCAACAGCTGGCTCAAGTCTTGGTGAACAATCTGCCATGAAACAGAAATGGCAACGTCGCTCTACTATGTCTGAGTTTATGCGGACTACACCTCCTATATTCACAGAGACAACTGAACCATTGGATGCCGATGACTGGATCGTACTATCGAAGACCTCCTCGCGCTGGTCAAGTGCACCGATGATCATGAGAAAGTCCTCTATGCTTCTCACCGTCTCGGAGGAACAACCAGATCCTGGTGGGATGGGTTCCAGATTGTGCGACAAAGGCAAGCTATCACTTGGGCAGTATTCAAGGAAGGATTTCACGCCGCTCACATTCCTCCCGGAATGATGACAATTAAGAAGCGGGAATTCCGACTTTAATGCAAGGCAATGGAACCGTCAAAGAGTATCTGCAGAAGTTTAACCTCCTGTCGAGATATGCACCACAGGACGTCAACACCGAGGCCTCTAAGGTGGAACGCTTTATGGAAGGACTGCAGCAGTCACTCCAGTATCAACTAGTTGTTTGTGAATGCCGGACATTCTGCGATATGGTTAACAAGGCCCTCGTGTTAGAGGATTAGCGTCGTGCAATGGACGACACCCGTAAGCGCAAGCTGATGGGTAGTGGAGGACCCAGGAACCTCAAACCATGTCCATGTCAGTGAGCCCCAGCAAGACCCAGTTATCAGCAACAACAGTACAAGGCACCAACGTTCCGCCAAAACTACCAGCCCCAGTAGCAAGTCAACACCAAGCCAGCAATCAACCCGCCGAATAACGATGGAGTTAAGACGAACATCCCGGGACAGGTTACCTCTTTTGGATGTGGACAAGCTGGGCACTATTCCAGGCAGTGCCCCAACAAGAAGCCCGATGCCCTGCGCCCCAATGCGCCATATCAGGGACAAGGTCAAGGAGCGCTAGGCAGGAACCAAGCTCCCCGCAGTCAGCAGTACCACAGCAGGGGACGTATTAATCACATCTCCGCAGAAGAAGCATAGGAAGACCCGGACTGCATTCTGGGTACGTTCCTCGTCAACTCCACCCTAGCAACAGTATTGTTTGATTTTGGTGTTTCGCATTCTTTTTTTACTCATAAATTTGCGGGAAAATGTGGTTTGAAGCCTACCCTAATTAACGGGAAAATGGCAGTATATACCCCAGGAGCAGTGCTAAGGACCAACCTAGGATGTAGTGGAGCCGGGATCGATATTAATGGGATAAGCTTCTCAGCAGATCTCATCGTCATTAAGTCGCAAGGCTTAGAAGTGATCCTTGGGATGGATTGGTTGGCCAAGCACCAGAGCATCTTAGATTGTGCCAACATGACTATTACCATGACGAGTGACCAAGGGGTCAAACTCAAGTATGTCCCTGAGCCTACGTTCGCTCAAGTCTCGCAGGTAAATTGCCTATCGGGAGAAGAGCTTGACTGAGTGCCGTAGTCTGTTAATACCCGAACGTCTTTCCTAATGAGCTGCCAGGGATGCCTCCTGACCGAGACATCGAGTTCATCATTGAGCTCATGTCAGGGTGTGCACAACGTCTTCCACGTGTCACAACTTCGGAAGTGTCTGCAAGCGCCGAACCCTCCAGCTCTTTATAAGGACAATGACCATCAGGCCATCGACCTCCACCAGACGTCACTTATCGTGAGAGGCCGATCCGCATCTTGGATGAAGCAAAGCGTTGCACTAGAAGCCGCACCATCAAGTACTTCAAGGTTCACTGGAGCAACCACACCGAAGCAGAAGCAACATGGGAGTGTGAAGACTTTCTCCGATCCGAATTTCCATACCTTTTTAGCACCCAGCTTAAGAATCTCGGGGACGAGATTCTTGTAAGGGGGATAGGTCTCTCACGCCCTGTTTTCACCTCACTTTCACTGTAGTTCAAAATATGAGTTTATTAAAGCTTTTCAAAAACCAATGCTTTGAGTGCCATGGTTGTCATTGTATGCTTATATGCTTGATTGCATAGTGTCAAAAACCATATTTTCATAACATAAATATTCCCAAAAAAAATTTCACTATTTCAAAACCTTGCTTTAGGTTGCACTACAAGTCCTTGGCACCAAGGGAGTGCTCTTACCAAAAGATGGTGATCTGGTTCTAAAACTATTTTAACTCTCCAAAACCATAAAATAATTATTTTATAAATTATTTTCCTATTTTATTTGCATGTCCATTTCTGAGGCCAGAAATGATATTCCTATATGGAAAATTAATTTTCTGCATTAGAAAAACCTGAGAAAATTTGGAGATACTCAGAGGACATATATTTTCCATACATCAGATTTTCAACCCCTATTTATATTCAAAATATCTGAGCAAATCCTTGAAAACCTATTTTGTCTATTTTGATCTTTTGGAATATTGCCGAAGGAAATATTTCCAGTAAAATCCCACAAAAATTGCAGCAATCTTCTCAAGCTATATTTAGTGACCATACCAAGTTTCACCTCGTTCCAAGGTGATTTGGTTCACTAAATAATCCAAACCCCTCTCTGTCCAGAACCAAGTTGAAGCATCTCAACATTGCAAAGTTTATCCAATTGGGTTGAAACTTTGCAGGAGTGTTCAACACCACAAATGAGGTGTCTTTGCCAAAAATGGAATTTGCAGGAGGTAATCTACCCACATTCCCTTTGGACAGGGCAGATCTGCCATTTGGGGGGTGATTTTAAGTTTGCATTGCCTAACTTGTTCAATGAGGCTCAAATTTGATGGAGTATCTTATTTCTTCATCAAAGTTAATCCTATTAACGCTCATCACCAGTGGTGAGGTGTTGCTGATGGGGGGATAACCCTGGGGTAGGCTCATCCAGCCTATTCCTTTGCGCCCAAGTACAAAGGGAGTCTTTAGCTTCCTCCAAACGGCTAACTCCTCGTGGTCGGCTAGAAAGCGCCTGCCGGCTAGGGGCGAGACGGCCAGTCCTCCTGGCCGGCTAGAAAGCGGGTGCCGGCTAGGGGCGAGACTGTAACTCCAAGGCCGGCTAGAGAGCTCCTATCACATCCGATCCCAGACTGTGACGGGACTCTATGTTTAAGGTGAAGACGCGCCAACACGGGTACAAGGTTGAGGCGCACGCCAGGTACAGTGTCAGGGGCCATGCCGCTGACCTACGCCGGCTCCGATCCGTCAACCTAGCACAGTACCAGCCAGTCAGCGCCCACTCCATTACTGAGCTCGGCGTGGCCACAGTGGAGATGGACGTACCGGCGACCCATGATGAATCTCGCAAGACGACGCCGGACGTACCACACGTGTCTTGCATGGGCCTCACGCGAGAGCCACATTGGCTGGTCGGCAGGTCCCATGGCCAAATGGGACCTCGCACTGGCGGGCCACTTCAACGACAAGACTGGACCACGGCGGGCCCCCTGGCCAGCCGGCGAGGCTACCAGGCGGGCCTCTCTTATGTACTTCTATCCATATTGTAGGTCGGTGGGTTCGACTATAAAACCCCCAATCCCCCTCCATGTAGAGAGTCGGCCACCTTCACACACACACTCACCCACTCATATAGGAGAGGTAGACGCGAGCGTCAGCTACTTCTTCCTTCTCCGTCGAACAGCTCAAGGAGCGCATTGTGATCTCTCTCGTTCATTAATCAACCCGGCAGGACTAGGGGTATTATCTCCCACGGAGAGCCCCGAACCTGGGTACATCGTGCGTCTATCTCGCTTGTACTAATCCCGTTCCCGGAGCCCTATGGTGTCGTTCAGTTACTCTCGATTAGCCTACCCATGGTTAATGTGATGAACAAATGACAACAGTTGGCGCCCACTGTGGGGCTTTTCACAACACCTGTCGGAATTACTCTTCGGGCGGGACCCTTCGCCAACACCACTGGATGCTGACCGATGATCTAGGCCGTATCACGGACTTTGATGAGGGGTTCGCCAGCGGGCCGCTGCCCTGCGATGTCGTCGCCGACGTCACGAACCTCGACGTTCTCTTCAACGACTTGTGCCTCGATGATGAGCCTCGCCACCTTGGCGAGGGCATCGACATCATCGCGCAATGCGCAAGCTTCAGCAGGCTATCCCTTGAGGATGTGCATGCGCCTAATGAGTACCCTACCGAGGTGCTCGCCTGCGATGATCCACCATCATCTGCGGGATGTTTTGCCCCGCATGACATTGCCATCAGCTCCAATTTCATCGAGGTGATGGTTATCGGTGTTGGCACCAGTAAGGCTCCCGGCAAGGCTCCAGCATGTAGCCGACCCCTCCGCGGGCTCTGCAGACCCGCTTCACACCACCCTTGCCGGGATGAAGACGCGCATCGCTACAGCTGCAAACCCAGCCGATGTTAGGGCCACACTCGAGGAGGCCCGCAAGAAGCTCCAGGAAGAGGGCATTGCTCTCGCCACCGCCAAGCGTCGGATGAAGGCCGCGCAGCGTGAGTATAACTCCGCTTACGGTTTCACTCTGGCTGCTGATGGCCCCAGCCGGCGAGGCGAAATCCACGGCCGCAGGAGGCCTTGGCAGAGATGGCTAGTTTAGAGGGCGAGGAGCGCGCCCTTCAATAGAAGCGCGTCACGGATCTCCTTGACACCGCCAATGAGCAGCAGACCCATTTCGACCCCGGCCACGCACAGTTGATGTCTCCGGTAGCCGACCCTGAGGCTCACCGCACTCCCAACGGCCGACATAACGCCCAAGGATCCTCCATGCATCACACTTCTGGCTGGAAGGGCGAGGGCAGCCAAGACCGGCGTTTCCAGCACCAGAGCGAGCCAGTTTCTAGCCGGCTCTGCCAGGAGGCTGGCGGCGAGGATGATTCGTTGCACGAGGTCCCCCCGCCGAAGCATCGGGAGAAGGCCAAGGCAACTGAGTCCGAGGGCACCCTTGGGATCTCGGCCCGGATCGGCCCTCACGTCCCTCACAACAACAACAATGCTCGCAAGTGCATCAACCTTCTTGCGCAGTCAGCCCTCTTGGAGGAGGAGGGTCCCATTGGTCCGACGTGCTTCGCCCCCGGATCCGAGGGGAGCCGTTCCATAAAGGCTTCCCTCTCCCTCATGCCACCCCCAAGTACAGCGGCACCGCCAAGCCGAAGGACTGGCTGATCGGCTACACCACTGCAGTCGGCATCGCCCGGGGTAACAAGCACGTATCGGTCCGCTATGTGTGTCTCATACTGATCGGCTCGGGCAAGACTTGGCTCAACAGCCTGCCAACCGGCAGCGTCAACTCTTGGGTTGACTTCGAGGAGGCGTTCGTCCACAATTTCACCGGCATCTACAAACACCCTGGCCGGCCTTGCGAGCTGGCCATGTGCGTCCAAAGGCCCGACTAGCCCCTTCGCGACTACATCACGCGCTGGACGGAGCTGCGCAACTCCTGCGAACGAGTGCACGAGGTACAAGAAATACAATACTTCATCGATGTCTGCCAGGACGGCACACTACTCAAGCACAAGCTCATGTGCTTCGAGCCCACCTCTTTGGCGGTGCTCATGGCCAAGGCAGAAAAATACGCCACGTCTCACTCCGCCATGCGGGTCAAGATCACTGCTTCGGAAAACTTGTCCCCATCCCGTCTGCTTCCAAACCTGCTGGCGACAACCAAGGCGGCCAGAACAACAAGCGCAAGGCGGATCAACTTGATCCGTGCTCTGCAAGCAAGCAAGTGGCCAATGTGGAGGAAGAGGCGTCGGCTGCTCAGGCCGGCTCTTAGCGGCAGCGGACCGGCAAGAATACCTGACATCCCAAGCTCACCTTCGAGCAAATGCTCGATGCGCCGTGCAAGATGCACACCGTGGGGAAGTCGGCCACCCATACAGTTCGACCAAAATAGCTTCGTACAACAACTGTCTCGGGATGAGGGTCTGTTGGCTCCCCCGGCGGCAGCTGCAGTGCCTCGTGCTCCGGCTCCAGTGTCGGCTCCTGCTCCACCACCGCCGCCTCCTAACGATGCACGTCTCCACGACTAGTTTCTCGAGCAAGACAGGGCCTACGTCATATTCACCAGCAAAGGAGGCGACAAGCACAGCCAGCGACAGCACCGGCGTGAGGTAAACGCCACGGTCCCCTCGGTTCCCCAATTCATGCATTGGTCCGAAAAGCCAATCACATGGAGCCGAGTTGACCATCCTATAGTGATGCCAAACATTGTCTCATACGCGCTCGTCCTCGACCCCACCTTCGCCTCCAAGAGGCTCACCTGCCGGTTCTCCCGGGTGTTGGTCGATGACGGCAGCAGCATTAACAACCTCTACCATGACACCTTGCTCAAGCTAGGGCTGAAGGAGAAGGACCTCTAGCCGACCAACACTGTCTTTCACGGCATCATGCTAGGACAGTCATTCTCGCCGATTGGCAAAATCCAGCTAGATGTCCTCTTGGGCGACAAGGCACACTTCCGCTGCGAACCGATTTGGTTTGAGGTGGTGGACCTCAACAGCCCCTACCACGCGACGTTGGGTAGGCCGGCTTTGGCCAAATTCATGGTCATCCCCCACTACACCTACCTCAAGATGAAGATGTCGGGTCCCAAGGGCATCATAACCATCGCTGGCGACTACAAGAAGTCGCTCGAGTGCCCACGCGACAGCAGCCATCTGGCTGACGCCCTGGTGATCGCTGAGGAGAAGAGACAGATCGACCAACTCGTGGCTCAGGCTACCGAGCAGCCGGCGATGCCTACTGCACCATCCCAGTCGGTCGGCGAAGGATCGTTCGAGCCCGCCAATGAAACCAAGCAGGTGTCGCTCGACCCTGTGAACCCCAAGCAGTGCATCACCATTGGCGCTAACATCAGCGCGAAATAGGAAGGCGAGCTTGTCGACTTCCTTCGTGAGAATTGGGAAATCTTCGCATGGTCTCCAAAGGACATGCCGGGAGTTCCAAAGAAGTACGGCGAGCACAAGCTTCATGTATGACCAGATGTCAAGCCGGTGAAACAACCCCTGTGCCACTTCACCAAGGGGAAGCGGCGCACAATAGGAGAAGAGATCGCCCGGCTGCTCGCAGACGGCTTCAAAATGGAAGTTTTCCACCCAGACCGGTTCGCCAACCCAGTTCTGGTGTTGAAAAAAAACAAGACCTGGCGAAGGTGTATTGACTACACAAGCTTGAATAAGCCGTGTCTAAAGACCCTTTCGCTTTGCCCCGGATACATCAAGTGATCGACTCCACAGCTAGCTACGAATTGTTGTCCTTTCTAGAAGCTTATTCAGGCTACCACCAGATCAAGCTGGATCCAGCCGATCGGTTGAAGACCTCCTTCATTACGCCCTTCGGGGCCTATTGCTACACCACGATGACGTCCGGCCTAAAGAACGCTGGTGCCAGTATTCAGCGCTACATGCAACAATGCCTCCTACCACAAATCGGCACAAACATCCACGTCTATGTGGATAACATAATCGTCAAGACCAAGAAGAATTTTATTCTCCTAGAAGACTTGCGAGAGAAGTTCGCCAATCTACGCGAATACAAGATCCGACTCAATCTGGAGAAGTGCGTCTTTGGAGTTCTAGGCGGCAAGCTATTGGGGTTCTTCATGTGAGCTCGCGGCATCAAAGCTAACCCTGAGAATATCATACCCATCGAGCGTATGGTAAAGCTGGTCCGAATCCTCGACGACCAGAAGTTCGCTGGCTGCCTAGCGTCCCTCAGTCGGTTCCTTAGCCGGCTGGGCGAAAATGTACTTCCACTCTATCAACTGATGAAAAAGACGACCAAGTTCGAATGGAACGACCAGGCAGACGAAGCCTTCCGCGACCTCAAATGCGTCGTCTCGAGCATGCCAATCTTGACGGCGCCGGCCGAAAGAGAGCCCATCCTCATCTACATTGCGGTGACCACTCGCGTGGTTAGTGTGGTTCTGGTAGTGGAGCGCAAGGAGGAGGGCTAGGTGCTGCTAGTACAACGCCCTGTCTACTACCTCAGCGAGGTCTTGTCCGCCTCCAAGC
Source organism: Hordeum vulgare subsp. vulgare (assembly GCF_904849725.1). Taxonomy (NCBI): domain Eukaryota; kingdom Viridiplantae; phylum Streptophyta; class Magnoliopsida; order Poales; family Poaceae; genus Hordeum; species Hordeum vulgare. The sequence continues at coordinate 186,661,558 of NC_058518.1, forward strand.
AGAACTACCCCCACTATCAAAAGATGTGTTATGGTGTCTACTTTGCTGCCAAGAAGTTGAAGCAATACTTCGACGAGCATGCCATCACTGTGGTGAGCACTGCTCCCTCTCAGAAATCATGGGCAACCGTGATGCCATGGGACGGATTGCCAAGTGGTCCATCTCCATGGCCGACCACGACATCTGCTACATGCCACGCACCGCCATCAAATCTCAGGTGGTGGCCGACTTCCTCGTCAATTGGGCCGAAACACAATTCCTTCCACTGCTTCGAGACTCCACTCATTGGCGGATGCACTTCGACGGCTTGAAGATGCAAATTGGTCTTGGAGCCGGCATTGTCTTGACGTCTCTGAAAGGAAACCAACTCAAGTATGCTCTCCAGATACACGTCGCCACCTCCAACAACATTGCCGAGTACGAGGTGCTCGCTCACGGCATCCTGCTTGCCAGAGAGATTGGCATCCGGCGGATCCTTTGCTTCGGAGACTCGGACCTTGTGGTACATTAGGTGTCTGGCGAATGGGACGCTAGGGACACCAACATGGCGAGCTACCACTTCCTCATTCATCAGCTCAGCGGTCCTTTCAAGGGCTGCGAGTTCCATAATGTCCCTAGGGCGGACAACGAGGCGGCAGACACCTTGGCCAAAATTGGCTCCACAAGGCAAGCAATCCCAGCCGGCGTCTCCCTCGAGCAACTGTACAAGACCTCCATCAAGCCGTTCCCGGAGTCGACATCGATCTTTGTTCCGGTAGATCCTTTCGTCCCAAGTCGTCGGGCTTGGAGAAGACGTCGGCTACAACTACTCTGCCGGCTACAACTACTAAGCCGGCTACAACGGCATTGCCGGCTACAACTGTCTCGCCGGCTCCAAAACAACATCGGCCATACCAGGCCTCGAATCCTGACGGTTCAACACCCAGTGGGTGGCTGTCATGGAGGTAGATGGCGTACTGGCTGCCACAATGGCACCAGATACAGAAGGTCTCAAGCCTGCGACCGCATCGACAAGCGCGGGGGCTTGAGAAGCCCCTACCCTTCAGGTCGATGCGGAGCCGGCTCTAGTATAGGCTCCCTCGTGGGCACAGCCCATCCTGGCCTTCCTTCTTCACAGAGAGCTTCCGCAAGACGAGGCGGAGGCAAGGCAGATCCTTTGTCGATCCCCAGCGTACGCCATCATCAACCACGAGCTGGTTCGGCGAAACGTGAACGGTGTGTTTCAACGCTGCGTTGAGACAGAAAGGGGGCAGGAAATCCTCAGAGATATACATCATGGTGAGTGTGGGCATCATGCCGCCTCTAGAACCCTGGTGGCCAAGGCGTTCCGCCATAGATTTTACTGGCCCACGTACCTTGAGGAGGCCATAGACATGGTCGACAAGTGCAAAGGCTGCCAGCGCTTCAGCACGCAGAGCCAACTGCGAGCATCAGCCCTCAAAACCATCCCCTTGTCATGGTCGTTTGCCGTCTGGGGGCTGGATATGGTGGGGCAAGACCGCTCGAGGCGGCATGATGCATCTTCTGGTCGTTGTTGACAAATTCACCAAGTAGGTTGAGGCCAAGCCCATTAAGAAGCTTGACGGTCCCACGACCGTCAGGTTCATCAAGGACATTGTTGTCCGCTATGGCGTCCCCTAGAGCATCATCGCCAACAATGGCACCAACTTGGCCAAGGGTGCATTGGCGCTCTTTTGTGCCAAAGAAGGCATCCGGCTCGACTTGGCGTCGGTGGCGCACCCACAATCCAAGGGCCGGGCAAAAAGTGCAAATGGCCAGATTTTAGCCGGCATCAAGCCAAGACTGGTGGCGCCACTAGTCAGGTCAGCCGACTGCTGGATCGAAGAGCTGTCATCTGTGTTGTGGAGCCTCCGCACCATGACGAACCGGTCAACCGGCTTCACACTATTCTTCCTGGTATATGGATCCGAGGCAATCATCCCCACGGATGTAGAGTTCGACTCTCCTCGGGTCACCCTGTACACAGAGACGGAAGCGAAGGAGGCAAGAGAAGACGGCGACGATCTGCTTGAAGAGGCACAGGAGCTGGCCTTCAGCCGGACGGCCATATATCAACAGAACCTGAGGTACTACCACAGCAAGAAGATCAGGCCCCTCTCTTTCCAGGAGGGGGACTTGGTTCTTAGAAGAATCGAGTGAACACCCGACCAGCACAAGCTCTCCCCCCATGGTAAGGACCTTTCATCATCAGCAGGGCGTTGCATAACAATGCATACTATCTAATGGACGACCAGAAGCCAAGGAAGCGCAAGAGAGATGACTCCGGCCAGGAAATGGAGCGTCCATGGAACGAGGCGTTGCTTCGCTCGTTCTATTGCTAAAAGCAAGATACAAAGCATGTACGTATGTATCTTCTTCCCTTTTCGGGATTTTTAATGAATGCAATGGGTGTTTCAAGCTTGTGCTTGAGGCACATCTCTTTCAGATTCATGGCAAGAGTTGTTCACTCGAATGTGAGTTCCCCGATCTGGCTCCACGGGCTCGGGGGCTCGCTAACCGGCCCGAACAGCTTCCTTAGTCATAGATGGACGTATAGTGTATGCCAGGTTGAGCCCTTACCGCCTCGCACAAGCTACAGTCCGTCTCCCGGTTGTCCGTCTAACAAGACCATGGTAGGGAAGTCCGGCTACATGAAAAGTTTGACTACGAAAGAGGTGGTCGGCTCGGGTCGGTTTGATCACTTCCGATCTACTTTCTAGCCGGCCTCTGTTGGCTTGCTTCAAGTCCAAGTGTCTCGACGGCTTTGAAAAATCCAGGTCGAATGTTTTCAAAGGAAAAAGTCCCGTCCCAGTCACAGACCGGCTCCCGGTTGTCGGGCTGGCGGGGCGGATGCTAGAGGAAGCAAAGGAGGTGGATAAACAGGAGCCAAAAGGGAAACGAAAGACAAAAAAGCGAGTCGGCAAGCACAACGCTTACAAGTATAATGCATAAATGATAAGCATATATCACATTCAGGGCATTTAAAGGCCCACGGCCGGAGCTCATTACAATAAAACACCCCCAGTGGGTGGAACTGTCGGACTACCAGCAAAATGCAGAAAGAAAAAATGAAAAAAGAGAGCTAGTTGGTGGCGTCTCCGTCAGCGGCCCCAGCAGCAACACCCGCCTCGGGCACCTCCGGCACCACCCCTCATGGCCGAGTCCGCGTAGGACACGCTGCTGGAGTCAGCGACTTCTTCGTCAAAGGCAGTTTCGGCAGAGCTGCCTTCGGCGTCCTAGGGATGCAGATGGAACAGGTCCTCACGGATCACGTTGTCGTCCGCATCACGCTCCAAGCCGAGCTTTTCCGAGGCGGCGAAGGCGGCGATGCCACTGACTCTCACCTGTAGCTCGTCCTCCACGGCTGCCAGTTCCTCCTCCGAGCCGGCACACTACGCCGCGAGATTGCCCAAGTCCACGTACCGATACCAGGACTTGGCCAAGCAGAGCGCCATGTAGGCGAGAGCTGCCGGCTTCAAGCCAGCGGGATTGTCGGCTCATGGACGCCGGCTCCACCGCATCAGGCCACAGGGCCTTTAACATCTCCAGCCCCGCACTCTGGAGCCTCTCCAGGGAGCGTGCCAGCTCTTACAGGCGGGTCTTGGCACTAATGCCTATTTCCTCCATGGTGCAGCCGGCGTTGGCGTCCACCTCTTCGCCAGCGGCGCGTTGCTCTTCACGGCTGGTTTCAACGGCCACTTCTGCCGCCTCTCGTGTCCCGGGGAAGAGCCCTAGGGGACGGGGGCATGGTATGAAGGATCGGGAGGGGGTAACGCGTGCAAGAATGAAGACAAATTCAGGATGAAAAAGACTCACAATTGAAGTGGATGTCGGCTTCGCCTGCCTCCTCCAAAGCTTCGCGGTCTCGTGTCGCACTCTCTTGATCCAGGCGGGTGAGCTCGCCCTGGAGGGCCTGGGCCGTCTCGGTCTCCTTCACCAACTGAGCCTACACCTTGGCCAAGGCGGCGTCCTTCTCCTCTAGAGTGGCGTCCTTCTGACCTCCTCAAGGGTAACCTTCTTCAACCGCTCCAAGTCGGTGGCATGGGAGGAATACTTCTCTTGTAGGGCGATGCGCAACTGCTCCAGCTCCGCCTGATGGGCCGTCTCGCGGTCCTTCTTCCGTCTGGAGAAGATCCAGCTGCAAGCGGAGCCGGCTGTCCTCTTTGCGCAGGGCATCACGCTCCGAGACGGCAACGTCCAGCCGGCCCTGAAGATCGCCGGTTCGTCCCACGGCCCCCTGGATCTAGGCTAGCAGCATGTTGTACGCCTGCACCGGGGCATCATGGAGTTCCTACGACCAACACAAACAAAGCAAAGAATGAGATTCGGCCCGGCTAACTCTCAGCCGGCCCGATTCTCGGGGGCTCCACCCACTGGGTGCGCTCGCGCGCCCCCACTAAAAGAGAAATAGCAAACAAGGCAATAATGAGATTCGGCCCGGCTAACTCTTAGCTGGCCCGATTCTTGGGGGCTACACCCAGTGGGTGCGCTGGCGCGCCCCCACTGACACAAAGACAAAGAGAAAACGCCAAACCAAATCAACTGGAAGGCGCAGGTTTCAAGACTTACCGCGGTCCGTCCTTCGAGGTGCTCCAAGTCATATTTGGCCACCAGGGCCGCCTGCGCCACCTTCTCGCGGCTATGGGAGAATTCTTCCACCAACGCCGGGATGCCGCTGAGAGCGGCGCCTCGAGGTAGGGTTGCACGTTTGGCAATGATCGCACGCCAGGTCTTCATGGGCCGGCTCCCGGAAATGAGGACAGCTCCGGAACCGGGCGAGCAGCGGCTGGCTACGACCATGGTGCCGTCTCCGGGTGGTCTCCTTGTGGCCGCCTCCTTCAACGCCCGGGCCGGCGATGTCTCCACGGTGGGAGGTCGATTTTCGGATTCGGGCACCTCCATCGCTATCTCCGGTACGCCGTCTACACCAGCATAAGGTGCGTCGGGGATCACATCGAGGTCCACTAACGTAGAGGACGCCGGCTCGGCGGTCTTAGCTGTACTGGCCGCCTCGGTCCGGTGCTGGGCCGGCTCGCTGGCCGGAATCACCACACGTGCCCGTGGGGCAGGGTCGTGCTTTGTCTTTGACCACCTCTCCTTGGTGGTCGGCTTCTTGACCCGGCTGGACTGGGTTTGGCCCTCGACCGCCTCCTCCCCCGGGTGATTCTCTTCCTCAATCAGAGCCTTCTTGGCGGCGTCACCGGTGGCCCAGGCGGCTCGCTCGGCGGCGGAAGAGGTATCTTCCTCCGCCGTCTCAGCATCGTGTCGGTCGCAAACTGGTAAGGGAAAGTCCTTCATACCAAAAAACCAAAAAAGGGGGAAAGGTGTTGCCTTACCTGACGATGGTGGGCACCGTCCTCCTGCTGGTGGTGGTCTGCTTCTTCTTCGCGCCACCGCCTCGGCCTCCAGCCGGAGGTCGTGTTGCGGCAAGCTTGGGAGCCGGATTGGCAGCAGCAACCTTATTGCCCTTCTACCGGGCTGCTTTGCCCTGCGTCACCGTCTAAACAGCGGCTCGGCGAGGTCGCTCCAAGGGAGGGCTGGAGACCTCCTACAGGTCCTCTCGGTCCTGTTCGTTGGCTGCATCAGGCAAGGGAGGTGGTGCCTCATCATCATCTGTCCAATCAAGAAGAGCAGACTTAAGATGCTCACCAGGCGGCTCGGTGCCCTCCGACTCCGCCGCCCCTTCCACGTCGGCAGTCGGCTGCCGATAGCCCTGCAAGCTCTTGAAAAGCTGGAGGATGGAGTCGGCATCCGGCGTCAGAAGATGAAAAGAATACTCAAGAAAATAAGAAAAAGACTCTGGGAAGGTACTTACCACTTGAGCCGGATGGCTTCGGTCGTAAGGGGCCATGCCCCAATCCCGATCGCCGCCTTAGTCCATGTTGGCGGTGGAGATCAAGTTCACATTTCGGGCCACCACGCCGGCTCGAATGTTCTTAGTGGAGAGCCGGGAGGTGTCGTGCCAGCCGCCCATCTGACAAATCAGGTGCGGCCACAACTGCAGAAGCAGAATCCGGCACGCTACCATGGTAGTGAGCAGGTCACGGGCTAAGAGGCCCTTGACCTTCAAATTATCGAGGTGAGCGCATAACAGCTTCATCTCGTCAATCGGCTTCGGAAGCGACGTCTTCCAGTGCTGCTTCGCCATCGGCGGAGCAATGGTGAATGGAGGAAGATTGATGAATTTGTAGGAGGGTTTACATTCTTCACATAAAAGAACCCCTTCTGACACTTCTTTATCGAATCCTGCAGCGGCAGTTATGGGAAGCCGGACGTCGTCCGGTGGTGCACCCACGTGGTGCTGCAGGGGGTCATCTTCTTTGTACCCGACTTGTACGCCGGCATGGACATGTGCGTCGCCATGGACTGCTGCTTGAAGAAGAAGAGCTTGCACCATAGGTCCAGGTGGGGTTCAATCCCTATGAACCCCTCGCATGGGACGACGAAGGCGGCAAGCTGGAGGACGGCATTGGGCGCCAAGTGGTGCGGCTACAAACCGAAGAAGGTCAGAAAACGGGAGAAGAAGTCAATTGTCGGAAGCCCGAAACCACGATAGAAGTGTTCCTCGAACACCACCACCTCGCCATCACCGGGGGTCGGGGCCGCTTTGGCGCTGGGCACTCGGGCCGCCACGAGGTCCGCTGGAGGAAGCACGCGGCGGTGGCGAAGCGTCTCAATGTTCTCTGTGCCGACTTTGTTGCCCACCCACACACCTCAGGATAGACCCTTCCTAGGGGCGCTGCTAGACATGGCGTGGTGGCGACGGGGAGTGAGATGGAGTCCTGACGGCGAGCGGCGGCGATGGCACGAACAACAGCGAAGGCACGAGTAGCGCTCTCTTCTTTTTCTGGTTCTGGAAACGAAGGGGCGTTTGTGCGGGGCGAGAAGGGCGCAAATGGCCTCCTCGATGCCCCCGCACACCATTTAAACCCTCCAAGAGATCGTGGGGGTGGGGGGATCCGGTGTGCACGATCCCCACCTCCTCCGATTAATGTGGGAGCATTTACGTCCCTTAGAGCCCAACCGCCACGGGGAGATCAATAGAAGATCCGCACACGCGGGGGCCGAGGAGGCGTCGTGGTGGGATCCACGGCACAGCCCCCATCCCATCATCTGCACAGTTAATCATGATATCAGGCCCGGGGCCTGGCACGTGGCACGGCGGTGCTGCCTGCGACGAAGCCGAGGCGTCCATTGGAAGCGAACCGGCTTCCGACTCGGCATCTCCCGCAACAAGCGACCCTTGAAGATCGTCGGCAAGGAACTCAAGCCGGCAAGGCCCTTCGCCTCAAGGCGGCGGACCTCCCCTACTTCGGGGACTACTGACGGGGGGATAACCCCGAGGTAGGCTCATCCAGCCTATTCCTTTGTGCCCAAGTACAAAGGGAGTCTTCAACTTCCTCTAAACGACCAACTCCTCCTGGCCGGCTAGGAAGCGCCTGCCGGCTAGGGGCGAGACGGCCACTCCTCCTGGACGGCTAGGAAGGGCCTGCCGGCTAGGGGCGAGACGGCCACTCCTCCTAGTCGGCTATGAAGCGCCTATCGGCTAGGGCGAGACCGTAACTCCAAGGCCGACAAGCGAGGCTGCTAGCCGCCTAGAGAGCTCCTGTCACATCCGATCTGTGGCTCTGATGGGACTCTATAATTAAAGGTGAAGACGCGTCAACACGGGTACAAGGTTGAGGCACACGCGACATACAGTGTAAGCGGCCATGCCGCTGACCTACACCGGCTCCGATCCGTCAACCCAGCATAGTACCAGCTCACCAGCGCCCACTCCATTAACGAGCTCAGCGTGGCCACAATGGAGATGGCCGTACCGGCAACCCAAGACGAATCTCGCAAGACGACTGTTACGTCCCAAATGTACCTATAATTTCTGCTTGTTCCATGATCTTTTGGGTGACATTGTTATATGTTTTTCTACACTTTTATATCATTTTACACATATTTGGACTAACCTACTAACTCAGTGCACCCAGTGCCAGTTTCTGTCTGTTGATCTCTATTTTGCAGGGGCTTTTACCCAATTTTACGAAGCCCGAAAAAATATCGAAAAATATATAAAAAATAAGCGAAACAAAAGCTTCGGGATCACCGAAGGACGGCCAGAGGGCGGCCAGGGGCCTCCTAGGCGGCGTGCTGGCGCGGCCAGGCCCTAGGCCGCGCCAGGAAGTCGCTTGGGTGGGCCCCACCTCCTTCGGTGCCCTCATTTGGCCTATATTTAGTGTTCTGTTAGGAAACCCTCGCAGACTTTCTGGAATCGTGAATTTCTACATCCTTCCGCCGCCGCAGCGCTTCCAAGATCGGGAGCGTCAGGTGACCTCTTCCCGGCACCCTCCCGGAGGGAAGATTGACCTACAGGAGCCTCTCCACCGCCATGGATGCTTCCGGGATGTGCCGTGAGTAGTTTCCCTTGGACCATGAGTCCATGCCCAGTAGTTATGTCATGTCTTCTCTCCAATCTAGTGCTTCAATGGTTAGTCCTTGTGAGCTGCCCGACATCATCAAGGCATCTATGTAATTCTCTAGCTTTTGCTATGCTCGGTTTGTTGGGATCCGATGGATTATGAGATTATGTTTAGATTGTTATGAGTTATATGTTTGATTATCCTTTTATATTATGTTCCTTAGTGATTCTTGCATGTTCTCCGTTGCTTTTTATTGCATTTTCCATACCCTCAATACTGCTACATGACACGCTAGTATCATTGCCTATCCTTCTACACTGGCAAAGGCATACATTTGCATACATCATGATAGTTTTCACTTGTCTTTATGTTGAGTACTTCTTATAAAGTGTGTGATTTTTTTATTCATGTAAAACATAGAGTGTGGCCCTTAAGTGAGGAAAAGATCTGAAAGAGGACAAACAAAATTTCCCAAAGAGGACAAATGAGAGATAAAAAGAAAGAGCCAAAGAGGCCACAAAAAAACAAAAAGAAAATAAATAAAGAAATAAAAAGAGGGAAGGGGGCAACACTACTTTTCCTTTTGAAAGATCCACACTCGTACTCCATTGCTATACTGGTACTACATAGAGATTATCATTCATGCATAACTATGTGGGGACCATTGCACTATAGAACTTGGTTTGCATATTCCAATGATGAGCCTACTCAAATGAGCTCTAGGTACTCATGAGAAAGCAAGTTGGATGCACCCCCACTAGTTCCATTGGAGAGCTTACCTTAGCTCATCCGTGCATCCGTTACATGGCAATCCCTACTCCACATATCATGTCTGTCATTTGACTTTCTCTCGCCTATGTCTGTCCTCATTGATGTGAGGCTTTCACATCTTTTTCTATTCCCTCCCCATCATTATTCTATTTGCCATCCTAAGTGCCAACATATCTTGCTTACACTCATTCATTGCATGAGTGCTCAAAGTCGAAAGGGAGAGGATCATTTTGACTTGTGCCTGACAAGTGGTTTGGGGATGAGTCAAAATAAGATTCCGAAGGAGACTAAGTGTGAGGTTTAGTACATTGAGTTCTCAATTAAAAAATATTTTATCTCTGAACCCATCTCCCACTTCTTGCACGCAAAAACCATTTGGAGACATTCGAGTCACGGACAACGAGAGCTCTTGCACCTTTATGTTCTTACTTTGCTAAATTTAATACTAGATATAGACTCTTGCTTTTTATTGTCTTGACTTGAATTGCATATCTCACTTGCTTCACTTTGAAGTTCTTATATGTGTGTTAGCATGTCACCACAGAAAATATTATGTTATTATTTATCTACTCGAGGACGAGTAGAAATTAAGCTTGGGGATGTTGATACGTCCTAAACGTATCTATAATTTTTGATTGTTCCATGATCTTTTGGGTGACATTGTTATACGGTTTGCTACACCTTTATATCATTTTACACATATTTGGAGTAACCTACTAACTCAGTGCACCCAGTGCCAGTTTTTGTCTGCTTATATCTATTTTGAAGGGGATTTTACCCAATTTTCCGATGTCCGAAAAAATATAGAAAAATATATAAAAAATCAACGAAAAAGAAGCTTCAAGATCACCGAAGGAGGGCCAAAGGGGGGCCATGGGCCTTCCAGGCGGCCTGCTGGTGCGGCCAGGCCCTAGGCCACTCTAGGAGGTCGCCTGGGTGGGTCCCACCTCCTCCGATGCCCCCCCTTTGGCCTATATTTAGTGTTCCATGAGGAAACCCTCGCAGACTTTCTGGAATCATGAATTTCTCCATCGTTCTGGCGCCACAGCGCTTCCAAGAACGGGAGCGTCGGGAGACCTCTTCCCGGCACTGTGCTGGAGGGAGGATTGACCTCCGAGAGCTTCTCCACCGCCATGGACGCTTCCCGAATGTGTCATGAGTAGTTTCCCTTGGACCATGAGTCCATGACCAGTAGCTATGTGATGTCTTCCCTCCAATCTTGTGCTTCAATGGTTAGTCCTTGTGAGCTGCCCTACATGATCAAGGCATCTATGTAATTCTCTAGCTTTTGCTATGCTCGGTTTGTTGGGATCCGATGGATTATGAGATTATGTTCAGATTGTTATGAGTTATATGTTTGATTATCCTTTTATATTATGTTCCTTAGTGATTCTTGCATGTTCTCCGTTGCTTTTTATTGCTTTGGGCAAGTAGTAGATCGTAACTCCAAGAGGGGGCGTTATGCATGATTGTGGGTTCGGGCCCCTCGATGTCTATCTTGAGTGACAGAAACATGAGACTAGGGGATGTGCTTGTTGCAACTAGGGAGAAAACAACGATGCTTGTGACCACGGTTACAAGGATTGTTTACCTTACGCATAGTTCGTTAATGCAGTTGTCCGTTGCTTTGAGTTTACACTTTGGGTGGGGCTCGCAACTTAATATCGGAGAGATGTTCTGGATAGATATCTCAAGGTGGATGATTTGTAAGTAGATGCTGATGAATAAACGGTCTACTTGTCTTGGCGTACTGCCCATTACTATTGAACCTCTAACTATCAAGGAGCATAATTAGCATTGCAGTGCGATCATAATTCTGTCAATTGCCCAACTGTGATTTGTTTACCCTATCATAGTTGTTTATCGTCTTTTGGGAGAGAGACATCACTAGTGAACATCATGTGACTCCGGTCCATATCACCATCATTGTTTACACCTCCATCATTTACCGCCTTCATTTACTTTTCCATTGCAATCACTATTACCTTCCCGCTTGTGTTTTGATCCTTTGCAAACTACAAGGCCGGAGAGATTGACAACCTCTCTGTACTCGTTGGGAGCCAAGTTATTTGTTGTGTGTGCAGGTCCACGTCTTCTGCAAGTGCCAGGGTGGAAGACACCTACTTGTTGAGCCTAGGAGTCCTCCTGGTTCAATAAACCTTACAGTCTCCGTGTAAGGGAAATTTTCTGCTGAGTACATCTTTACCTTCCACTTGGGGTATCCAACGAGGGGCGAGAAGTATATACATCATCTCGTCATCAACGATGTCGGATGTACCACACGTGTCCTGCGTGGGCCTCACGCGAGAGCCCCATTGGCTGGCCGGCGGGTCCTAAGGCTAGATGGGACCTCGCAGCCGGCAGGCCACTCCAACGACAAGACTGGACCATGGCGGGGCCCCTAGCCAGCCGGCGAGGCTGCCAGGCAGGCCCCTCTTATGTACTTTTATCCATATTATAGATCAGTGGGTTCGACTATAAACCCCCCCCCCCCGATCCCCCTCCATGCAGAGGGTCGGCCAACTTCACACACACACTCACCCACTCATACAGGAGAGGTAGGCGCAAGCCGGTAGCTCCTTCGTCCTTCTCTGTCGAACAGCTCAAGGAGCGCATTGTAATCTGTGTGGTTCATCAACCAATCCGGCAGGACTAGGGATATTATCTCACACGGAGAGCCCTGAACCTGGGTACATCGTGCGTCTATCTCTCTTATACTAATCCCGTTCCCGGAGCCCGCCGGTATTCTTCGGTTCCCACCACTCTCGATTAGCCTACCCATGGCTACTGTCGTGATTAAACAACGACAGTTGCTATCCGAAACACATGTCGAACACCTTCTACATATTAGCAAATCACCCCTACCCCACTCCACACCTAAGCTCTTCCCTCCAAACTCTTTGACCAAGTAGCTAGAACCACTCCCCAATTGCAGGACAGTGGCCCCTCTTCGAATCCAAGCAGAAGGCCCCAAAATCCTCATTCTAAGTTCTAATACAATGATGTCATCTCTCCTTTCCCCTCTCCCCATGGCCAGTAGTGAGTCCCTTAGCTCCCAAATGGCTAAGCATCTTCAGTCCAAGCCCCAGGACACCCTAGACACGGCCAAAGCGCCCCAGAGCGTGCCAGCATGTTGTGGTATGCCAAAACTGCGCTCTGGGAACGTTGTTGGGCACACCCGAAGCAAAGGTGGCTAGCCCCGACTGGTTCGAGCCTCCCCCGGATGCCCATTCAAGTCCCCGGTTGTCTCTCTGTATCAGGGCAGCCCCAGGGGCCCTCCTCCCTCGCTCTATTGACCAGAGCGACGCGTGCCCACGCGTGCCAGATCCAACCAGAAGACCAATGCCACGTGTGCACGCTCCTCGTCGCTCTGTCTTCCTCTTAGTGGGTCTCGCAGGACCTAAACCACGTCCGCATATCGTGGTTTTGACCCCGAGCACTCACTGCCCCTCCTGCGAGCAGTGGTGAAACCACCGGCGCCACTGGCTCGGTGCACCATCGGGAGCCTATAAATAGGCTCTCTCCCTCGCTCCAGCACCTCCATCCCACCTCTCGAGTGCCTAAATTCCACCCCTAGCCTCTCCATTTGAGCACAGCGAGCTCCTGTGCTCAAGATTGACCGAGGCCCCGCCGCTTCGGAGCACCGTCGATCTTGGGCTACGGGCCAGCTCCAATGCTCTTTTCACCTCCTCTATGAACCTAGCAGCCTTAAGGAGCTTCCCCATCACCTCCCCGAGCTAATCCACGCATGTAGCACCCAGTTCATCACCCTCCCAAAATAGCTCCGCCATAGCCACCTCGTCGCCGGTGAACCAGGGCCTCCCCGTCGACCCCTCGACTACCAGCAGGAAGGCGACGGTGAGATGGTTCCATTTCTGCCTTCGGTTGGGCTCAAGGACGACGATAGCATCACCGGCGTGCCTCCCCTCCTCTCTGTTCCGAGGTGGAAGACGACCCCGACATGTGGGGCTCACCTGTCGGTGGCTCTTCTCTCTCCCTCTCTATCCTCTCTGCCACTGACTGCAGGGGCCAGCGCGTCAGGTTTGAACCTGGCCGCGCGCGTGCGTGGGCTGGCTGGCTGGCTGGCAAGCTGGGCCGGCCCAAGCCACGGGCCAAGCCAGGCCTGAGCCCCAACCTCTTTTCTTTCTCTATTTAATCTGGTTTTAAAATATTTTTACAAAAATCATTAACTAATATATTTTTTATTATTTTTCCATCATAATTCTTCTAAAACTGAGTAGTATTTAACAGAGCCTTTGTGCAAATTTTTGAGACAACCTTCTGTTTTATAATAATTAAAAAGGTTATTTGGAATAGTTTTGCTTCTGTTAGAAGGTTTTTTTAAATAATCCTCTCACTAAAACCAAAGAAAAAAAATTAAATAACAATATGGATTTATCAGAATTAAGCAACATTTCTAAAGTGATTTTGTGATCTATTTTTGAGTGAGCTACTTATTTCTTTTTTTTATTACGACGATTGAAACCACGTTTGACGAAGGAGTTGGACTTGAAGACCCCGAAGACACCGGATACTTAGCTGATCAAGGCAATGAGCCCTTTGACCATGTCTGAGCATATGTTATATTTCATGCTAGTAAAGCAATTATTTCCATTGCATATGATCATAAGAATTCGATAAATCATCGATATGATGTTACCAATGGCTCCTCGGGAGCACTTGCATTGTGAGCATGATCCTACGACCTATGAGGGCCACGCTAATAACATGTTGACAAGTAGAGATAAGCATAGTAGAAGCATGAGCATGATGATGGTATAAATCAAGGTTTATGAAAACCCCGTCGGGTGCCACTAATGCCCGAGGGTGATGATGAGATAGGTGGCCACTTTTAGAGAAGTGGTGCACCGCCTGTATTTTGGTGTGGGTGGTTTCAGAAATGGGATTAGATTTATGATGTGTCGACCGTCCCGGCCTTAAATGTGCGACCACGTTACCCCTTTATGGGACAGGGCTTTGTTGATTACTTTGGTCGATGCTGGCAAAGAGCCACATTACTAGTGGCGAGAGTGATATGTGGTCACTCTCGTGACGGGGTCGTGCCAGGTAGGGCGACTATGTCGTTTTTACGTGTTCCGGGCACACCGTTGGTCCCCGCATGGATGATACTGTCCAGATTCAGTGCTTGTAAGATGTACATTATGCGGGTTGGGTACTAATTGAGTAGATCACTTTGTCTAGTTTCGTCAGCGGAAAGACATTGATCGGGTACTTACCTCAGGTATGTTATATACCGCGAGTCGTGGATGACACAGAAGTTTCCCAGATCCCACAGCGTACCACATCTAAAGAGTGTAAAACTATTAGAATAGCCATGTCCACGGTCAAGGACAGTTGGGTAATCCTGCTTAAACTACGTCCAGTCGTTTCCGCATAAACCAAGTGTGTGTGTGTGTTTAAAGGTGTTATCTGAGAAAGAGTTGATATGACCAAGTTTAGTGACTTGGCATATCGGGTGAACCCGGAGTGTTCAGCCCTTGGCAGATATGTTGATATCTATAACCTGTTCTTCTAAATACCATCGAGCTTATGTTGCACATCCATGATCATGTTTATTTTTAGTCAAGCTGCTATCCACCAATACGGCATATTACTTGTTATCCTACCAATTGCATTATTCATATCATGGGTTGTTTGCGAGTACATTCAAAGTAGTCATTGCCTTGCCACTGGTTATATTATTGACCAAACATGGAAGGACCGGAGTTTGGAGAAGAGTACGTCATCGGAGACAGACCTGCGATCTAGGAAGCTTCCGAGTCAGAATACCTGTTGGTGTAGGCTGACGGCATGGGCACAACTTAGCCACGAGATTTCCGCTACTAGTTGTATCACTGTGATTTGGACTTAGAGGCCCTACTTTGTGAACTGGACCTTATTGGTCATGTGTTGTAATATTTTGGTACGTTGTATGTAAGACTCTTATTATTCAGCATTTGTGTGTTTGGTGAGCATTGATCTTTGGGATCAATGAGCACATTCATTCGGCGATCTCGACTCGTAAGTCGGGGTCCCCACATAAACTATATTATAGTTTTAAAAAATTGTCTCTGGTTTTGATGAAAAGGTTATTTTTGAAATCCAATTAAGAGGTGCTAAAGTATTCAAAATAAACCTTTTAAGTATAACTAGGCAGAAAAGTTTTCTTAAAAATTTGTATAACAGCTCTATTAAGTTCTACACATTTTTAGAAGAATTGTAGTGGAATAATAATTAAATTTCATTAAATAATAAACTATGCAAAAATATTTTTAAAAACAGATTAAAAATAAAAAGAAAAGGGGGGCTCAGCCCTGGCCTGGCTCGGTGGCTGGGCCGGCCCAACTAGCCAACAGGCCAGCTCAAACTTGACGCGCGGGCCCGTGCGGTCAGCATCACAGAGAGGAGATAGGGGGAGAGACGGGCCACCGACAGGTGGGGCATGCCTATCGGGGTCGTCTTCCTCCTCTGGACAGAGGGGAGGGAGGCACGCCGACGGCGACACCGACACCCTCATGCCTCAACGACGGCAGGAGTGGAACCGGCGCATCACCGCCTAGCTGCTGGTGGTCGAAGGAACAACGGGGAGGCCTTGGGTCACCGGCGATGACAAGGCCACGACGGAGCCGATTCCAGAGGTGGAGGGGAAGGGTGCTACGGACCGGCAATCGATCGGGGAAGAGGTGGAGAAGCTCGCTGAGCTCACTTTGGTCACGGAGGAGGTGAGACGAGCGGAAGAGCTGGCGTCTAGCCCGAGATTGACGGAGCTCTAAAGCGGCGGGGCCTCGGTCGATCTCGAGCACCGGAGCTCTCTATGCTCGAATGGGGTGGCTAGGGGCTCGATTGAGGGTCTAGAGAAGTGGTGTGAGGTGCTAGAGCGAAGGGGGAGGCCTATTTATAGTCCATCAACGGTGCACCAAGCGGGGAGCATCGGTGGTTTCACCGTGGCTTGTCCGAGAGGGAGAGAGAGATCGGGGTCGTAACCACGGATTCACGGACGTGGTTTAGGACCCCGGTGACTCAACGAGACAAAGAAGGCTCAGTACGCGCGTGCTGCAGGGCCTAGCTCTTCTGGCCGAATCTCGTGCGTGCGGGCACGCGTCGCCCTGGTCAGCAGAGAGGGGGAGAAGGGGCCCTGAGGCTACCCTGATTCCGGAGGGTTGTCGGAGACGCGGAGAGACACTAAGGGGAAGTGAGAACCGGCCGGGGCTCTCCTCCTTTGCCTCGGGTGCGCCCAGAGTGCAGATTTCGCATGCCATGGCATGATGGCGCGCTTTGGGGCACTTTGGCCGTGTCTAGCATGTCTGGTTGTTGGGCTCGATACCCGTTAGCCATTTGAGAGTTGAGGGTCTCACTGCTAGTCAAAGGAGGTGATTAAAGAGGAGCTGTCAGCCTTGAGTCAGAGACTAAAATGAAGATTTGGCTTACTTGCTTGGAATTAAGGAGGGGCCACTCGTGTGCAGTTGAGAAGTGGTGTTGGCACCTTGCTCTAAGAGTTTAATGGATAGGGAGTGTGTGTAGGGGGTGATAAGTGTTGTTTGACCAAGCTGGCAGAAGGTGTTTGACAGGTGTTTGTGGTAGTTAACCTTCACCACTGATGCTGAATGTTAACAGGATTGGGTTTGATGCAAAAATAGGATGCTCCGCCAAATTTGAGCTCCATTGGACAAGTTTGGCAGTGCAAACTTGAAATCACCCCCAAATGGGCAGTTTTGTCCTTTAAAGAAGGATGTGGGCAAATTTATCCCCACAAATCCAATTTTTGCAGGGTCTCCTTATTTGGGGTGATGAGCACTATTGCAAAGTTTCAAGCCATTTGGACAAACTTTGCTATGTAGAGTTGCTCCAACTTGATTTTGGGCAAAGAGGGTTTTAGGATTATTTGGTAAACCAAACCATCTTGGAATGAGGTATAACTTGGTATGGCCACCAAATATAGCTTGGGAAACAAGCTAGAACTTTATGGGAATTTATTGGAAATATTTCCTTTGGAAATGTTTCAAAAGGTCAAGAGAGACAGAATAGGTTTCCAAGTATTTGCTCAAACAATTTGAAAATAAATAGGGGTTGAAAATCTTACGTATGGAAAATATATGTCCTCTGAGTATCTCCAAATTTTCTCAGCTTTTTCTACGGCAAAAAAATAATTTTCCATTCAGAAATATCATTTTTGGCCTCAGAATAAGACATGCAAATAAATAGAAAAATATTTTATAAAATAATTATTTTATGATATTGGAGAGTTATAATGGTGCTAAAACGAGATTACAATCTTTGGGTGAAGGCACTCCCTTGAAATCAGGGACTTGTAGTGCAAACCCAAAGCAATGTTTTCAAATATTCAAATATGAGAAAGGATCTTTTTGGAAATATCATGTTATAAAAATGTTGTTTTTGGATCCACTCACTCAAGCATACATTCAAACAATAGCAATCATGGCACTCATGGAACTTGCTTAAAAAGTTTTAATAAACTCAGATTTTCGAAAAGACTACAGTTGAAATAAGGTAAAAACAGGGTGGGACAAAACTATCCCCCTTATAAGAATCTCGTCCGTGAGATTCCTATGCTAGGTGATAAAAAGGAGCGGAAATTCTGATCAGAGATAGTCTTCACGCTCCAATGTTGCTTCTGCTTCGGTGTGGTTGCTCCACTGAACCTTGAAGTACTTGATAGGGCGGCTTCTGGTACAACGCTCGGCTTCGTCTAGGATGAGGATTGGCCTCTCGCGATAAGTGAGGTCAGGTTGAAGGTCAATGGCTTGATGGTCGATGTCCTTATAAAGATCTGGACGGTTTGCCGTATGAAGGCACTTCCGAAGTTGCGACACATGGAAGACGTTAGGCACACCCGAAAGTTCCGGAGGTAGCTCCAATTGGTAAGCAACTTATCCACGCCTTGCCATGAAAACACTTGGTTCCCTTGAGAGGTGTGACGCGGAGGTATGATACGTCTCCAACGTATTTATAATTTTTGATTGTTCCATGCTATTATATTATCAACTTGGGATGTCTTATATGCATTTATATGCTATTTTATATCATTTTTGGGACTAACCTATTAACTCAGTGCCTAGTGCCAGTTTCTGTTTTTCCGTGTTTTTGACCTTTTTCAGAAAAGAATACTAAACGGAGTCCAAACGGAATAAAACCTGCGGGATGATTTTTTTCCATAACAGAAGATACCCAGAAGACTTGAGAACCAAGGCAGGAGGTCTCGTGGGAGGTCACGAGTCCCCTAGGCGCACCCTAGGGGGCGCGCCTAGCAGGCTGGTGGGCCCCACTTGCCTCCTTGGCCCTACCTCTTTCGCCTATAAATTCCCAAAAATCTTGAAACCTAAAGAGGGAGCCACGAAAATACTTTTCCGCCCCCGCAAGCTTCTGTCTCCGCGAGATCCCATCTCGGGACCGTTCTGGTGCCCTGCCGCAAGGGGATTCGGACACGGAGGGCTTCTTCACCAACACCATTGCCTCTCCGATGATGCGTGAGTAGTTCACCACAGACCTTCGGGTCCATAGCTAGTAGCTAAATGGCTTCTTCTCTCTCTTGGATCTTCAATACAAAGTTCTCCATGATCTTCATGGAGATCTATCCAATGTAACTTTCTTTTACGTTGTGTTTGTCGAGATCCGACGAATTGTGGATTTATGATCAGACTATCTATGAATATTATTTGAGTCTCCTCTGATTTCTTATATGCATGATTTTGTATCGTTGTAAGTCTCTTCGAGTTATGGGTTTCGTTTGGCCAACTTGATCTATAATTCTTGCAATGGGAGAAGTGCTTTGTTTTGGGTTCATACCGTGTGGTGTCCTCACCTAGTGACAAAAGGGGTAGCGAGGCACGCATCGTGTTGTTGCCATCAAGGGTAAAAAGATGGGGGTTATATCATATTGCATGAATGTATCCCTCTACATCATGTCATCTTGCTTAAGGCGTTACTCTGTTTGTTATGAACTTAATACACTAGATGCATGTTGGATAGTGGTCGATGTGTGGAGTAATAGTAGTAGATGCAGAAAGTATCGGTCTACTTGTCTCGGACGTGATGCCTATATTTATGATCATTGCCTTAGATATCGTCATGACTTTGCGCGATTCTATCAATTGCTCGACAGTAATTCGTTCACCCACCGTAATACTTGCTATCATGAGAGAAGCCTCCTGTGAACACTATGGCCCCGGGGTCTATTTTACACATTATATATTCAGATCTACATACAAAAAAACCAAAAATACCTTGATGCACTTTTATTTTTATTTACCTTTTATCACCTTCAAATCTCACCTTGCAAGTAATCGTGAAGGGATTGACAACCCCTTTATCGCGTTGGGTGCAAGTTTGTTTGTCTTTGCGCAGGTTCATTGATGCCTCATCTTGATACTCCTACTGGATTGATACCTTGGTTCTCAAACTGAGGGAAATACTTATCTCTACTTTGCTGCATCACCCTTTCCTCTTCAAGGGAAAACCAATGCAAGCTCAAGAAGTAGCATGAAGAATTTCTGGCGCCATTGTCGGGGAGTATTCAAGTGAAGCATATCTACCAAGTACCTATCGCAAACTCATCTCTTGCATTTACATTATTTGCCATTTCCTCTCGTTTTCCTCTCCCCCACTTCTAAAACAAAATTTACAAAAAAATGCCTTTTTCGTTCGCCCTTTCTTTCGCTTGCTTTCTGTTTGCTTGTCTACTTGCTAAGTCATCATGTCTGAATTGTTCGAACACAAGAATACTCTACCTGGGTTCAATGCCTTGGATAGCCCCTCTGTCCTTTCCAAACTCAGAAATAATGAGTCTATGGGAAAACGTCCCGAGGTGGCTAGAGATACCTTTAGAAATGTTGATGATGGGGATCCTGTACTTTTCCATTATTCGCTTAATGAATCCTTAGAAGACGCTTGGGATAGACTGCTACAGATTCAAGCCAGTCATATCCCTCCTTATCATATTGAGCTGTACTTAAAAGGTTTTTACGCGGGGCTGCCCCACTCTTTTAAACAAGTCTTGGATTCTATATTTAATAAGGATTTCCTTGTTGGAGATGCCTTTGACACTTATGAAAGGATGAAAGCAATATTTGGGCATCCCAAAGGAGAAAATGAGTCTACCACCCTCATGTGTTTCTATCAAAATGAATCAATAAAAAATGAAAGCTAGTTTAGACGTGAACTTCTGTAATGTGCTTAATCTTTCCTCCACTATAAATGGCCACATGCTTTCACAAAATAGTAAGATAGATGCTCTCGATAAAAAGGTCCTCCCTTGGTCCCCAAGGAAAGATGACAATACTTGATTCTATTGCCTTATGCCTAGCTAAGGGCGTTAAACAATAGCGCTTGTTGGGAGGCAACCCAATGAATAAAATTATTTTTGCTTTTCACTTTATGTTTTGTTCAGTCCACACCATCATGATTATGTTATGATTGTGTTTTTTATGTTTTAATTAGTGTTTGTGTCAAGTAGAACCTTTATGATTAGTTTTGGTGATACTTGTTTAATCATGCTGAAAAAAGACAGAAACTTTGTGCTCACGAAATTATTTTTAGTTCCTATCCAGAAAAAGCTTTTGAGTTGATTCTTCTTGATGCTGATTTATATGCAAATTTCCCTAATTGTCACAATTGTTTAGAATTTTTGGGATAGCAGAGGTATACTAAATATACAGATTGCTACAGACTGTTCTGTTTTTGACATATTCTGTTTTTGTTGTGATGATTACTTATTTTGATGAAACTATGGTTAGTATCGGGGGGTACGAGCCATGGAGAAGTGATAATACAGTAATATAACATCAATCTAAATGGAAATCAGGTTTACTACAGTACCTAAAAAGTTGGTGGTTTGTTTTGTTATGCTAACGATATCACGAGTTTATGTTTAAGTTTATGTTTTGAAGTTTTCAAGTTTTGGGTGATGTTCTTATGGACAATGGAATAAAGAGTGGAAAGAGTCTAAGCTTGGGGATGACCAAGACATCCCAAGCCAAATTCAAGGACACCAAAAAGCCTAAGCTTGGTGATGCCCCGGGAAGGCATCCCCTCTTTCGTCTTCAATCCATCGGTAACGTTACTTGGAGCTATATTTTTATTTACCACATGATATGTGTTTTGCTTGGAGCGTCGTGTATTATAGGAGTCTTTGATTTTTGTTTTATCACAATCATCCTTGCTGCACACCTTTTTGAGAGGGACATGCACTCATCGTGAATTTGTTAGAATACTCAATGAGCTTCACTTATATCTTTTGAGCTACGCAATTTAGCTCCCATGAGTTTCACTTGTATCTTTTGAGCTAGATAATTTTTCTTTGGTGATTCACTTAAATCTTTGTAGAGCACGGCGGTGTCATATTTTGTAGCAATAAAAATTCTCGATCTTCACTTATATCATTTTGAGAGTGCTCTCTCTAAGTAACTTGGTAATTGGCGTGTGCTATGAAATTAGTCCTAAATATGATAGGCATCCAAACAGGATATAATAAAAACTTCCATATTCAAGTGCATTGATTAGTAAGAGAAGTTTGATTCATCAAAATTAGTTTTGAGATATGGATATGGTAATATTAGAGTCATGTTAGTAGGGTGTTGTGAATCTAGAAATACTTCTGTTGAGGTTAGTGATTCCCGTAGCATGCACGTATGGTGAACCGCTATGTTAGGAAGTCGGAGCATAATTGATTCATTGATAGTCATCCTTTGTGTGGCGGTCGGGATCGCGCGATGGTTAACACCTACCAACCCTTCCCCTAGGAGTATGCGTTTAGCACTTTGTTTAGATTACTAATAAAACTTTTGCAATAAGTATATGAGTTATTAATGACTAATGTGAGTCCATGGTATAGATGCACTCTCACCTTCCACCATTGCTAGCCTCTCTAGTGCCGCGCAACTTTCGTCGGTGCACAAACCAACCATTTACCTTCCTCAAAACAACCACCATATCTACCTATTATGGCATTTTCACAGCCATTCCGAGATATATTGCCATGCAACTTCCACCGTTCCTCCTCATGACATGTGCGGCCATTTTCATTTTGCCATTGCATGATCGTAAGATAGCTAGCGAGATGTTCCAACGTCATACGCTAAGCTAGATCATTGCACATCCGGTACACTCCCGGAGGCATTTTCATATAGAGTCATTATTGTTCTAAGTATTGAGTTGTAAGAAAATAAAAGTATGATGATCATCATTATTAGAGCATTGTCCCATATGAGGAAATAAAAAAGGCCAAAGATGCCCACCAAAAAAAAAGAGGCCAAAGAGCCCAAACAAAAAAATGATGAGAGAAAAAAGAGAGAAGGGACAATGCTACTATCTTTTTCCACACTTGTGCTTCAAAGTAGCATTGTGTTCTTCATGATAGAGAGTCTCTTGTTTTGTCACTTTCATATACTAGTGGGAACTTTCATTATATAACTTGGCTTGTATATTCCAATGATGGGCTTTCTCAAAATTGCCCTAGGTCTTCGTGAGCAAGCAAGTTGGATGCACACCCACTAGTTTTCTTTTTGAGCTTTCATACACTTATAACTCTAGTGCATCCGTTGCATGGCAATCCCTACTCATTTACATTGATATCTATTGATGGGCATCTCCATAGCCCATTGATACGCCGAGTCGATGTGACCATCTCCTCCTTTTTGCCTCACAACCTCCACCACACTATATTCCACCTATAGTGTTATATCCATGTCTCACGCTCATGTATTGCGTGAGAGTTGAAAAAGTTTGAGAAATTAAGAGTGCAAAAACAATTACTTGGCCAATACCGTGGTTGTGCATGATTTAAATTCGTTGTGTGGGGATGATGGAGCATAGCCAGACTATATGATTTTGTAGGGATAACTTTCTTTGGCCTTGTTATTTCAAAAGTTCATGATTACTTTGCTAGTATGCTTGAAGTATTATTGTTTTCATGTCAATATTAAACTATTGTTTTGAATCTTATGGATCTGAACATTCATGCTACAATAAAGAAGTTACAAAGAACAAATATGTTAGGTAGCATTCCACATCAAAAATTCGGTCTTTATCACTTCCCTACTCGAGGACGAGCAGGAGTTAAGCCTGGGGATGCTTGATACGTCTCCAACATATCGATAAATTTTGATTGTTCCATGCTATTATATTATCAACTTGAGATGTCTTATATGCATTTATATGCCATTTTATATCACTTTTGGGACTAACCTATTAACTCAGTGCCTAGTGCCAGTTTCTCTTTTTTTTGTGTTTTTGACCTTTTCAGAAAAGAATATTAAACGGAGTCCAAACGGAATAAAACCTGCGGGGTGATTTTTTCCATAACAGAAGATACCCAGAAGACTTGAGAACCAAGGCAGGAGGTCTCGTGGGAGGCCACGAGCCCCCTAGGCGCGCCCTAGGGGGCGCGCCTAGCAGGCTCGTGGGCCCCCCTTGCCTCCTTTGCCCTACCTCTTTCGCCTATAAATTCCCAAAAATACCGAAGCCTACAAAGGGAGCCACTAAAATACTTTTCTGCGGCCGCAAGCTTCTTTCTCCGCGAGATCCCATCTGGGGACCATTCTGGTGCCCAGTCGGAAGGGGATTCGGACACGGAGGGCTTCATCACAAACACCATTGCCTCTCCGATGATACGTGAGTAGTTCACCACAGACCTTCGGGTCCATAGCTAGTAACTAGATGGCTTCTTCTCTCTCTTGGATCTTCAATACAAACTTCTCCATGATCATCATGGAGATCTATCCGATGTAACTTTCTTTTGCGGTGTGTTTGTCGAAATCCGATGAATTGTGGATTTATGATCAGACTATCTATGAATATTGTTTGAGTCTCCTCTGATTTCTTATATGCATGATTTCGTATCCTTGTAATTCTCTTTGAGTTATGGGTTTCGTTTGGCCAACTTGATCTATAATTCTTGCAATGGGAGAAGTGCTTGGTTTTGGGTTCATACCGTGTGGTGTCCTCACATAGTGATAGAAGGGGTAGCGAGGCACGCATCGTGTTGTTGCCATTAAGGGTAAAAAAGATGGGGTTTATATCATATTGCATGAATTTATCCCTCTACATCATGTCATCTTGCCTAAGGCATTACTCTGTTTGTTATGAACTTAATACACTAGATGCATGTTGGATAGTGGTCGATGTGTGGAGTAATAGTAGTAGATGCAGAAAGTATCGGTCTACTTGTCTCGGACGTGATGCCTATATTTATGATCATTGCCTTAGATATCGTCATGACTTTGCGCGATTCTATCAATTGCTCGACAGTAATTCGTTCACCCACCGTAATACTTGCTATCATGAGAGAAGCCTCTAGTGAACACTATGGCCCCCGAGTCTATTTTACACATTATATATTCGGATCTACATACAAAAATACCAAAAAATACCTTGATGCACTTTTATTTTTATTTACCTTTTATCACCTTCAAATCTCACCTTGCAAGTAATCGTGAAGGGATTGACAACCCCTTTATCGCGTTGGGTGCAAGTTTGTTTGTCTTTGCAAAGGTTCATTGGTGCCTCACCTTGATACTCCTAATGGATTGATACCTTGGTTCTCAAACTGAGGGAATTACTTATCTCTACTTTGCTACATCACCCTTTCCTCTTCAAGGGAAAAACCAAAGCAAGCTCAAGAAGTAGCAAGGTACACCTGGTCTCTGAGGTTGAACTCCAATTCCCTGCGGTGAGAATCCGCTTAGCTCTTCTGTTGTGACTTGGCCGCTTCCAGGTTTTCCCTGACAAGTTGCACCTTGTCTTCTACTTCACGAAGAATTTCTGGCCCGAAAATCAATCCTTCACCAGTTTCGGACCAGTTGAGCGGTGTGCGGCACTTCCGTCCATATAGCACTTCAAATGGGGCCATCTAGAGAATGGACTGATAGTTTTTGTTGTATGAGAACTCAGCGAATGGCATACAGTCCTCCCATTTGGTACCATGTGCCAAGACACAAGCGCGCAGCATATCTTCAAGTATCTGACTCACTCGCTCCGTCTGTCCGCCCGTCTGCGGGTGGAAGGCGGTGCTGAAAGAGAGCTTGGTTCAGAGAGCTTCTTGGAACTTCTTCCAGAATCTTGAGGTGAACTGCGTGCCTCTGTCGGATATAATCTCCTTGGGAACTCCATGGAGGCTTACAATACGCTCAATGTAGATATTATCCAGCTTGTCAGCACCATAAGTGGTGCTAACTGGAATGAAGTGAGAGACCTTGGTCAAATGGTCGACAATGACCAGTATGGAGTCATGGCCTCTGCTGGACCTAGGTAGACCGGTGAAGAAGTCCATACCGACTAGGTCCCACTTCCATTTGGGCACTTGGAGAGGTTGTAGCAGTCCAGTAGGTCATTGGTGCTCAGCCTTGACTCGCTGGCACACATCGCACTTGGCGATATAGGAACCTATTTCCCTCTTCATGCCATGCCACCAGAACCTTTCCCGTAGGTCTTGATACATCTTGGTCCCACCGGGTGAATTGGATAGGGTTTGTCATGGGCTTCTTGCACGATTAAATTCTTGAGTTCAGCCTTGTTGGGTACGCATAAACGTTTCCCAAACCACACGAGAATTCTGGGTCCTTGCCTTCCCGGATCTTCTTCTTGATGCCTTCAATGCTTTGGTGTCCCTTCTGGGCCTCTTTGATGTCGTCTGCTAGAGTGGGTTTGACTTTGAGGTTAGCTAGGAATCATGGTTCAACTAGCTCCAACCCGAAGCTTTCCAGCTCATCATATAAGGCGGGTAGCCTTTCCTTGAGCATAGCATTCTAGGTGGAGGCCTTTCGGCTTAAGGCATCAGCCACCACATTGGCCTTACCGGGGTGGTATTGAATGTTGAGGTCGTAGTCTTTGATCAGCTCCAACCATCTTTGGTGCCTCATATTCAAGTCCCTTTGAGTAAAAATATACTTCAGACTCTTGTGGTCGGTGTATATTTCACATCGCTTCCCTAGAAGGTAATGTCTCCATGTCTTCAGGGCATGCACTACGGCTACCAATTCGAGGTCATGAGTGTTGTAGTTCTCCTCATGCGGGCGTAGTTGCCATGACAGGTAAGCCACGACCCTCCCTTCTTGCATTAATACGCCACCGAGCCCGGTCCTTGAGGAATCACAGTATATCACAAACGCTTTGTTGATATCCGGAGTAGCCAGTACCGGGGCGGTAGTCAGTCTCTTCTTCAGTTCCTGGAAGCTTTCTTCGCACTCCGGCATCCATTCGAACTTCTTGCTCTTCTTCAAGAGCTCAGTCATTGCTCGAGCGATGTGGGAGAATCCTTCCACCAACTTGCGGTAGTATCCCGCGAGTCCGAGGAAGCTTCTAACTTCCTTCACATTGATTGGCGACTCCCAGTTGGTTACCATGGTAATCTTGGAAGGATCGGCTCCCAATCCATTTGCCGTCATGGTATGACCCAAGAATCCAACTTCGTGCAACCATAATTTATATTTGCTAAACTTGGCATAAAGCTGGTGCTCTCGAAGCTTTTCCAAAACTAGCCTCAATTGTTGCTCATGTTCTTGTTCGGACTTGGAGAAGATTAATATGTTGTCGATGTAGACGATGACAAACTTATCCACTTATTCAATGAAGACTTTGTTCATGAGGTACATGAAGTATGTCAGGGCATTGGTCAACCCAAATGACATGAATGTGCACTCTTATAGACTGTACCGGGTCACGAACGTCGTCTTAGGTATGTCCTCGGGTCGGATCTTCAGCTGGTAATATCCAGATCTGAGGTCCATCTTGGAGAATACCTTGGCCTCATTTAACTGGTCAAATAGGTCGTCAATCTTGGGGAGTGGGTACTTGTTCTTTATCGTGACTTCATTGAGGGAACGGTAATTGACGCAGAGCCTGGTAGTCCCATCCTTCTTGGACACGAATAAAATAGGAGATCCCCAAGGTGATGCACTCAGACGGATGAATCCCTTCCTGACTTGCTCATCCAACTACTTCTTCAACTCTGCTAGCTCTTCGGATCACATCCTGTAAGGCTTCTAATAGATAAGCCTTGATCCGGGCATGAGCTCAATGATGAACTCAATGTCTCGGTCAGGAGGCATCCCAGGCAGCTCATCAGGAAATACGGTCGGGTACTCGCACACTATTGGTACTCGGTTCAACTCTTCTTATGAAAGGCAATTAACCTGAGGAACTTGAGTGGAGGTAGGTTCACGGCCATACTTGACTTTGACCCCTTGGTCACTTGTCATGGTAATACCCCTTTTGGCGCAGCCTAATATGCTTTGGTGTCTGGCCAACCAACCCATACCAAGGATCACATCCAAGCCTTGTGACTTAAGGACGATGAGATCTGCTATGAAGCTTATCCCATTAATGTTGATCTGGACTCCTCTACACCCTAGGTTGGTCCTTAGCACTTCACCCGGGGTACGTACTACCATTTGTCCATTAAGGAGGGTAGGCTTCAAACCACATTTTTCCGCAAACTTTTGAGTGACAAAAGAATGCGAAGCACCACAATCAAACAATACTGTTGTCAGGGTGCAGTTGGCGAGGAACGTAACAAGAATGCAGTATGGGTCCTCCTGGGCTTCATATGCGGAGATGTGATTCACGCGTCCCTGTTGAGGTAATGCTGGTTGCGGGGAGCCTAGTTCCTTCTCAGGGCTCCATGACCTTGTCCTTGATTAGGCGCATTGGGGCGCGATGCATCGGCCTTCTTGTTGGGGCACTGCCTGCAGTAGTGCCCAGTCTGACCACATCCAAAGCAGGTAACCTGCCCTGGAATGTTGGGCTTGACTCCACTTCTGTTGGGCGGATTGATCTCTGGCTTGGGTTTAGCTTGCTGTTGGGGTTGGTAGTTCTGGCGAAACGTTGGTGCCTTATACTGCCGTTACATGTAGTTGGGTCTTCCGGGGTCGATTGCCACGGGCATGCTTTCTGGTTACTGGAACCTCCATTACACATCAGCTTACGCTTACGGGTGTCATCCATTGCACGATGCTTATCTTCCAGCATAAGGGCCTTGTTCACCAGGTCGCAGAAGGTTCGGCATTCGCAGACAACAAGTTGGTACTGAAGTGACTGCTGGAGTCCTTCCATGAAGTGTTCCACCTTTGCAGCTTCAGTGTTGACGTCTTCTGGTGCATATCTTGACAAAAGGTTAAACTTTTGCAGGTACTCCTTGACGGTTCCACTGCCTTGCCTCACAGCTCGGATTTTACGCTTCTTAATGGTCATCATTCCAGGGGGAATATGAGCAGCGCGGAATCCTTCCTTGAATACAGCCCAAGTAATAACATGCCCTTTTCGCATGATCTGGAACCCGTCCCACCAAGCTCCGACCGCGCCTCCGAGAAAGTGAGAAGCATAAAGAACTTTCTCGCGGTCGTCTGTGCATTTGACCAGCTCAAGGAGGTCTTTGATGGTGCAGATCCAGTCATCGGCATCCAATGGTTCAGTTGTCTCCGTGAATATGGGAGGCGTAGTCCTCATAAACTCGGACAGAGTGGAGCGACTATTGCCATTTATGTTCTATGGCGGATTGTTCACTAAGACTTGAGCCAGTTGTTGGATGGCGGCATTGTTGGGTTGATGTTCCTCTCGGAGAGCTTGGAGGAACTGAGCCATGGTCATGCTCTCCGGAGGAGGTCGCGGCGGGGGAATGTCACCTTGCTGCTACTCGGGGTGATCTCCAGCTTGGGCAGACCCACCGGTTCCCGGCTGCTGGCCAGAAGCGGCAGTGCTGGGGTTGCCGAAGGTGGTCGGGCGAGTAGAAATCACCATCCTGTTTGGGAGCAAACAAGTCAATATTCCAAAGTGGACGGGGAATCATAAGGGATGACGCTCCTAGGTAAGGGGGTTTGGTTTTGTGCAAGTGTGTGAGACAACAGAAAATTTTAAGGAAACTAATGCAATTACTTAATTAAAACAAGTGATGTAGCCGCTTACAAGCTGCCTAAGGCGGTAATGCGGCTTGCATCGAAACATGAACATGAAGCACACAACACTCGTGGTTCTCATGAACCGATACACGGACTCGACTTCGCTCGAGAGACTCCTAACTTGCCTAAGACGTTCCTCTAAGTGGCGGACTGCTCGGTCTCATATGTAGGTTCTACAGGGTCTTCATCTTCATCCTCATTGGTGTCTTCTTCCTTCAGAGGTGTGCGAGATGAAAGAGGTCCATCACGGCGTCGCTTTGTTGGCGAAGCGGTGAGGAGCTCAGTGTATTCTTCCGCGGTCATATGGCGACTCTATATAGGAGTGGCCTGGAGTGGTGGTGTCCCTCCTCGGAAGGCAATGGTAGGTTGCCCTCCGGGTGCTCCTTCCTTCTTGACCTTGCGGGTCTTCAACTTTTCTAGGCGTAGTAGGTCCTTGACTTGGTGTAGTTCTTGGCGAAGCGTCATGGATTCCTTGACCAGAAGGTGAGTCAGGGTGTCGGCAGAGAGGTTGTAGTAGGTCTGAAACCTGAGTAGTGTCCCATCCTAGGGGATGGGTTGAGTGTCCAGCTCCCGTCAATCCCGTCCTTAACAAAAGGCAGGTGACGAGTAGCTGGCTCGTTGGCCATCTCGGGAGGATATCACGGAGATGCACGAGCGCCTCTCGTGATGTTGTCTCCACTGCCAACATTAGCTTCTCCATTTGTGGTCCTTCAAAGAACCAGCTAGTTGGGGAGTCATTTGCCTTCACTATCACGTCTACGTGATATTCCTTCGTGACAGCGTTGACCCAGTGCTCATGGTAGAGGAAAATGGGCGTGCGGCGTACTTGACACTTCTCGAGGCCGTATCCCAAAATCTAGGGAAAGCTAGTTTCCAGAAGCGACTCACATACGACGGACATCTACAAGGTTTTTAGGAGGGGTCAGAAATTTGTGGGTGGTATGAAATAGTAGTAGGTGTAGAAATCTCAAATGCAAGAGCTGAGTGTACTAATCGTCTCGGCTATCGTCTATGCTACCTAAGGCTTCCTACAGTCAGGATGGTTTTGATACCAGCTCTGTGGGGACCCCGACTTACGAGTCGAGATCGCCGAATGAACGTGTTGAGTGATCCCAGCGATCAATGCTCACCGAACACACAGATACTGAATATTAAGAGTCTTACATCCAACATACTGTTTGATACAACAAATGACCATTATGGTCAAGTCTCACATAGATAGGGCCTAGAAGGCCAATCACACCGATACAACTACTAGCGGATATCTTGATAATAAACGGGAGCCCATGCCATCAACCTTCACCAAGACGCATTCTGACTGAGAAGCGTCCTAGTTTGCGTGTCTGTCTCTGATGAAGAATTCTTCTCCAAACTCCGGTTCTTCCATGTTTGGTCAATAACATAAACAATGGCAAGCCAGTGAGTACTTTGAATGTACTCGTAAACAACACATGATATTGATAATGCAGTGGGTATGATAATAAGTGATATGGAGCATTTGTACAAAGCAAGCTTTGAATGTAAATAAACATGATCATAGACGGGTATGGACATGCATCATAAGCTAAATGGTATTCAGAAGAACAGGTTACAGATATCAACATATATGCTGAGGGCTGAACACTTCGGGTTCACCCGATATGCCAAGTCACCAAACGTGTCACATCCTCTTACTTAGATAACACCTTTGAAAGCACACACACACTTGGTTTATGCGGAAACGACTGGACGTAGTTTAGGCAGGATTACCCAACTGTCCTTGACCGTGGACATGGCTATTCGAATAGTTTTACACTTTGCAGACGTTGTACGTTGTACCCACGAGATCTAGGAAACTTCCGTGTCATCCATGACTCGCGGTATATATCATACCCAAGGTAAGTACCCAATCATTGCCTTTCCCCTCACGATACTAGAGAAAGAGTTCACTCAATTGGTACCCAACCCACATGATGTACGTCTTACGAGCACCAACTCTAGATCGTATCATCCATGCAGGGACCAACGGTGTGCCCGGAACACGTAAAAACGACATAGTCGACCTACCTGGTACGAACCCGTCACGAGAGTGACCAAATATCACTCCCGCCACTAGTAATGTGACTCTTTGCTAGCACGACCAAAGTAATCAACAAAGCCCTGTCCCATAGAGGGGTATCGTGGTGGTACATGTAAGGTTGGGATGGTCCACACATCATAAATCTAATCCCATTTCCGAAACCACTCACACAAAATATTTCCCGGTGCACCACTCCTTCACAAGTGGTCCCCAACTCAACATCATCACCCTCGGGCATTAGTGGCACCCGACGGGGTTTTCATAAAACCTTTGATATCAACTTTGTGTTACCACCATCATGCACATGCTCTTTCTATGTGTAGCACTATTGTCTACTTGTCAATATATTATCAGTGTGACCCACATAAATGATAGGGTCATGCTCAATGCAAGTGCTCCACAAGAGCTATCGGAAACACCATGACGGGGTGCACCGATCATTCTTAACTATATGCATCAGAGTAGAGTTACTAATATGTCATGCATAGAAGTATTTTCTCACACATGGTCAAAGGGCTGCTTGCCTTGGACAGCTGGTATCCAGGGTCTTCGGGGTCTTCGAGTCCAACTCCTTCGTCGAACGCGGAATCTATCATCGTAATAACAATAAGAAAATAAGTAGCTGACTCAAAAATACAGCACAAACTTACTTCAAAAAATGTTATCCCATTCTGATAAATCTATATTACAGTTTTAAAAATATTTGTCTCTAGTTTTGATGAAAAGGTTAGTTTTAAAATCCAATTAACAGGAGCTAAAGTATTCAAAATAAACCTTTTAATTATAACTAGGCACAAAAGTTTTCTTCAAAATTTGTATAGCAGCTCTATTAAGTTCTACACATTTTTAGAAGAATTGTGGTGGAGGAATAATTAAATTTGATTAAATAATAAACTCTACAAAATCTTTTAAAAACAGATTAAAAATAAAGAAGAAAAGGGGGTCAGCCCTAGCGTGGCTCGGCCAGTCGGTGGGCCAGCCCAACTGGCCAACCGGCCAGTTACCCAGCCAGCAGCCCAGTTACGCGCGCCGTCGGGTTCAAACCTAACGCATGGGTCCTTGTGGTCCGCGGTAGAGAGATAAGAGAGGGGAAGAGACGGGCCACGAATAGGTGGGGCATGCGTGTCGGGTCGTCTTCCTCGTCTAGACAAAGGGGGGATGCACGCCGACGGCGACACCGACGCCCTCATGCCTCAACGACGAGAGGAATGGAACTGACGCATCGCCGCCTACGTGCTGGTGGTCGAAGGAACAACGAGGAGGCCCTGGGTCACCGGCGACGACGAGGCCACGACGGAGCTGATTCGGGAGGTGGAGGAGAAGGGTGCTACGGACGGGGAATCACTCGGGGAAGAGGTGGAGAAGTTCCCTGAGCTCACTACCGTCATAGAGGAGGTGAGAGGAGCGTGAGAGTTGGCCTGTAGCCCGAGATCGACGGAGCTTCGAAGTGGCCGGGCCTCAGTCGATCTCGAGAACCGGAGCTCTCTGTGCTCGAATGGGGTGGCTAGGGGCTTGATTGAGGGTCTAGAGGAGTGGTGCGAGGTGCTGGAGCAAAGAGGGAGGCCTACTTATAGGCCAGCAATGGTGCACCGAGCGGGGAGCGTTGGTGGTTTAACTGTGGCTTGCAGGAGACGGAGAGAGAGCTCGGGGTCAAAACCACGGTTTTGCGGACGTGGTTTAGGACCCCAGTGCCTCAACAAGAGAGGGAGAAGGCTCAGAGCGCGCGTGTTGCGGGGCCGCACTCTTCTCGCTGAATCTGGCGCTCGTGGGCACGCTTCGCCCTGGTGAGCAGAGATGGGGAGAAGGGGCCCTGAGGCTGCCCTGATTTAGGAGAGTTGTTGAAGACGCGGAGAGACACCGGGGGGAGGTGAGAACCGGTCGGGGCTGGCCTGCTTTGCCTCGGGTGCGCCCTGTAGCGCGCCCATAGCGCAGGTTTGGCATGACACAGCATGCTGGCGCGCTCTGGGGTAGTTTGTCCCTGTCTAGCATGTACGGGGGTTGGGTTAGATACCCCTTAGCCGTTTGAGAGCCGAGCATCTCACTGCTGGTCAAAGGAGGTGATTAAAGAGGAGCCGTCAGACTTGAGTCAGAGACTAAAATGAAGATTTGGCTTACCTGCTTGGAATTAAGGTGGGGCCACTCGTCTGTAGTTGAGGAGTGGTGCTGGCAGCTTGCTCTAAGAGTTTAATGGATAGGTAGTGGGTGTAGGGGCTGATATGTGATGTTTGACCAAGCTGGCAGAAGATGTTTGACATGTGTTTGTGGTAGTTAACCTTCACCACTGATGCTGAAAGTTAACAGATGGGTTTGATGCAAAAATAGGATACTCCACCAAATTTGAGCTCGATTGGACAAGTTTGGCAGTGCAAACTTGAAATCACCCCCAAAAGGGCACTTCTATCCTTTAAAAAGGGGATGTGGATAAATTAATCCCCACAAATCCAATTTTTGCCAGGGTCCCCTTATTTGGGGTGTTGACCACTCTTGCAAAGTTTCAAGCCATTTGGACAAACTTTGCTATGTAGAGTTGCTCCAACTTGATTCTAGACAGAGAGGGTTTTAGGATTATTTGGTGAACCAAACCATCTTGGAATGAGGTGAAACTTGGCATGGTCACCAAATATAGCTTGGGAAACAAGCTAAAAGTTTATGGGAATTAATTGGAAATATTTATTTTGTAAATATTTCAAAAGGTCAAAACAAACATAATAGGTTTTCAAGCATTTTCTCAAATAATTTGAACATAAGTAGGGGTTGAAAATCTTACGTATGGAAAATATATGTCCTCTCAGTATCTCCAAATTTTCTGAGATTTTTCTAAGGCAGAAAAATATTTTTCCATTCACAATTATCATTTATGGCCTCAGAAAAGGACATGCAACTAAAATAGAAAATATTTGATAAAATAAATATTTTATGATATTGGAGAGTTATAATAGTGCTAAAACCGGAATACAATCTTTTGGCGAAAGCACTCCCTTGAAATAAGGGACTTGTAGTGCAAACGCAAAGCAAGGTTTTGAAATAATCAAAAATGAGTAAAGGATCTTTTTGGAAATATCATGTTATAAAAATGTTCTTTTTGGATCCACTCACTCAAGCACACATTCAAACAATGGCAACCATGGCACTCGTGGCACTTTCTTAAAAAATTTTAATAAACTCAGATTTTTGAAAAGACTACATTTGAAATAAGGTAAAAACATGGTGTGACACTCGACAAAGGTAAAGATTCAAGTATAAAGCTTGAGTTTGATTGTGTTAAATATTTTATGGAAACTGATACTTTTCATAAGTTTAGCAATAAATATGGACTTGACTTTGACATAGTAGCTTATTTGTGTAAATCATTTTCTACTCATGTTGATCTCCCCAACGATAAGTGGTTTAAATTTCATACACCTATTAAAAAATTATTAGAGGAACCCATCAAACTTCAAGAAGAAACAATTGTTTACCATGGTTATGCGGTTGTGCCTACTACTTATATTAGGAAGCCAGCTTTCCTGTTGGGATTAAGGAACATACTAAAGCTACAATTGTGGCTAACAAAAGTCATAGTAGGACACCTAGCCCTTGTGAAAAAATAAAAGTGGAACCTAATATTGATATGGTAAAGGATCTCCTAGCTGATAATGTTAATGGACAGGTTATTTACTTCTGTGATGAAGGTGCTCGAATTACAAAACCTATTAGAAACAAGTAGGATGAGTTAGATAAAAATAAACCAATTGTTGGCATGTGTGTTGTTTCTGTTAAGATTGTAGATCATTGTTATCATGGTTTCTGTGACATGATTGCTAGTGTTAGCACTACACATTTTACTCTATACCAAGAAATTATGAATGACATAGCACCCGCTAAGATTGAAGATATTGATGTCACTATTAAACTTGCAAACCGAGACTATTTGACCACATGGGATTGTTAGACATGTTGAAGTCTTATGTGGAAAAAATTAAATATCCTACTTATTTCTTAGTACTTGATTCACAACAAGATAATTTTTGTCCCTTTATAATTGGAAGACCTTTCTTGAATATCGTTAATGCTGAAATTAATTGTGTTACCGTGAAGGTTCAAGTAAGCTTTGGTGATGTGTCTCATGAATTTAATTTCTCTAAGTTTGGTAGACAACCACATAAGAAGCAGTTTTCTAGCAAAGACAGAATTATTGATCTTGCTTCTATTGTTGTTCCTACTATTGATCGATTAGAACAATACACTACAGGAATCGGCTTTCTTGCCATCTACCAAAGCGTACGGCAAAGGACTAGTCCATGGACGGCAAAGGTCTTTGTCATCCGGTCACAGACGGCAATGTTTTTCAGCACTGAATGTCACGGTAAGGACTTTCTTTCTCGTGTGCTGGGAGGAAGCAGATGACAAAGATATTTTTCATCGGTCTCTCTGGACCAGTATACGACAAAGGGGATAGAGGACATCAGATAGATGTCAGCCCCATTAGGTGGCTAACGGCATCCTTTGTCGTCCGCTAGTTGACGGCAGCCTTTGACGGCTACCACTTGACGTCACCAATAGCGCCACCACCCAGCTGTGTGTCGTGTCCTTTGTCGCCTGCTTGAGTGGTTCGTTGTCGTGTGCCTGAGTGATTCTTTACCATCTGTGTGAGTGGTTCTTTGTCGTCTGCCTAACTGCTTCTTTGTAGTCTACCTCATGCTAGCTGACAGCAAAGTGACGAAATGGGTCAGCCCTAGTGCTTCCAGGTTGCACAGGTATCTGCCATGTGGCACCTTTGCCATCGGTTGGCACACGGCAAAGGCATTTGCCATCGGCTGGCACACGGCAAAGTGCCTATATTACCCCCATTTCATTTCTTTTCTTTTATTTCCCTCCATTTTCAGTGCACATATATATTACATATAGTTCACATCACATATATGGTATATAATGAGCTAGGACAGATCGAAAGAACCAATATATATTAAAAGAACTCTCACCATATAAAGTTTAACTATCTTCATCCATATATACACATATAGTTCCACATTGTTCATCAACACAAATGAAAACAAAACTAAAGCACTCCATCAATGCCAGCCTCCATCTACAAAATGGGAATAAGAAAGTTAGGAGAAGAAGAATAATAATAATACTAGAAGAAGAAGAACACTATATAACTTTTTTGAGCTTATTATGTCATTTTGGAGGAAAATAAGCTAAGCATATGTCATTTTTTATCTAACCAAGGTTATTATGCCAATTTTGGACCTAATTAAGCTAATTATGTCAGTTTCGAGGAAAATAAGCTAAGTATATGACATTTATGAGGTAACCAAGGTTATTATGCCATTTTTGACCTAACTAAGATAATTATGACATTATAGAGGAAAACATGCTAAGTGTATAACATTTATGAGCTAACCAAGGTTCTTATGCCATTTCTGACCTAACTAAGCTAATTATGTCATAAATGAACTGCATAAGCTAATTATGTCATTTTGGAGGATAATTAACTAAGAAGAAGAAGAAGACTAGAAGTAGAAGAAGGAGAAGGAGAAGGAGAAGGAGAAGGAGAAGGATAAGGTGAAGGAGAAGGAAAAGAAGAAGAAGATGATGAGAAGAAGAAGAAGAAGAAGAAGAAGAACAAGAGGAAGAATACTAGAGGAAGAAGGAGAAGGAGAAGGAGAAGGAGAAGAAGAAGGAGGAGAAGAAGAAGAAGAAGATGGTCAAGAAGAAGTCAGACTCAGTCCACTCAATTTTTCAGAAAAAAAAAGTATGCAACGGGTTTACCATATTGTAATAACTCACCTCCAAATTCAATTCCACTAGCATCACATTCAAGCTTGAAAGTCTTATTAACATCAGGAAGTTGGAGTAAGGGAGCATGCATTAACTTATCTTTCAATATCGTGAAGGCTTCTTCCTGTGTGTACCCCGAGCAAAAGGCACATCCTTATTTCTAAGCTCATTGAGAGGTGCATCAATGGGGTTGAATTGTCACACAAAACGCATATAGAAACTAGCAAGTTTGGAAAAGTCCTCACTTGTGTGACTATTTTAGGCTGTGGTCAACTCTCAATAGCTTCAATCTTGGTTTTATCAATTGATATTCCCTGTGGAGTAACAATATAGCCAAGAAAACATACTTGGTCGGTGGAAAAGGTGCACTTCCCAAGGTTACCAAGTGTTCCTCCAAAGATCTACTATAAATCAGTATACCATCAAAATAGACTACCACAAATCGTCCAACCAAACCACGTAAAAACCTTATTCCTTATAATCTCATGAAAATACTAGGTGCATTAGTTAACCCAAAATCCATGAGTAAGCAATCATATAATACAAACTTATTTTTAAATGTTGTTTTCCATTAATCTCCCAATTTCATGCAAATTTGATGGTATCCACTATGCAAATCAACTATGGAGAAGATGGTAGAGCCACTTTATTCAACAAGCATATCATTTAGACCAGGAATAGGATGACGATAACGAATAGTTATATTATTAATGCCTCCGCAATCAACACACATACGCAATGTACTATCCCTTTTCGACACGAGAATAATTGGAACATCACAAGAACTAAGTGATTCTCGTATATAACCTTTCTCGAGCAGCTTCTATACTTGATGCATTATATCATTCATATCCTTTGGATTGGTACGGTATGGACCATGTTCTAGTAACAATGCACTAGGAATTAATTCAATTTGGTGCACAATCCCTCTAATAGGTGGTAATATTGGTGGCACGTCTTGTGGAAAGACGTCAGCGAACTTCTGCAAAATGTTTGTGAAATTAGGAGGAAAAGGGGGAGCCATTTCCTGGAATGAATAATACCTCTTTGGAGACAAAAGCATAGAAAATATATTTGGTAAAATCTGGATCACTAATACCACACTTGGTGGCAATTAAACATGCATTTTTCTATTTTATTTAAGATGCACCACTAGATGATTTCTTATTAGGCTAATTGTGTTGCTCAAATTCCTTTGCCATAATCTAATTTTTGCTCTTACTTTCCTCCTATTTTCTTATTAGATCATGTAATGTCATATTTCATAATATGTTTAGGAGACATGGGAAGTAAAGTAATATTTTTATCCTTGTGAACAAGAGTATACTGATTTGTCTTACCATGGTGTATCATACGAACATTTTGCATCATGATTTCTATTGATATTTATATTATTCCTGGACATTATTCCACATTATGATACAAATCTTATGCCTTTTCTCTCTGAATTTACACGGTACAACATGAAGACGGAAGTTGATGGAAACTAGAGTTTTGGACCTGAAAACCAAGAAAAAAGCTAAAAAATAGTGGACTCCAAATGACCTGAAACTTCACATAGAATTGTTTTGGAATATATGATAATTCTTGTAGCAAAAATATACCAGAGGGGTCCACCTATTGGTGCCAAGCCAATAGGGTACACCCACCCCCTGGGCGTGCCCTAATGTCTTCGGACCACCTCCCAGGTGCCCTCGCCTCCCTCTTCTTCTATAAGATGGGTTTTGAGCTAGAAAAAAATAAGAAGTAAATTCGGGACAAAGCGCTTCCGTATTGTGGCGGAAACTTGGGCAGAGGCCCTTTTTCTCTCCGGCACAGTGATTCTGTCGGGGAACTTCCCTTCGAGAGGAGGAAATCAAACCATTGTCATCACCAATGCTTCCTCCTTCGTGGGAGGACCAATTGTCATCAATATATTCACCATCACCATCTCATCTCAAAGCTAGTTCATATCTTGTGTTCAATATTTTTCTCAAAACCTCTGATTGGTACTACTGGTTTAGTAGTAGTGTTGATTACATCTTGTAGTTGATGTTAGTTGATTTATTTACTTGAAGATCATATGTTCAGATCCTTAAAAATAATTATTATACCTATGATATTCAACATGGTGATGATTTGTGAGTAGTAACGTTTGTTCCTGAGGACATGGGAGAATTCTTGTTATAGGTAATCATGTGAAGTTGCTATTCATTCCATATTTTGATGATATGTGTGTTGTTGCTTCTCTTAGTGGTGTCGTGTGAACATCAAATACATGACACCAGACCATGTTATTAGCCTAAGGGAAGGCATTGTGGAGTAATAAGTAGATGATTGGTTGCTAGAGTAATAGAAGCTTAAATCCTAGTTTCTGTGGTATTTCATAAGGGGCTGATTTGGATCCACACGTTTCACGCTATGGTTAGATTTATCTTAATTCTTCTTTCTTTTTCGTGGATGCTTGCAAGAGGGAGTAATCGTAACTGGGTTGCTTGTTCAAGTAATAACATCACCTTAGCACCAGCCACCTACATGTCAAATTATCAAAGTAACAAACATGAATCTACTCAATGTGATGAACATGACTAGGCGAAAACTCCCATGTGTCTTCGAGAGTGCTTTGCTTCATATAAGAGTACTTTCATGCATGTCCTTTGCTACAAAAAGTATTGGGGTATCTTCTTTGCACTTGCTACTGGTTTTACTTGTCACTAGTTATGAATTTTCTTGCTACAAAACTATCTATCATTGTTACTCACATCACTTGCATAGAATACCTTGCTAAAAACTCCTTATCATTTCCTTCTGCTCCTCATTGGGTTCGACACTCTTACTTATTGAAATGACTATGATTGATCACCTATACTTGTGGGTCATCAAGACTCTATTCTGGCGCCATTGTTGGGGATTGAAGCAACTTTGGTAACTGGAATTTGGTAAGGAAACATTTTCGGTACGTGCTGAAATTCATTGTTGCTTGTTACTATGGATAGTAATCCTTTGAAGGCCTATTTGGGGTATCTTCACGCCAACCAAAGGTGGAAAAGTTGCCCCTCAACCTTCTGAACTTTCTGAAAATATTTATTATGAGATTCCTTCGGGTATGTTAGAGAAACTGCTAGTTAATCCTTATGTAGGAGATGGTACAACTCATGCTTCCTCATTACCACTTGATATATGTAGATGAGATATGTGGATTATTTATCCGAGGGAAAAGTCAGGAAGAAAAAAATTCCCTTTATCTTTGGATGGTAAAGCAATGATGCGGTATAGCCTATTGGACGATATTGGATCATGGGACTGGAATCGCTTGAAGCTGGAATTTCATCAGAAGTTTTATCCTATGCATCTAGTTCATCGTGATCATAACTATATATATAATTTATCCCGTTGTGATGGACAAAGCATCGCTCAAGATTGGGCGAGGCTAAAATATATGATGCACACTTTCCACAACAATGAGCTCTCAAGAAGAATGAATAGAACTACTGAATTCAAAGGGGATCTTCTGGAAAGAATTAAACGCAACTCTGAAGATTGGGAGCTCAACAAAGGTAAAGATTCAGGTATAAAACTTGAGTTTGATTGTGTTAAATCTTTTATGGAAAGTGATACTTTTCATAAGTTTAGCAATAAATATGGACTTGACTTTGACATAGTAGCTTATTTGTGTGAATCATTTTCTACTCATGTTGATCTCCCCAATGATAAGTGGTTTCAATTTCATCCACCTATTCAAAAGTTATTAGAGGAACCCATCCAAGTTCAAGAAGAAACAATTGTTTACCATGGTTATGCGGTTGTACCTACTGGTTATATTGGGAAGCCACCTTTCTAGTTGGGATTAAGGAACATGCTAAAGTTACAATTGTGGCTAACAAAAGTCATAGTAGGACACCTAGACCTTCTGAACAAATAAAAGTGGAACCTAATATTGATATGGTAAAGGATCTCCTAGATGATAATGTTAATGGACAGGTTATTTACTTCTATGATGAAATACTCGAATTGCAAAACCTATTAGAAACAAGTAGGATGAGTTGGATAAAAATAAACCAATTGTTGGCATGTGTGTTGTTTCTGTTAAGATTGAAGATCATTGTTATCATGGTTTGTGTGACATGTTTGCTAGTGTTAGCACTACACATTTTACTTTATACCAAGAAATTATGAATGACATAGCACCCGTTGACATTGAAGATATTGATGTCCCTATTAAACTTTCAATGTGAGACTATTTGACCACATGGGATTGTTAGACATGTTGAAGTCTTATGTGGAAAAATTAAATATCATACTTATTTCTTAGTACTTGATTCACAACAAGATAATTTTTGTCCCATTATAATTGGAAGACCTTTCTTCAATATCGTTAATGCTAAAAGTAATTGTGTTACCGTGAAGGTTCAAGTAAGCTTTGGTGATGTGTCTCATGAATTTAAATTCTCTAAGTTTGGTAGACAACCACATGAGAAGGAGTTTTCTAGCAAAGACGAAATTATTGGTCTTGCTTCTATTGTTGTGCCTACTATTGATTAATTAGAACAATACACCACAGGAATCAGCTTCCTTGCTATCTGCCATAGCGGACGACAAAGGGCGAGTATATGGACGGCAAAGGTCTTTGCCGTCTGCTCACAGACGACAATATTTTCAGCACTGAATGTCACTATAAGGACCTTCTTTGTCGTGTGCCGAGAGGAAGCGGATGACAAAGATCTTTGTCATTAGTCTCTCTAGACCAGTAGACGGCAAAGGGGCTAGACGACATCGGATAGATGTCAGCCCCATTAGGTGGCTAACGGCAGCCTTTGTCGTCCGCTCGTTGATGACAGCCTTTGTCGTCTGCCACCTGACATCACCTATAGCTCCACCACCCAGCTGCGTTCTATGTCCTTTGTCGTCTCGCTGAGTGGTTCGTTGTCATCTGCCTCGGTGATTCTTTGCCGTGTGCGTGAGTGGTTCTTTGTCATCTGCCTAACTGGTTCTTTGTCGTCTACCTGGTGCTAGCTGACAGCAAAGTGACCAAATGGGTCATCCCTAGTGCTTCCAGGTTGCACAGGTAGCTGCCATGTGGCACCTTTGCCATGAGTTGGCACACGGAATATGCATCTATTGTCGGCTAGCAGACGGCAAAGTGCCTATATTACCCCCGTTTCATTTGTTTTCTATTATTTCCCTACATTTTCAGTGCACATATATATTATGTATAGTTCACATCACATATATGGTATATAATGAGCTAGGATAGATCGAAAGAACCAATATATATTAAAAGAACCATCACCATACAAAGTTTAACTATCTTCATCCATATATACACACATATAGTTCCACATTGTTCATCAACACAAATCAAAACAAAACTAAAGCACTCCATCAATGCCAGCTTCCATGTAGTAAATCAAATCTTCAAAATGGGAATAAGAAAGTTAGAAGAGGAAGAAGAATACTAGAAGAAGAAGAACACTATACTAGAAGAAGGAGAACAAGAAGGAGAAGGAGAATAAGAAGATGATGAGGAGGAAGAAGAAGAAGAAGAAGAAGAAGAAGAAGAAGGAGAAGGAGAAGGAGAAGGAGACTAAAAGAAGAAGGAGAAGGAGAAGGAGAAGAAGAAGAAGAAGAAGAAAAGATGATG
The DNA here is from genome assembly GCF_904849725.1 of Hordeum vulgare subsp. vulgare. Taxonomy (NCBI): domain Eukaryota; kingdom Viridiplantae; phylum Streptophyta; class Magnoliopsida; order Poales; family Poaceae; genus Hordeum; species Hordeum vulgare. Next base: position 186,704,086 of record NC_058518.1, read on the forward strand.
AAGAAAAAGAAAAAAGACGAAGAAGAAGAAGAAGATCATGATGATGATGATGATGATGATGATGATGATGAACAAGAAGAAGAAGTAGAAGAAAAAGAAGAAGAAAGAGAAGGAAAATAATAAGAAAAAGGAAATAACAAGCTCATTCTTCTTCTTATATTCTTTCTTTTTCTCGTCTTTCCTCTTATATTCTTTCTTTTTATTTTTATGCTATTTTTGAGCTTATTATGTCATTTTAGAGGAAACAACGTAAGTACATAACATTTATGACCTAACGATGGTTTTGATGCCATTTCTGGCCTAACTAAGCTAATTATGTCACAAATGAACTACATAAGTTAATTATGTTATTTTGGAGGATAATTAGCTAAGAAGAAGAACAAGAAGACTAGATGAAGGAGAAGGAGAAGGAGAAGGAGAAGGAGAGAATAAGAAGTAGATGATGATAAAGAAGAAGAAGAAGAAGAAGATGATGATGATGATGATGATGATGATGATAATGAAGATGATGCTGATGATGGCTAACAAGATGAAGAAGTAGTAGAAGAATAAGAAGAAAAATAAGAAGAAATAGATGGAAAATAATAAGAAGAAAGAAAGAAGAAGCTCATTCTTCTTCTTATATTCTTTCTTTTTCTCCTCTTTCCTCTTCTATTCTTTATTTTTCATTTTATGCTATTTTTCATCTTATTATGTCATTTTGGAGGAAAATAAGCTAAGTATATGACATTTATGAGCTAGGTTATTATGCCATTTTCGACCTAACTAAGCTAATTATGTCACAAATGAACGCAATAAGCTAATTATGTCGTATTGGAGGATAATTAGCTAAGTATGTCTTCCTTGGGGAAAATAAGCTATGTATGTGGCATAATAGGGCTAACTAGCATGTACGAAGCTAAGTATGCATTTGTTAAGAAGAACACTAGAGAAAACTTACCGTCGTCATCACGGTGTATGTGAAGCATCGGGGTTGATCGGGGCGGTTTCACCTGGAGAAGGTTGCCGTGGAGAAGGGTTGTGTAATGCGGATTATGAATTATTCTACACCAAATATCATTTGCAATGTATTGTTAGCATGATGACACTAAAATGTTAATACTAGTAACTAATGACCATTCAAATGAAACTCACCGTTCCAACCGCATCAATGACTGTCATCGGTAGAGGGGACTGATTAGTCTTCTCGCACATAGACTGCACATTTGGTTTTCACGAGTTAGTCATATTAGTTAGTAATGAAACGGACATTACATGCATGAATTGGCTAATATGAAAAAGAAACATACCACAAGGAGCTCGTACATGGCCTGGTTAGTCGCCTCATTCCATGTCCGCTCCTCCTCCAACAACCGAGTCATCTTCTCCTCCGCGGCCCGAGCCATCTCCGCCGCCGCCCGGTCTCTCTCTTGTAGAAGCTCGAGCAGCTTGAGTTGTCGCTCTCTCTCTCTCTCTTTCTCTCTCTGAAGAGCATCCTCCAACTTCACTCCTCGTTAGCATTGTAATCATAGACGGACACAGACACAATGCAATGGAGGAAAGTTTTCCGAGTTCATATAACTAACATCTATGGCGAGATCAACTGGTCGTGGATGGGGCATTATCTCAGGATAGGAGCTCATTTGGCATTCCTTGATCTCCGGGAGAGTGAGAGGACAATGTATGAGCCCATCTCCAATGGTTATCAATCCATGGGCCTCCTGCCACCAGATATCATCACCAGCTCTAGATCCAAATGTTGTTGGGTCGGGTTAAAGTCTTCTATTTCCTCGCTTTCCCCACCGCCTTGTAATTCCCGAGCTTGTGGTGGGAGGAGATGTTGGTGAACTTATCTGATGATCAGAGACAGAATCAGAGAATGCCTTGGCCTTCTTGTAGTAGGCAGTATGGGCCTTGGCACAGAGGTCGTACACCTGTGGCACCTCCTAGTTATTGTGATGCGCCTAAAAGGGATCAACAAAGTATGAGTAAAGGGCTCAAGCTAGCATGAAGAATGAATTGCCTGAATCATGAAGCAAACCACATACCGAGTTCCTCCAGAACAGAAATAAGTTGGTGCTGCCTCGATGGTGTGGCAGACTGCTACGGCAACAAAAATCATTCCCCGGCAAAGGCGCCCAAAATTCTTCTTGCTACTTCTCAAACAACAGCGCCAAAAATTGACACGTTGACGGAGACTTGCTTGCATTGGTTTTTCCATTGAAGAGGAAAGGGTGATGCAGCACAGGAGCAGTAAGTATTTCCCTCAGTTTGAGAACCAAGGTATCAATCCGGTAGGAGAATCTCGTCAAGTCGAGAGTACCTGCGCAAACACAAACGAGCTTGCACCCAACTCTATAAAGGGGTTGTCAATCCCTTTAAGATTGATTGCAAAGTGAGATTTGAAGATGGAAAGAGCAACGGAGTAAAAGAGTAAGGCTGAAAATATGGTGTGGAGTAGACCCGGGGGCCATAGTGTTCACTAGAGGCTTCTCTCAAAATATCAAATATTACGGTGGCTGAACAAATTACTGTCGAGCAATTGATAGAACCGCGCAAAGTCATGACGATATCTAAGGCAATGATCATACATATAGGCATCACGTCTGAGACAACTAGACCGATACTTTCTGCATCTACTACAATTACTCCACACATCGACCGCTATCCAGCATGCATCTAGTGTATTGAGTTCATGACGAACAGAGTAACGCCTTAAGCAAGATGACATGATGTAGAGGGATAATCTCAAACCAATGATGAAAACCCCATCTTTTTACCCTTGATGGCAACAACACGATGCGTGCCTCGCTACCCCTTCTGTCATTGGGTGAGGTCACCGCATGGTATGAACCCAAAACCAAGCACTTCTCCCATTCCAAGAATCATAGATCAAGCTGGCCAAACAAAACCGACAATTCGAAGAGAATTACAAGGATATGAAATCATGCATATAAGAGATCAGAAGAAACTCAAATAGGATTCATAGATAATCTGATCATAAATCCACAATTCATCGGATCTCGACAAACACACTGCAAAAGAAGATTACATCGGATAGATCTCCATGAAGATCATGGAGAACTTTGTATTGAAGATCCAAGAGAGAGAAGAAGCCATCTAGCTACTAGCTATGGACCCGTAGGTCTATGGTGAACTACTCACGCATCATCGGAGAGGTCATGGTGTTCATGAAGAAGCCCTCCATATTCGAATCACCCTCCGACAGGGATCTTGCGGAGAAAGAAGCTTGCGGCGGCAGAAAAGTACTTTCGATGATCTCTTGAGTTTTTTCTGGAATTTTTGGGAATATATAGGCGGAAAACCTAGGGCAGGGGAGGCCCAGGGAGCCCACAAGCCTGGGAGGCGCGAGCCCCCTGGCCGCGGCTAGGGGGCTTGTGGGGTCCCTGGAGGCCCCCTGCCTTGGTTCTCAAGCTTCCCGATCTTCTTTTGTTTCGGAAAAAATCTTTTTGGAAGTTTCGTTCCGTTTGGACTCCGTTTAAAATCCTCCTCTGAAAAGGGTCAAAAACACGGAAAAAACAGGAACTGGCACTTGGCACTGAGTTAATAAGTTAGTCCCAAAAAAGATATAAAAGGCATACAAAACATCCAAATTTTGACAAGATAATAGCATGAAACCATCAAAAATTATAGATATGTTGGAGACGTATCAAGCATCCCAAGGTTAACTCCTGCTCGTCCTCGAGTAGGGAAGTGATAAAGACTTAATTTTTGATGTGGATTGCTACCTAGCATAGTTGTCCTTTGTAACTTCTTTCATGTGACATGAATATTCAGATCCGTAAGATTCAAAACAATAGTTTTCTATTGACATGAAAACAATAATACTTCAAACAAACTAGCAAGGTAATCATGAACTTTCAAAATAACAAAGCCAAGGAAAGTTATCCCTACAAAATCATATAGTCTGGCTATGCTCCATCATCCTCACACAACTAATGTCAATCATGCACAACCCCGGTATTGGCCAAGTAATTGTCTTCGCACTCTTACTTTCTCAAACTTTTTATAACTATCACGCAATACATGAGCGTGAGCCATGGTTATAGCACTATAGGTGGAACAGAGTGTGGTGGTGGTTGTGAGACAAAAAGGAGGAGATGGTCACATTGAATCGGTGTATCAAAGGTCTATGGAGATTCCCATTAATAGATATCAATGTGAATGAGTAGGGATTGCCATACAAAGGATGCACTCAAGCTATAAGTATGTGAAAGCTCAAAAGGAGAACTAGTGGGTGTGCATCCAACTTGCTTGCTCATGAAGACCTAGGGCAATTTGAGGAAGCCCATCATTGGAATATACAAGCCAAGTTATATAGTAAAGATTCCCACTAGCATAAGGTGGTGACGAAACAAGAGGCTCTCAATCATGAAGAACATGGTGCTATTATGAAGCACAAGTGTGGAAAAAGATAGTAGCATTGTCCCTTCTCTCTTTTTATCTCTTTTTTTATTTGGGCACTTGGGCCTCTTTTTTTCTTGTCTTTTTTTTATTTGGGCTCTTTGGCCTCTCTTTTTTTATTTCCTCAGATGGGACAATGCTCCAATAATGATGATCATCAACCTTTTATTTACTCACGGCTCAAAGCTTAGAACGATGATGACTCTATGGGAAATGCCTCCGGCAGTGTACCGGGATGTGCAACGATCTAGCTTGGCGTATGACGTTCAAACATCTCGCTAGCTATCTTAAGATCGTGCAATGGCAATATGAGAGTGACAGCACAAGTCATGAGACGGAACGGTGGGAGTTGCATGGCAATATATCTCGGAATGGCTACGAAAATGCCATAGTAGGTAGGTATGGTGGCTGTTTTGAGGAAGGCATATGGTGGGTTTGTGTACCGGCGAAAGTTGCACGACACTAGAGAGGCTAGCAATGGTGGAAGGTGAAAGTGCATCTATACCATGGACTCACATTAGTCATGAAGAACTCACATACTTGTTGCGAAACTTTTTATTAGTAATCGAAACAAAGTGCTAAACGCATACTCCTAGGGGAAGGGTTGGTAAGTGTTAACCATCACGCGATCCCAACCTCAACACAAAGGATGACAATCAATAGATCAATTATGCTCCGACTTCCTAACATAGCGGTTCACCATACGTGCATGCTATGGGAATCACTAACTTCAACACAAGTATTTCTAGATTCACAACACCCTACTAACATAACTCTTAATATTACCAAATCCACGTCTCAAAACTAATTGAGAGGAATCAAAACTTCTCTTTCTACTCAATGCACATGAACATGGAGGTTTTTGTATCCTCTTTGGGTACCTATCACCTTTGGGACTACTTTCATAGCATAAGCCAACTACCAAGTCATGCACCGCCGTGCTCTAAAAGATCTAAGTGAAGCACAAAGAGCAAAACTATCTAGCTCAAAAGATATAAGTGAAGCATGGTGAGCATTCTAGCAAAATCACGATGAGTGCATGTCTCTCTCTCAAAAAGGTGTGCAGAAAGGATGATTGTGACACAACAAAAAGAAAAGACTCCTAAGATACAAGACGCTCCAAGCAAAACACATATCATGTGGTGAATAAAAATATAGCTCCAAGTAATGTTACCGATGGATTGAAGACGAAAGAGGGGATGCCTTCTCGGGGCATCCCCAAGCTTAGGCTTTTTGGTGTCCTTGAATTTGGCTTGGGATGCCTTGGGAATCCCCACGCTTGAGCTATTTCCACTCTTTAACCCTTTGTCCATGAGAACATCGCCCAAAACTTGAAAACTTCACAACACAAAACTTAAACAGAAACTCGTGATAACATTAGCACAAGAAAACAAACTACCACCTCCTTACATACTGTAGCAATCTTGATTTCTAATTATATTGGTGTTGGATTACTGTATTATCACTTTTCCATGGCTAGTACCCCCGATACTATCCATAGTTTCATCAAAACAAGCAACCAACTCAACAAAAACAGAATATGTCAAAAACAGACCAGTCTGTAGCAATCTGTATACTTCGTATACTTCTAGTACCTCAAAAATTCTGAACAATTATGAATGCCTCGGAAAAAGGTATATCAACCAGAAGCAAAATGAATCAACTCAAAATCTCATTTTGAATAAAAATGAAAAATCATCTCGTGAGCGAAAAGTTTCTGTCTTTTTCCAGCAGGATCAAACAACCATCACCGAGACTAGTCATAAAGGTTTTGCTTGGCTCAAACACAAAAATAAACAAAAAAGACACAATCATAACAGAATTATGATGGTGTGGACGCAACAAAACATAAAGAAAAAGATAAATTCATTGGGTTGCCTCCCAACAAGCGGTATTGTTTAATGCCCTTAGCTAGGCATTGATAATTCAATGATGCTCACACAAAAGACAAGAATTGAAGCACAACGAGAGCATCATAAAGCATGTGAAGATCACATCTAAGTGTAACATACTTCCTATGCATAGGCATCTTATAGGAAAACAGATTGTCAAGACAACCAATAGTTACCGAATGCAAGGAAGAAGAAAGAGACAATAGCAATCTCAACATAACGAGAGGTAATTTAGTGGTATGAAAGTTTCAACCACAATAGTTTCCTCTCTCATAATAATTACATGTGGTATCATTAAAATTCAACAATATAGCTATCACAAAGGGTATTCTTTTCATGATCCACATGCACGCAAAGTTGACGCTCTTCAAAAATAGTGGGATTATCATCAACTAAAGTCATGACTTCTCCAAACCCACTTAAATCTTATTGCAAACATCATATTCATCATGAGCCTTAAACAAATTTTCAAGATCATAAGAAAAATCATTACCCCAATCATGATCATTGCAACAAGTAGTGGACAAAGCAAAACTAGCATCCCCAAGCTTAGGGTTTTGCATATTTTTAGCATGATTGTCACTAATAGGATTTATAGTGAAACCATTGCAGTCATGCTTTTCATTCAAGGAGCCCTCGTGAATCACTTCATAAATTTCTTCATCATGATTTTCAGATTCACGCATCTCAAGCAAAACTCCATAAAGATAGTCAAGTGCACTCAACTCACTAGCAATTGGATCAACATAATTGGATCTTTTAAAGAGATTAGCAAGTGGTTGAGGATCCATGTCACTAGATTTTTAGCAAGCGAAGATGCAAGCATATTGAAGGTACATAGCACACAAGCAAAGGAAAGGCAAGCAAAAGAAAAGGGCGAACGAAAAAGGCAAATATTTTTTGTAAATTTTTGTTTTTCAGAAGTGGGGGAGAGGAAAACGAGAAGCAAAAAAGTAAATGCAAGACATGAGTTTGCGACACTTACTTGGATGAGTTCTTGACTTGATCGTCCCCGGCAACGGCGCCAGAAATTCTTCTGCTACGGCAACAAAAATCCTTCCCCGGCAACGGCGCCAGAAATTCTTCTTGCTACTTCTCAAACAACAGCGCCAAAAATTGACACGTTGACGGAGACTTGCTTGCGTCGGTTTTTCCCTTGAAGAGGAAAGGGTGATGGAGCAGAGGAGCAGTAAGTATTTCCCTCAGTTTGAGAACCAAGGTATAAACCAAGTAGGAGAATCTTGTCAAGTCCAGAGTACCTGCGCAAACACAAACGAGCTTGCACCCAACGCTATAAAGGGGTTGTCAATCCCTTCAAGATTGATTGCAAAGTGAGATCTGAAGACGGAAAGTGCAATGAAGTAAAAGAGTAAGGCTGAAAATATGGTGTGGAGTAGACCCGGGGGCCATAGTGTTCACTATAGGCTTCTCTCAAAATAGCAAATATTATGGTGGGTGAACAAATTACTGTCGAGCAATTGATAGAACCGCGCAAAGTCATCACAATATCTAAGGCAATGATCATACATATAGGCATCACGTCCGAGACAACTAGACCGATACTTTCTGCATCTACTACTATTACTCCACACATCAACCGCTATCCAGCATGCATCTAGTGTATTGAGTTCATGACGAACAGAGTAACGCCTTAAGCAAGATGACATGATGTAGAGGGATAATCTCAAACCAATGATGAAAACCCCATCTTTTTACCCTTGATGGCAACAACACGATGCGTGCCTCGCTACCCCTTCTGTCACTGGGTGAGGTAACCGCACGGTATGAACCCAAAACCAAGCACTTCTTCCATTGCAAGAATCATAGATCAAGCTGGCCAAACAAAACCCACAATTCGAAGAGAATTACAAGGATATGAAATCATGCATATAAGATATCAGAAGAAACTCAAATAAGATTCATAGATAATCTGATCATAAATCCACAATTCATCAGATCTGGACAAACACACCGCAAAAGAAGATTACATCGGATAGATCTCCATGAAGATCATGGAGAACTTTGTATTGAAGATCCAAGAGAGAGAAGAAGCCATCTAGCTACTAGCTATGGATCCGTAGGTCTATGGTGAACTACTCACGCATCATCAGAGAGGTCATGGTGTTGATGAAGAAGCCCTCTGTATCCGAATCCCCCCTCTAGCAGGGCACGAGAACGTGCCCCAGATGGGATCTTGCGGAGACAGAAGCTTGCGACGGCAGAAAACTACTTTTGATGATCTCCTGATTTTTTTCTGGAATTTTTGGGAATATATAGGTGGAAGACCTAGGGCAGGGGAGGCCCAGGGAGCCCACAAGCCTGGGAGGCGCGGGGCCCCCGTGGCCACGGCTAGGGGGGCTGTGGGGTCCCTGGAGGCCCCCTGCCTTGGTTCTCAAACTTCCCGATCTTCTTCTGTTTCGGAAAAAATCTTTTTGGAAGTTTCGTTCCGTTTGGACTTCGTTTAAAATCCTCCTGTGAAAAGGGTCAAAAACACGGAAAAAACAGGAACTGGCACTTGGCACTGAGTTAATAAGTTAGTCCCAAAAAGATATAAAAGGCATACAAAACATCCAAAGTTTGACAAGATAATAGCATGAAACCATCAAAAATTATAGATACGTTGGAGACGTATCACAGACCAACCATTCGGGCACGTCGGTCCTTAGCATTGTCCTGGACGGCTCGCCATTGGCCTATGCACCACTCATCCACCAACGACTCCCAATAATCCATCTTATCCGCACACCATCTCGGGGGCACCTATAAGTTAGTAAAGAGAAATTTGAGCGCTAAACCTATGAATAAAATCAAGGAAACTAAGTACAAGGCCTTTAGAATAGGTAATTGCCTTCATGTACTTCTCCTTCCTCAGAAACTTTTTGCAGCACGAGGACTTGTCCTTCTTAATACTACGTGATGCATACTAGTCTCGAGCAGCGTGCACTCGAGCCTCGTGGTTTAAGTTCTGTAATAGGCGCTTGCATTCGGTATCATTAACCTTGGACTCCGCCTCCTCGTATCCCTCCTCACACTTGTAGAAGGTCTGCAATCAAACGAGAGAACACTTATTAGTACAATAACTAGCTATATTGTTAATTTTAGATTGTGTAAAAGGAGAAAGTACCAAAAAGTTGTGGATCACCATATCGACCCTCGTGTGGGACAAGACACCAATCATCTCCTCGGGCGGGGCCTGGGCAGCCTTGTAGTGCTCCCACCTACATCCTAGTTGAGGAACCCGACCCTCACCGAGCAATGTGACAAACCCCAGGAAATTTTGCCAGCAAAGCACACAAAGGGCGGCGTTCGGCTTGTAGACTCCACGGGGGTGATCCCAACCCCTGCAATATGACAAGGTCAACGCCTTAGATATTTTAAGAAATGTGAAGGGAAAAGGTACAAAAAGAGTAAATGCACTTACTTCTCCCCATTAGGCCTAATCACCGGCCTTTGCTCGTGGGTTGCTGGCACGGGTCAGAGACGTGTACCACCATGCTGGTACACGGTGACCCCCTCAACCACCTCGCCCTCACTATTAGTAGACACATCCCCGCGACCATCAAGATGGCCACCCGGCCCCTCGGCCCGATACGGCCAGGTACACCATCTGGACATCTCCTAGGACGTAGCCCCTGAATCCCGAGTCTCAATGGCCGAAGCCTCTAGGACTGGAGTCTCCTGGGATGTAGCCCCTGGTACAGGAGTCTCGTGGGTCGAAGCTTGTAGGACAATAGTCTCATGGGCCGACGGCCCATCGACTGAGGCTCATGATCTAGAGTCCCCGTAGCCTCCACCTCAAACGGGTCCACCCTAGTAGTCGTGTGCTCAGGTGAATGAGTTGGGGTGGCGGCGAGGACGGCGTAGCACTGTGCCTACCTCTCCCGTGCCCTTCTCATGTACCCTTTGCTTTCTTCCCTGTTCGGCCTCCTCTCCCGGTGGGCAAAGACGCCGACGAAGAAGCGCCCATGGGTGTCCCCAGACTGTCTACCAAAACTCTACAAAGAGACTGGGGTGGAATGGAAGTACCTCTCACGCGGGGCACCCACAAAGAAGTACTCGTGGAACGATCTGGACCCGCGCCCACCATCTTGCAACACCTGCCATGGCAAAGAGTAAAAGAAATTAGTACAACATACAAAATTGAATACCTGACATGAATAATAATATGTACATATATATAATTTAAGTTGGGATGCATACAAACTAATAATAGTCTGGATTGTCTATATATGCTCCGCGATTGATAAATGCATCATCATCATCACTATCACGTGTGTCGTAATGAATTACGTTCTCATCGGGTTCAGCAGCATCAACATTAATAAGGCCTTTCTATTATCGGTCAAGCATTGATAGGTCATCCACATTAGTAACCTCTTCTAGCTACAGCTCTGCTGGTTTCAACTCAGGGATGAAGTCGGATTCATTGTTGTTGTCTACTTCCATGTTCTGGGGTGAAGTAGAGCGGTTCTTGAAACATTTCTTGGAAAGACGTGTTTCTTGGAAGAATTCTCCATCATATGTGTCTAGGTTAATGTGTGGTTCATAATCCTCTTCATTGAGGGGAGGTGGTCTAGCATGTGGCGGCACTTCATAGACAACATCCCAGCCATTTAGATTCTCATTAGTTTGGCTTGCCCACGGTATATATAAAACTTGGGTCGCTTGTTGAGCCGTAATATAGACACCAGGAACATCAGAATGGGTGCTTTGTTTGATTTCGACTAGACCTCCTAATGCTCGAACCAATGACATTTTAAGATTACGACATTTGGTAGGTTTTCACCATAAAATTGAAGTTCACAAATTGCTTCAAATCTTCCATAATACTCGGTACATCCTTCACAGATAGCAGAGACACCACAATTTGTGGATTTATGGTCGAGCATAGATAGCTATTTGCCAAACGTACGAAGTGATACCTGTTGATGTTGTATTTCTCAAATGAATAGACCTTATAGTCAAATAGACATTGAATTAGCCTACAAGTTTAATACGAAAGGATTGTTGCATTAGCCACAAATTAGACAAAGAAATGAAATGGTCCATTATTCATAATTACCATTTGTGAGAACGTAGAGATGAAACCAGGATAGCCACCTCCATGCTTTGCCAGAAACTCATACTCTTCAACGGAATCCTTTTGGATCACAGCTCCATTCGAGAATTTGGCGACATATCGACTGTATCAAATATCTAGGAATAATAACGGTTCAAAGGAATTAGAAATTGTGGAAAATGTACCGAGAACTTACTCGATGCACGGCCGCACTTCTATTAGGTTCTCGAAGATATACAACCAAATGATCCGCCATTCTTTGACATCCAACATCATTGGTTTCGAACCATCAGTTGGTGCGAGCTTCCCTTTGGGTAGGTTGAGGTTAGATCCACCATTTTTACGGTCACCATCATCGTACCGAGGCTTCGGATTATGCAAATGATGATTTCTAGCTTCGTAGTGTGCTGTCATGAAGTTTGCCACCTCCACAGTAACGAATGCCTCGGCCATTGATGCTTCAATTCTACATTCATTTTTACATTTTGCTCGAAGCGTCCTCTTCATCCTCTCAATTGCAAAGCACCAATGATTTTGCATGGGCCCACCCAATCTTGCCTCGGTCGGGACATGTAAAATCAAATGCTGCATTGGATTAAAGAAGCCAAGTGGATAGATCTTCTCTAACTTGCAGAGCAACTCCAACGCGAACTCCTCCATCTCATCTACCACGCGCAGGCGATAGTTCTTTCGCACAAAGAACATGGAAGAAATAGCTCAGCTCTGCCAGTACTAGCCATTCATCCTCAGGAATAAAGCTACACAACATCACCGACATTACCCGCTCAAGCCATATGTGCCAATCATGACTCTTGAGACCAAATATTTTCAAGTTTTCAAGACTCGCTCCCCTCTTTAGATTCGTTGCATACCTATCGGGGAAGATTAGCTTCATTTTGACCCACAAGATAATTTCCCTCATAGCTCCCCTTTTTATATTGAACCAGGCCTTTAGCTTCGACAAGTTCTGCTTTCCTTACGATTATCGCATGTTTTGTCAAGGTCTATCACATAGAGTCTGCTGATCAACTCTAGCCTTAGGATTATCCTTTGACTTCCCCTCTATGTTGAACAATGTACCAAAAATGGCCTCTCCGATATTTTTTCAGTGTGCATCATGTCAATGTTATGTGGAAGAAGGATGTCTTTGAAGTAAGGCACATCCCACAAGCATGTCTTGTAAGTCGAAGTGTGTTCCGAATTATACCCCTTGAAATATCCTCGATGCTCAGGATCATGCTGGAGAGCATTTCACTGTTCCAGGATCTGTTGGCCTATCAACGCAGGTGGCGCCGAGTTTTTGACAAATTTACCTTTGATAAAGTTGTTCTTATCTTTTTTGAACTAATGGGGAGGATCAACAAACTATCTATGCAAGTCGAAGCAAGAATACTTCCGACCCTCCTGCAGCCAATGAAACTGAAGAGATGCCTTGCATATGGGGCAGGGAACCTTCAATGCACACACCAACAAGTGAATAGCAGATACGCCAGGAAGTCATGCATCGAGTACATCTACCAGACATGCATTTTGAAGTTTTCTTTTCTAGGGGCGTCTTATGTCTTGAACCCATTATCCCAAGCTTCTTGCAATTCATCCTTAAGCGGTTGCATGTACACATTCATATTCTTCCCCGGATAGTTGGGACGTGGAATTATCAACATCAGGAATATGTTCTTTCTTTGCATAATCTATCCGGGGGGAGATTGAGTGCAATAACAAATACAGGCCAACTACTGTACTAGCTTGACATCATACCAAAGGGATTGAACCCATGCGTGGCGACGAAGACTCGAGGATGCCTTCGATCTGCCGCTTTATCCGGATGTAGTGTATCAAAGTGCTTCCATGCTTCCGCATCCGATGTGTGTACCAACATATTATTCACATCTGCATCTAGTTGGGTTCTTCTACCCAATTTGTGCAATCCCATCTATTTGCCCGTCTCTTCGATCATGAAAAGACGTTGAAGTGTTGTTATGATTGGCATATACAAAAGAACATTAATTGGGATTTTGGTCTGCATCTCCTCACCCATACCATTGTCTACCACAACATACCTCGAAGACTTGCAAATGGGACAATATTTCAAGTCCACATACTCAAGCCTAATAAGGCACATCCCTTCTCACGGTCATCTATCTTCTCATAGGGCATCTGAAGTACATAGAGTATTTTGTCTAAATGGTATAGGTTTGCATGCATGACATGCCTTTGGGTAGAAAGCGTCCAAATAGTGTCATCATCGCGTTGTAGCATTCTCTGCCCAAGTTGAATTGAGTGTTCAGAGCCATTACTTGTGCGATGGCATCCAGCTGACAAAGCTTAGTATGCTCACGGAGAGGACGTTTTGAAGACTCCGACATTTCATAGAAGGCCTTTGCAGATTCCTCCATCTCATCATCTGAATCCTGAGCATCATCAAAGTCTTGCACCGTGTCTTCGATCACGGTACCATGCTCGTCGGTGCAACTACGAACCACCTCAGCTCTGGTACGTTGGGCAGACTCACCATGAATTCTCCACACTGTATAATCAGACGTTAAACCCCTCTTCTGCACATGTTTACCCATTTTATCCTGTGTCATCTTTTAAAAGTTGTCGCACCCACGACACGGGCACCAAGTTTTTCTCTGGCCATTTGCAAATGCGCCTTTCACAAACCCCTTGGTTTTTGTTAACCATTCTTTGGTCATCTCTTTCTAACTAGTGTGACCGATGTACATCCACTCACGATCACTCATCTTGATAATCTACTAAACACACAAGAAATATATATATATATAATTAAGCATATATATTCATCAGATAATCAAGTTTGTCAGTTTTATTACGTCCATGCAACCTACATGCTAATAGGTAAAGATAGGTCCTAATCCCGCCCGAGTACGTGTATATTGATTTTATTTTCCCATGCTCTGCTCCGGATCTGACGCAATATTTTGACAACACCTCCCCGTTGTTCTCCTCATACATGTCTTGGCAGTAAACACAAAGGATGTGTACCAGGAGAACAACGGGTAGGCACTTACAAAATTATGCATCGGATCTCGAGAAGAGCATATGGGAAAACGAACCTAGTCTACACATACTCGGGCAGTCCATGGATAACGTTGGACAATTCAAAATAATCATGGTTATAAATATATACAAATGCATGCATAATTATAACTGTAACCCTTACGAACGGGAGACGCATACTGGTCACGCATACTGATGATTTAACTACCAATCGCTAGCAAGTTTCATCGGCACGAAGACCGAAACAGAGCAAATGAAGGGGGAGAAGGAGATATCATTTTTGCTCACCGATGAACGCAGGGGCAGAGCTCGTCGAACGCACAGGAGGTCGTCGAACACCAGACCCTCACAACGATGAAAAAACTGCACATTTAAATCCACCTGATCAACATGAATATTCAATCCCAATAGAAAAATCTCTCTATATATTACTATTTTCCACTTCCATTTTATTATTATTTTCCACTATTTCTTATTCTTCTCTTCTTCGTCGTCTTCTTCTTTTTAATCTTCTTCTCCTCTTCTCCTCTTCTTCTTCTCCTTCTTCTTTTTCCTCCTCTTCTTCTCCTCTTCTCCTTTTTTTTCTTCTTCCTTTCTTCTCCTCCTCCTCCTCCTCCTCCTCTTCTTCTTCTTCTTATTATTATTATTATTATTACTATTATTGTTCTTTCTTTCTTCTTCTTTTCCCTCTTCTTCTCCTCTTCTTCTCTTTTTCTTCTTCTTCTATTCTTCTTCCTCTCCTCTTCTTCTTCTACTTCTTCGTCTTCTTCTTCTTCTTTCTTCTTTTCTCTTCTTAATCTTCTTTCTTTTATGTTTTCCTCTTCTTCTCTTTCTTTCCTTCTTCTTTTATTCTTCTCCTCGTCCTCCTCTTCTTCTTCTTCTTCTTCTTCCTTCTTTTCCTTTTCCTCTTATTCTACTTATTCTTCTTTTTCATCTTTATTTTCTAACTAACCTAGAACTAACCTAGCACTAACCTAACACTAACACAAAAAATAGAGAAAACTCACCTACCTAGGTGGAGGGGGCGGTCGGGCGGCCGGGCGCAGGGGCAGGAGGATATGGCGGCGGCATCGGCCACGAGGAGGTAGATACGGCAGCGGCGACAGCAGTGGGCAGAGGATGAGGAGGCACTGGTGGAGTGGGGGAGGGTGGGGGAGGAGGAGGAGGCGGTGGCGGGCAGAGGAGGAGGAGGAGGCGGTGGAGTGGGGGAGGGTGGGGGAGGAGGAGGAGGAGGCGAGGAGGTTGTGTCGGGCAGGAGAGGAGGCCAGAGGTGGTGCGAGGGTGGGGTGGGTCGGGCACAGCGGGGGGGTAACCCCTCTCTTTTTCGTCTGCATTTCATCAGAGCGGACGACAAAAAGAGGGGGCGGCAAAGAGGTGGTGGTCGTCCGTTTTCTTTTTTTACCAAGCCATTAAGTTGATACTTTGTTGGCTGCTGATAGGTCTCCATCGTATCTACTTTTCCAAACCCTTTTGCCCTTGTTTTGGACTCTAATTTGCATGATTTGAATGGAACTAACCCGGACTGATGCTATTTTCAGCAGAATTGCCATGGTGTTGTTTTTGCGCAGAAATAAAAGTTCTCAGAATGACGTGGAAACTTACGAGGATTTTTTGTGGAGTATATAAAAAACATTGGCGCAAGAGTTCTTGGAGACACGGAGCGAGGAGCCCACAAGCCCACGAGGCGCCCTCCCCCCCCCCCCGTCTCGCAGGTTTGTGAAGCCCTCGTGGCTCCGCAGCCTCCAACTCCAGCTCTATATATTCTCTCTCGTCTAGAAAAAATTAGGAGAGAAGAGTTCATCGCGTTTCACGACACGGAGCCGCCGCCACCACCTGTACTTCCTCGGGAGGGCAGATCTGGAGTCCGTTCTAGGCTCCGGAGAGGGGAAATCGATGCTGTCGTCATCACGAACCATCCTTCATCGCCAATTCCATGAGGCTCTTCATCGCTCATGACTAATCTCATCGTAGGCTTGCTGGACGGTGATGGGTTGGATGAGATCTATCATGTAATCGAGTTAGTTTTGATGGGGCATGATCCCTAGTATCCACTATGTTCTAACATTGATGTTGCTACTACTTTGCTATGCTTAAGGCTTGTCACTAGGGCCCGAGTGCCATGATTTCAGATATGAACCTATTATAATTTCATCAGTATATGTGTGTTCTTGATCCTATCTTGCAAGTTGTAGTCACCTACTATGTGTTATGACCCGGCAACCCCGGAGTGACAATAGCCGGAACCACTCCCGGAGATGACCATAGTATGAGGAGTTCATGTATTCACTATGTGCTAATGCTTTGTTCCGGTTCTCTATTAAAAGGAGACCTTAATATCCCTTAGTTTCCATTAGGACCCCGCTGCCACAGGAGGGATGGACAAAAGATGTCATGCAAGTTCTTTTCCATAAGAATGTATGACTAATTACGGAATACATGCCTACATTACATTGACAAACTTGAGCTAGTTACATATCACCCTATGTTATAACTGTGACATGATGAATGTCATCCGACATAATTATCCATCACCGATCCATTGCCTACGAGCTTTTCCTATACTGGTCCTTGCTAAGTTACTTTACCGCTACTGATGTCACCGCTGCTACCGTTACTGCTGCTACTGTTACCGCTGCTACCGTTACTATCACACTACTTTGCTACTGAAACTTTGCTGCAGATACTAAGTCTTTCAGGTGTGGTTCAATTGACAACTCAACTGCTAATACTCCACAATATTCTTTGGCTCCCCCTTGTGTCGAACCAAAAAATTTGGGTTGAATACTCTACCCTCGAAAACTGTTGTGATCCCCTATACTTGTGGGTTATCAAGACCTTTTTCTGGCGTCGTTGCCGGGAAAGCATACCTCTATTCTCTGAGTCACTTGGGATTTACGTCTGTTGATCACTATGAGGAATCCGAGAGATCCAAAAACTAAAGTCTTGCCCTCAACTACGAGGACAGCTAAGGAACTGTCATCTAGCTCTGCACTTGATTCACCTTCAGTTATGAGTAAATTTGCGACACCATCACCTATCGTTAATTCTGATATGTCACCTGTGCTTGATGATGCTACTTCTGCTATCCATGATGCTTATGATGATGCTTTGCTTCATAATGATTTGTCACTGGGTGCATTTCTTGATGCACAAATTGCTAGAGTTACTACTGAATGTGATGATACTTTTGAAACTGATGAAATTATTGAAGTGGAACCTGATGTTACACCTGTTAGACCTAGATCTCCTAGATATGAATTGCCTGATATACCTAAGAGTTATGTTATGGAGGGAGAGGTAGCCGAAGACTTTCTTGCTTGTAAGGATAGCCATGATCTTGAGAATTTATTGCGCAAGTGGAAAGAAAAATCTCTGAATGCTAGAATGAAATATGATCCTAAGTTTGCTAATTCGCCCATCTTTGTTACTGATAAGGATTATGAATTCGCTGTCGATCCTGAGTTAATCACTTTGGTTGAATCTGATCCTTTTCATGGTTATGAATCTGAAATGGTTGTAGCACATCTTACTAAACTGAATGATATAGCCACCCTATTCACGAATGAGGAAAAAATTCGCCATTACTATATCCTTAAGTTGTTTCCTTTCTCACTAAAGGGTGATGCTAAGACTTGGTTTACTTCTCTTGCTCCTGGTTGTGTGCGTAGTCCCCATTATATGATATACTACTTCTCTGAGAAATATTTTCCTGTCCATAAGAAACAAGCTGCCTTGCAGGATATGTATAACTTTGTGCAAGTTCAAGGAGAGAGACTCCCACAAGCTTGGGGGAGGCTTGTCCAGTTACTTAATGCTTTGCCTGATCACCCTCTTGAGAAGAATGAAATACTTGATATCTTTTATAATGGATTAACCGATGCTTCTAGGGACCACCTAGATAGTTGTGCTAGTTGTGTTTTTAGGGAACGAACTATGGAACAAGCTGAAATTATATTGAATAATATCTTGAGCAATGATAATGCTTGGACTATTCCCGAACCACCTGCGAAGCCAACTCCAAAGAAAAGAGGTATTCGATTCCTCAGTCCTGAAGATATGCAAGAAGCCAAGAAATCTATGCAAGAGAAATGTATTAAATCTGAAGATGTTAAGAATCTACCACCTATTGAAGAAATACATGGTCTTGATAACCCAACACAGGTAGTAGAGGTAAATTCTCTTCGTAGATTCAATGAGAGTAATATTCCTTATGATAAACCTGCTAGCTTATGCTTAGATGAATTTGATAACTTTGTTGCCAAACAACAAAGTTTCAATGATTATGTTAGCAGACAATTGAGACAAAATGCTCGTATGATTAATCATATAAGTGCCTGTGTGGATAGAAATGTCAATGATCTTAAGCTTTTGAGTAAACATGCCTCTATGGTCACTACTCAAGTAGAACAAGTACTTAAGGCTCAAAATGACTTGCTCAATGAGTTGAATGACAATTCTGTTAGAGTTGTCACTAGAGGTGGTAGAATGACTCAGGAACCTTTGTATCCTGAGGGCCATCCTAAGAGAATTGAACAAGATTCTCAAGGAGTTAACACTGATGCACCTAGTCATCCTGGTAATAGGAAGAAACAGAAAGATGATAGGAACTTGCATGCTAGCAAACCTGTTGCTGTTACACCCGAGAACCCAAATGATGTCTCTATTTCTGATACCGAAACACAACCTCGTGATGAACATGAGCCTAGTGATAATATTGATAGTGGTGTTCATGTTGATGCTCAACCTAGTAATGATAAGGATGTGGAGATAGAACCTGCTTTTGATCTTGATAACCCACAACCTAAGAACAAGAGATGTGATAAGAACGACTTTATTGCCAGGAAGCATGGTAAAGAAAGAGAACCATGGGTTCAGAAACCCATGCCCTTTCCTCCCAAACCATCCAAGAAAAAGGATGATGAGGATTTTGAGCGCTTTGTTGAAATGATTAGACCTGTCTTTTTGCAAATGCGTTTGACAGATATGCTGAAAATGTCTCCTTATGCTAAGTACATGAAAGATATTGTGACTAATAAAAGGAAGATACCTAAGGTTGAGATTTCCACCATGCTTGCTAATTACACCTTCAAGGGTGGGACTCCTAAGAAACTAGGTGATCCCGGAGTGCCCACTATACCTTGCTCCATTAAAGGAAATTATGTTAGAACTGCTTTATGCGATCTTGGAGCTGGTGTTAGTGTTATGCTTCTCTCTTTATATGGTAGACTTGAATTGGATAAGTTGACACCTACTTAAATTTCTTTGCAAATGGCCGACAAATCAACTGCTTTTCCTATCGGCATTTGCGAGGATGTGCCTCATGTGGTTGCGAACGTTACTATCTTAACGGACTTTGTTATTCTGGATATTCCCGAGGATGATGCCATGGCGGTCATCCTTGGAAGACCCTTTTTAAACACTGCAGGGGCTGTCATTGATTGCAACAAAGGCAATGTCACTTTCCATGTTAATGGTAATGAGCACACGGTGCACTTTCCGAAGAAACAATATCGAGTTCATTGCATCAATGCTATTGAAAAATCTTCATCAATTCTTATTGGAAGCTTTGAATGCCCTATACCTACTGTCAAAATGAAGTATGATTTTCTTGTTGGGGATATGCACATCCCCGTTGAGGTAACCTAGTGATTATTCGAAAATTCTCCGGTTTTATGTTATTCGAAAAAAGTTTGTCAAGGAGACTTGATCAACCTCATTGACGAATTTATTTTGATGACCATGAGATGGATGAATTTAGAAGTCACAACCTTCTGCTCCCAACTTTTACTTTATGTTGCTTAGAAGAAAAATGATAATTTTAGCTTTATTTTCCTGTTTTCCGCATTTTCCGTTCAATAGAAAAGTGATCCAAAAATAGAAGTTCTCCAAATGCCCTGAAATGCAAGTATGATTTTTTCTGGAATATTTGAAAATTTCTGAGATAGAAAGCTAGTCAGGGGGATGCACTAGTGGGCCACAAGCCGAGGAGGCGCGGCCACCCCCCTGGCCGCGCCTGGCAGGCTTGTGGGCCCTGCGTGGCCCCCCTCCACTTATTCCATCTCCCATCTCCTTCTTCTACCTCCATAAAAAATCATTCCACAGCTCAAACCCGTGTTCTTGCTCTTCTTGCTGCATTTTTTGATCTCCTTGTGCAAAGCCCCATTCACCAAACTGTTTTTGGGGAATTGTTCCTTGGTATGTGACTCCCCCATTGGTCCAATTAGTTTTTGTTCTAGTGCTTTATTCGTTGCATATTTTTGCTACCTTGGTCACCCTGTTCTTGAGCTTTGCATGTTAATTTTAGTTGGTCCCAAGTAGTTTTGATGCATGATATGGCCTCTAGGCACTTGTAGGAGTAGTTGTTATAATTTTTGTTGAGCCTTGTTCACTATTCTTTTGAGTCACTAAAAATTTCAGAAAAATAATATTTTCAGGAAAAACTATCATGGTGGTTCCTCAAGCAAAAGGCGTCCCTGTCTCGCGATTCGGGAGCCTGATCCTTATCAGCCGAAGAACGCACAGGTGCAACCATGTGAATGGCCTTCCAATGAATTCATGATTGATGCAGGTTTCAAGGACGAGTTTGATGCATTTGTTCACAACACAGGGCTTGAAGAATTCATCTCCAATAAATGTGAACAGCATACTACTCTCACTGCTTCTTTTGTTCGTAGATTCAAATTTTCAGTTGGCCATGACACATCCATATTGTTTGATCTTTATGAAAAATCGTATACCATGGATTTAGAGGATTTTAACAGAATTTGCAAGATACTTGATTGGGGTAGTCCCAATGATCCTCCTATGTCTTCGGTTAGAGATTTTATTTCTAGTATAATTGTTGGAGAAACTAGAGACATTACGCACGCTACCATCGGGAGCATTCATTTTCCTGCCTTACATTATTTTGCCCTCTTCATAGGTAGATGCATTAATGGCAAAAATGAGCATTGTCACCTCTGTGCACCTGACCTTAGTATTCTTAAGAGCGCAGTAACGGGTGATAGAAGTTTCAACATGGGAGCTATAATTGCGAGGAGGCTAAATAATAATGCTAATGAAGGGGATTTCTTTGGTGGGATCTATGCCACTCGCATAGCAAATTTTCTTGGAATACCCATCCGCACAGGAGATCCCCTGCTCCATACAGCTTTCCTTGATCGCCCCGCTATGATACGTTATCAGTTCCTTGAGAGGGATAATGAATCCCTCCTATACTGGTTAATATTTAACCGATGGCGTGTTTTCCATATTACCCTTCCTGCTCCTGCCTTCTTTGACTTTCAGGTAAAACGGAGATATTACATAACCAGAGGAGAGGCAGAGGAGTATGAGAGGAAGGTGAAGGCTGCTCGCCTCCGTGAGGCAGCTATTCAGGCGGTAGGTGCCGCGTTCCCATACAACCCCCATTATGATTTTGGATATCACCCGGACCAGCAGTGGGAGTAGACCAACTTAGGCCAAAAGCCTAAGCTTGGGGGAGTACATGTTTCTCACCGACTTTATATTCATGCTCACACATTCACTTTGATAGTCGGTGTTCACACTTTGCTAGTGTATCATCCATGCTAGTTTATTTCTTTTTCTCGCTTTCTTCTCGTGTGTTTGTTTAAATTGAGAAAAACAAAAAAATACTTGTAAGTTTACTTTCCAGCCTGCTTAGTGGTAATAAAAAAAAGAAAACCCAAAAAGATTTCCCGTTCTTCTTTTGCTTGTTGGGAGCTTTCCCGTGTAAATAGTTTTATTTTTCTTTGGGTCAAGGTAGAAGACCATGATTAAAATTTTTAGTGGCTCTCATATGCATTTTTGTTTATATGTCGAAGAGCCATATTACTTTGTCTTCTCCTTTGAGTTTGCTTGCAGATTCCAGCTTAGTCCAATGCACGAACACTCACATTATTATTCACATCATTCGGTTGTGCGAGTGAAAGGTAATAATGACGATATATGATGAAGTGACTGAGCCGGAAAAGATAGTATGAACTCGACCTATTTTGTTTTTGTAAATATGACTAGCTCATCGTTCCTAATTCAGCATTGTTATGAGAGAAACATGTTTGCAATGACAACTTAGAGATCATAGTTTCTGATGCCATGCTTAATTAGCTAGGAACTTATAATGGTTTGTCTTGGATGCCAACATGAATTTCAAGATGATTATGATGTAGTATGATAGGATGGTATCCTCCTTTGAATGATTCAAGTGGCTTGACTTGGCACATGTTCACGCATGTAGTTGAAACAAAATCAACATAGCCTCTATGATATTTATGTTTATGGTGATTTATATCCTACTCATGCTTGCACTCAACGTTGGTTAATTTCAATGCTTATTGATGGCTGTTGTCGCTCTCTAGTTGGTCGCTTCCCAGTCTTTTGCTAGCCTTCACTTGTACTAAGCGGGAACACTACTTGTGCATCCACTTCCATAAACCCAAAGTTGTTCCATATGCGTCCACCATACCTACCTATATGTGGTATCTACCTGCCGTTCCAAGTAAATTTGCATGTGCCACTCTCTAAATCTTCAAATAATAATTTGTTTTGTATATCTGAATCGCTCATGTGGTGACAAGGGGCGGTCAGTATCTTCCATGCTAGGCGTGTTATCCTCGATACGTGTTTATTCACTATCACTCACGAGAAAGGGGCCGGTAATCAGAATGCCCAGTTCCATGCTCAAATCGAAAATATAGTTGCAAACAAAACTCCCCGTGGATTGTTGTTGGTATGGACGGCACTCGAGGATTCGGCTAGTCGTGGAGTGTGATTGATCGGTGGTGGGGGAGTCAAAACTTTACTTTTCTGTTTGGGAACCGCCTATAATATGTGTAGCATGGAAGATGGTGTAAACTCTTGGTCATCGCATTAAAAGTGAAAGCATACCACCCAAAATTATGTATCTCTGTTTTAAAAGCTTGAGCTCTCGCACCTCTGCAAATCAATGCTTCCCTCTGCGAAGGGTCTATCTATCTATGTTTCTGTTGAGTCATCCTCTTCTTTTTAAAAGGCATCAATTCGAGAGCACCTCCATCATTTTTATGCTTTGCTATTAATTGATATTGAGTATGACAGTGACTGGATCTTCTTTCCCATGAATTACAATGTTCAGTCAGCCCTTGCTCTTTGAAGGTGCTCTGCATTTATGTTTTGCGGTCTCACAAAGGGCTAGCGAGATACCATGTGTTCATATTGTTTTTATGATTATTTTGATTGAAGTGTTGACGTTTGAAACTTATTATTATTGCTCGCTAGCTGATTATGCCATTAATATGAGTACATCATGAGACCTAAATGTCATTGCTTATGTGGTTAGCTTATGATTTTGCTGAAAATCTGAATATGAGTTACACATAATTACAACAAGAAGATTAAACAGAATTCGTAGAAGTTTTTCTTTTGTCTCTTTCAGTTTGTCAACTGAATTGCTTGAGGACAAGCAAGGCTTTAAGCTTGGGGGAGTTGATATGTCTCCATCGTATCTACTTTTCCAAACCCTTTTGCCCTTGTTTTGGACTCTAATTTGCATGATTTGAATGGAACTAACCCGGATTGACGTTGTTTTCAGGAGAATTGCCATGGTGTTGTTTTTGCGCGGAAATAAAAGTTCTCGGAATGACCTGGAAACTTACGAGGATTTTTGTGGAATATATAAAAAATACTGGCGCAAGAATTACCTGGAGACACGGATCCAGGACCCCACAAGCCCAGGAGCCCCCCCCCCCTAGGTCGCGCCTGGCCGGCTTGTGAGGCCCTCGTGGCTCCACAGGCTCGAACTCCAGCTCTATATATTCTCTCTCACCCAGAAAAAATTAGGAGATAAGAGTTCATTGCGTTTCACGACACGGAGCCGCCGCCACCACCTGTTCTTCCTCGGGAGGCCAGATCTGGAGTCCGTTCTGGGCTCCGGAGATGGGAAATCGACGCCGTCGTCATCACCAACTATCCTTCATTGCCAATTCCATGATGCTTTTCATCGTTCTTGAGTAATCTCATCGTAGGCTTGCTAGACGGTGATTGGTTGGATGAGATCTATCATGTAATCGAGTTAGTTTTGATGGGGTTTGATCCCTAGTATCCACTATGTTCTAAGATTGATGTTTCTACTAATTTGCTATGCTTAATGCTTGTCACTAGGGCCCGAGTGCCATGATTTCAGATCTGAACCTATTATGTTTTCATCAATATATGTGTGTTCTTGATCCTATCTTGCAAGTTGTAGTCACCTACTATGTGTTATGACCCGGCAACCCCGGAGTGACAGTAGCCGGAACCACTCCCGGAGATGATCATAGTATGAGGAGTTCATGTATTCACTATGTGCTAATGCTTTGTTCCCGTTCTCTATTAAAAGGAGACCTTAATATACCTTAGTTTCCATTAGGACCCCGCTGCCACGGGAGGGATGGACAAAAGATGTCATGCAAGTTTTTTTCCATAAGCACGTATGACTAATTACGGAATACATGCCTACATTACATTGATGAACTGGAGCTAGTTACATATCACCCTATGTTATCACTGTTACATGATGAATGTCATCCGACATAATTATCCATCACCGATCCATTGCCTATGAGCTTTTCCTATACTGGTCCTTGCTAAGTTACTTTAAATGTTACTGCTGTCACCGTTGTTACCGTTACCGCTGCTACCGTTACTATCACACTACTTTGCTACTAAAACTTTGATGCAGATACTAAGTCTTTCAAGTGTGGTTGAATTTAAAACTCAACTGCTAATACTCGAGAATATTCTTTGGCTCCCCCTTGTGTCGAACCAACAAATTTGGATTGAATACTCTACCCTCGAAAACTGTTGCGATCCCCTATACTTGTGGGTTATCAGCTGCCTTCTTCTTAGATGCCATCAGCCAATTCTTTCCTATCAGCTTTTAGAGTCTTTGTCGCCCGTTAGCATATAGCAAAGAAGAGACTAATGGAAAAACATATATTTGAGTTTTTTCTTTGCCGTGTGCTTTTCAGAAGCTGACGGCAAAGTCCCTTCTTTGACGTCCGCTAGAAGACGGCAAAGACTGGACTGATGGAAAATTCTCTATTTCCAGTAGTGATACCTGCTAGACCATAAAAATGATATGCATATGAATGAGTGAAATGAGATATATGAAATAGTCTTTAGACAAACCCCTACTCTTAAAAAAATCTTGCATGTTGATATTTTAGGGGATCCTCCTCCACTTAAGGGGGGTCTCGTGTTTGAAGTAAAGAAATTACTTGATACTTTGAAATATGCTTGTATTTATCAAAAGAAGGTATATCCTGTTATTATTAGTGATAACCTTCAGAGCATGAAGAGAATATAATACTTAAAACTCTCAGGAAGCACCGAGCTACTACTGGATATACTCTTGATGATCCTAAGGGCATCAGTCCCACCGCATGCTAGCACAAGATTAATATGGAACCGGCTGCTAAACCTGTACTTGATCATCAACGTCGCTTAAAACCTAAGATGAAGAAGGTGGTAAAACTGAAATACTAAAGCTTCTGGGGCCACGTAAATTTTATCATATTTCTGATAGTAGATGGGTAAGTCTTGTTCATTACGTTCCTAACAGAGGAGGTATAACTGTTGTTCCTAACGAAAAAATGAACTTATCCAAAAATTTAATTGTAACTGGATATAGGATGGTAATTGATTTCAGAAATTAAAAAAATCTACTAGAAAAGATCACTACCCCTTGCCATTTACTAATAAAATGTTATAATATTATCTAAGCACACACACTTTTGTTTTCTTGATGGATATTCTGTTTTTTTCTCAAATACCTATACTAAAGGGAAACCAAGATAAAACAACTTTCCCATGACCCCTTGGAACTTATTCTTATAGACATATGCCCTTTGGTTTATGCAATGCATTTGCTACATTTCAAAGATGTATCACTCTTATATTCTCTAAGTTTTGTGAAAAGATTGTTGAGGTATTCATGGATGATTCTTCCGTTTATGTGACTTCTTTTGTTGATTGCTTGAGCAATCTTGATAGAGTTTTGGAGAGATGTGAAGAAACTAATCTTGTCTTTAACTAGGAGAAATGCCACTTTACGGTGAATGAAGGTATACTACTTGGGCATAAGGATTTCTGAATGAGGTATTGAGGTAGACAAAGATAAAATTGATGCAATACAGAATATGCCATGTCCTAAAGATGTTAAATCTATAAGAAGTTTTCTTGGTCATGTTGTTTTCTACAGGTGTTTCATTAAATATTTCTAAAACATTTATAGGCCGTTAACTATATTCTACAAAAATACATTCCATTTGTTTTTCATGATGATTGTGCAAAGGTCTTTGAAATACTTAACAAAGCCTTGATTTCTGCACCTATTGTTCAACCACCTGATTTGAATTTAGCATTTGAAATTATGTGTGATCCTAGTGATTATGTTCTTGGTGTTGTTATAGGAGAAAGAGTAGAAAGAAATTGAATGATATCCATTATCCTAGTAAAACTCTAGAGAGTGCCTAAAGAAATTATGCTACTACTTAGAAGGAATTTTTAGCAGTTGTCTTTGCATGTAGCAAGTTTAGACCTTACATTGTTGATTCCAAAGTTACAATT
This sequence comes from Hordeum vulgare subsp. vulgare, assembly GCF_904849725.1. Taxonomy (NCBI): domain Eukaryota; kingdom Viridiplantae; phylum Streptophyta; class Magnoliopsida; order Poales; family Poaceae; genus Hordeum; species Hordeum vulgare. The sequence continues at coordinate 186,731,047 of NC_058518.1, forward strand.
CACACTAATCATGCTTCTATTTAATACCTTATGGAATAGTAAGATGCTAAGCCTAGACTGATTAGATGTGTGCTTTTACTTCAAGAGGTTGATTTTCATATTGTTGATAGAAAGGGAGCTGAAAACCCGGTAGCAGATAATTTCTCTAGGATGAAAAATGTTCTTGATGACCCACTTCCTATTGATAGTAATTTTTGTGATGATAATTAGCTATTATAAAAGCTTCCCATAGTACTCCTTGGTATGCAGATTATCCTAATTAGATTGTTGCTCAATATATATCACCTAGATTTACATACCAAAAAGAGAAAAAGTTCTTCTATGATTTGAGACATTACTTTTGGGATGACCCACATCTTTATAAAGAATTAGTAGATGGTGTTACTCCGTACATTCCCTTGTATATGGGCACAAAATCTTATTATACGTACCAAGGTAAAATTTAATGACTGCTTTGCCAGCCAACTTTTCTTTTCGTTAATCCGGATCATTAATATGTCGCATGCATGCTACGAAGGAATGAGAAGAAACTAGCTAAGTGTCATTATGACTCTATGCATGCAAGCATTAAACAAGTTCTTAATACGAGGAAATATCATCAACTCGTGCCTCGATTCTCGATTAGTGTTTGTGTCCTTATACATATGCAAAATTTATTTTTCATAGTGGACTTGTATAAGGGAATGGAGGTAGTATTAGACATTGTGTGCCTGAGCATGAATAGGAACAAATCCTACAGAAGTGTCATTTCGAGGCTTACGAAGGGTACCACGCTGGTGATAAAACTGCACACAAGGTATTAGAGTTTGGTTTTATGGCCTACTCTTTTCAAAGATGCTTGTAAGTATGTCCTCTCTTGTGATGAAGGTCAAAGAATTGGTAACATTGGCAGATGTCACAAAATGCCTATGAACTTTTCACTTGCTATTGAACCATTTGGTGTTTGGGGTTTTGATTATATGGGACCTTTTCGTTCCACTAACGGGTACACTCATATTTTAGTTGTTGTTAATTACGTTATTAAGTGGGTATAAGCTATTCCAACTAGTAGGGTTGATCACAACACTTCTATTAAAATGCTTAAAGATTTCATTATCCCGACGTTTGGAGTCCCTAGATATTTAACGATTGATGGTGGTTCACATTTTATTCATGTTCCTTTCCGCAAACTTCTAGAGAAATATGATGTTAACCATAGAATTGCATCATCTTATCATCCCGAGTCTAGCGTTCAAGTTGAGTTGAGTAGACGAGAAATAAATTTGATCTTGCAAAAGACTGTTAATAGACCTAGAAAGAATTGGTCTAAGAAACTTGATGATGCTTTATGGGCTTATAGAACTGCTTATAAAATCATATGGGAATGTCCCCATATAAAATGGTTTGTGGTAAAGCATGTCATTTACCTCTTGAGTTACAACACAAAGCTTACTGGGAAATTAAAGAACTTAACTATGATTTCAAACTTGCCGGTGAAAAGAGGTTATTTGATATTATCTCAATAGATGAATGGGGGAGACAAGCTTATGAAAATAACAAGTTGTTTAAATAATAATTAAAAGATGGCATGAGAAAATAATCCAAAAATGAGAATTAATGTAGGAGACCATGTTCTTTTGTACAGTTCTCATTTCAGATTTTTTGCACGTAAACTCCTCTCCAAATGGAAAGAGCTTTATATCATCGGAGAAGTTTATCACTTCGGCGCTATAAAGATGAACAACTCCGAAGGCACAAACCTAAGAGTGGTAAATGGACAAAGAATTAAACATTACAACTCAGGTACACCCATTAATGTTGAGACACATATTATTCAAGCGATGACATCATAAGAGCACATAAAGGAGACCTTCCGGAACACTCCAGATATAGGAAAAAGGGGTAGCTATGTGACATGGTAAGTAGAGTGACTCCAAAAATTCCATAAAAATATTTTCTATTGGTTTTGGTATTTTAGAAAAATTACAAAAATAAAAACCACCACGAGAACCCACGAGGGACTCCCAAGTCAATAGGGCGCCCCCCCCCCTCCTGGGCGCACCCTGATGGCTTGGGAGCACCTCTTGTGCCTCCCAGACTCCATTTTCTTCCTCGACATGTATTCTGACCTAGAAAAAATCATTATATATACTCACATTTGTTTTGGTCACCGCATTGCAAAATCCTCCCCTCCTCTTATTTCTGGCTATTTTTCTCAAAATCTAGATCGCCATGACGTCGTCAAGCTCCTCCAAGGACAAGTTCTACGAGAAGGTTATCAACCCCTACCTTCCATAGGTTATGAAACACCCTCAGAACATTGATATGCTTGAGGGGTGCTTCACATTGTGGCCTTCAAGGACCAAAGAAGGAGGGAAGTGAGAAGGCTAGGCTTGCAATAGTGGACCAGGAGATCTTCAGGTGCCAAGGGATGGTGGAGCATGGACTCAGTGCTAATCACTGCATGAGCACGAATTTTATTCATGAACATAACATGGACAATGAGGATATTGCGGAGATGATCTTCAAGCTCCATGACAAGCTTCAAGATCTTCGGGCCCAAATCTTTGACATGCAAAACCAAAACTGTGAGTATGAATCTCGTTTCAAGAGGATGAGTATAGCTACAATTTTGAGTTTTCCATAGGCAAGCTCTTCTTTCTTCAACGGGAAACCTATGCAATGGAATATGGATGATAAGCCTATTACTTCACCACCACCAACCAAGAAGGGCACCTGAGTACATGGGTATGGGCACCACCCTTAGCCTGTTCCAAGATTGGGGGAGGTGCCCCATTATCGTTTCACCATCACTTTCATCATTATCATCTATGTTAGTTCGATCCTTAGTTATGTTGTGATTTAGAGAAATGAAATTTTAGTAGTTCTTTGCTTAAAGTGTTTGCTTTGAGATCTACCTATCCTTGTAATCGAGTGTGAGAGTTACATAATAAAGATTAGTTTGAGCTTGCTTGCTTTACTCTCATGCATCAATCATAGAAATGAAATAAAAGAAGTATTAGAATCATATGCTAATACCATGGGGAGTAATGACTTCACATAGAAAAAGTATGATAGATAAAAGTTGTTGGGAGTGAAAAAACTTAGCATTAGTCATTGTTCCAATCCATGCAAAATTATGATACAGGAGAGGAGATACACATACAAATATACAATCTTTGACATCATTTATGATTGTGCGCCCCCACCACATATTACATAATGATCGAAGTATTGATGTTGGACATGGAAGACAACGTAATGAGTTATGTTTGTTTACATTCACGTAGAAATTATATTGTCATGGATCCTCTAACATGTGGTGCTTGCTTAGGATCCTTTACTACCCCAAAAATTTGCAATAAGTACATATACTACTTGTGCATCCATAACCATTAAACCCAATTTCTTGCCATGATAGTCCACAGTACCTACCTATGGATTTAATAAGATCCTTCAATTAAGTTGCCATCGGTGCACAAAGCAATAAAAATTGCGCCTAAACATGTATGATATTTTATTGTAAGGTAAAATAAACTTTGTACGATCTTTTGATGGCAAAGAAATAGAAGCGACAAACCGCATAATCAAGGTTGCTATCATAAGGGAAATATAAAGTGATGTTTAATTACATTAAGAGTTTGGGCATCCTAAAATAAAAGGTGCATGATGACCTATGCTTCCCTCTGCGAAGGGCCTATCTTTTACTTTCATGTATTCACTTTTATGCAAGAGTCAATAATGTTTATCTGTATTCCTACCTATTAGCTCTTTAGTTGGGAAGCATCATGTGTTGGGGAAAGATCCACACACATACACACACACACACACACACACACACATATATATATATATACACACATGGTGAGTCTATATATGGTGGGTCTATTCTGCTAACACCTCTTAAGAACCTTATTCTGCTAACACCTCGACATCACCCCGCATCCCCACCCGCGCCGAAACGCACCGAACTGCCCACCCCACCAAAACCCACCTTCTTCCATGCCCAACCCCCACCACCACCTTATCCTCTCACCCACCTACCCCCATCTGTTGCTCCCACCTGCCCCGCCTCCCACTCCCACCGAGCCGCCCACCACCCCACCACCTACTCCCCCGCGCCGGAGCACCCCTACCTACCTCCTCCCGGAGCCACCTCCCTGCATTGTCTTCGTCCCCTCTGAGCACCTATGCTACCTACAACTCCACCACCACACCTCCCTACAGATCTAGTCGATGTAGCCCTAGGAGCTGGCAACTATGGGGATGGCCCCAACCACCTGCCTCTTAATCCCGACCGGCACGCCTCCCCATCCCCACCCCACGGCACCTCCACTCACCTGGTCAATGGTTTCGGTCATCCAAGATCTGTACAGCCCCGGCGACCTCTTGGCCCCAGCATGGCCAGCATGCCGCCACCCATGACCCTTTTCGTGGGACACCGGAGCTCCTCTCCACCTCCTGCACCCGGGCATGCGGATCCTCATGCACGTTGGAGCTCCTCTCACTCTTGCAGTTCGGCAATGTACCCGTGGACGGTATAGTGTTCAAGACCAAGGAGCTCACAGACATGCATCATGGAGTTCGAAGATCCCGTCTGTTGTTGGATGGCCCTTCCTAGTCGTGGCCCTATTCTGTGAAGACGATGGAAGCACTCATGAGATACACATGTGGTGCAGTCTGGATTTCTGTTGTCCCATGGTTCGAATGGTGCCAGCCACCGCGGTATGGCCCAAATCGTTCGAGCCCATGGCTAGTGGCTCCGCCCCATCCGTGCAGTAGCGAACACTCCATCCAGTTCGGAAGCAGTTTTTTCAGCATTTGTTGTTGCTTTTATGTGTGATTCGTTGTAGTAGAGCTCCTCGCAGATCAGTACTCTTGGGGTTTGGATGATGTTGATGAAGTGGGACGTGCATGTTCGTGCAGTACCGCTCTTTTCTTGTGGGTGCTCTTTTTCTAATTTTAGAAAATATGGAGCACAAAGTGAAAAAAAATTCATTGCATTTTGTTTTCCTTTTACTTTCACCTTTTCATTCAATTCAAAAAATGCATGGAGTTCACTTTGCTATCATGTGGTCGTTCTGTTTTCTAAACGTCTCGGTTCACTTGTTGCTATCATGGAGCCCACTTTGTTTTATCATGCGGTTCGCTATAAAATTGGTTGTGTCCTGTCGTCGCTGGAGCAGTCCACACGCTGGGGCACAATGGCACACGGCCATTGTTGACTCCACAAGCAATACACTCTGGTACTATGAGCAGTTGTGCACAAATACCACCAACATGTTTGCATTTGTACTTTTGTGTTACGTCCTATTGAGTAAAATCTCAGAACCTATGTGTCACTAAAGATATATCCTAAGAAATCATGCAACTCTCTTAACCATTTGATGCAGTGCGGTTTTTTGTCTGAAATAGTGTGGTCGACTATCTAATGTTGTTCATCACGCACAATAAATTATTATGGAAACGATAAAAAAATTAGAGCTCACTTCTCGATATTGTTGACGTTCACTTACGCCCAGCGTGAAATACAGTCCACTCCCTTGTCTTGAAAATTTTACACTTGAAAAAGATAAAATCATGAAGTTCACTTGCCCGTGAAGTACAGTCCACTCCCTTCTAGATTAATATTTCTTCAGTAGGAGTGGTGCGTTGTAGTAGGTTCAACCTGGCGAATTTCTATATCCCAGTGACAGAAGGGGACAAGATGTGTCTTTGTGCTGTTGCTACTAAGGATAAAACGGTGGGGTTTATTCATATTAATTGAGTTTACTTTGTCTACATCATGTCATTGTTCTCCAAGCATTACTCTGTTTTTACTTAATACGTAGAGAGGCAAGCATAGAAGCGCTCTTGAAGTGGACTAATAGTAATAGGTGCAGTCAGGAGTCGGTCTATTTTCTTATGGATGTGATGTCCTGAAAATCTTATTCGCAGTTCTATCAATTGCCCAATAGTAATTTGTTTACCCATCATATACTTTTGCCATGAGAGATGCCACTAGGGAACACTACGGCCCGGGGGTCTATTCACTTATATATTTACAAACGCTACTACTACCTTGCTGCCATTATTTGTTTTTTATTTTATTTTGCAATTTACAATTATCTACACACCTCATTTGCTTGCAAATAACGAGATAAAGGGGATTGACAACCCTCTTGCCCGCGTTGGGTGCAAGTTGATTGTTTCTTTGTGTGCAGTCGCTCAAGACGGTTGAGGATTGGTATTCCTATTGGTTCGAAAAACCTTGGTTTTACAAGTGAGGGAAATACTTACCCGCATTGCTTTGCGATAACCCGTTCCTCTTCACAGAAAACCCAATGCATATCACAGTCATCAGTGACAACCTCGGTGGGTTGTCTTCGGTATTTCCTCGTTGATACTTGCACTGAGCATGACCCTACCTTCCTATGAGAGTTGTGCGGGTGGGAAGTAGTTAGGATGCTAAAATAGTTGCTACCCAAATGGGATGGGAAACATGCATGGTGTCGGAAAGGAAATGATTTTCAAGACCTTTCATCAACATAGTGGGAAGTAGTTAGGATGGGAAGTAGTTAGGATGCTAAAAAACTACAACTCACTTCTCGATATTGTTGAGGTTCACTTACGCCCAGCGTGAAGTACGGTCCACTCCCTTGTCTTGAAAATTTTACACTTGAAAAAAAATAAAATCATGAAGTTCACTTGCCCGTCTGATGTAGTGTGGTTTTCCGTCAAAAAGAAGTGCGCTCTTCTATCCGATGTGTTTCACGCGTTGATTTGGGGTGTCGTGAAAAATCAGTGTCCGCTTTTCGGTAATTGCAAAACAGCTCTTAAACTGTAAGGAATTAGAGAGGGTGTTGTACATGAAAAAGATGTGCCTTGCCGATATCTTTCCAACGCTTTATCATTTGTATCGTTCCGACAAGCAGTTTGGAAAAAAATACGAAAAAATGTTTGCTGCAACTCGTAGACAGCGGCACCATTTTCAAAATTCATTTTAAACCATAAGGAATCTTAACAAATGACCAAATTATGAAATGTGCCCTATTCCACATATTTTCAACGCTGTATCAAACCCCTCGTTCCGACGAATGGTTTGAAAACAACAGCGAAAACCGTTCAAAGAATCGAAAATTTTAAAAAATAGAATTCCGTTTTTTAGTACTTTTGAAATTACTCTCAAACCGTAAGAAATTAGAGAATGAATTATTTATTAAAAATATACGCCTCAAGATACCTTTCAATCGCCATATCATTTTCTTAATTCCGGCGAGCGGATTAGAAGAAAATGCAAAAATATGCTCGCTGCAGCCCGTCATGAGCCCACCATTTTCTAAACTTCTCTCAAATTGTGACGAATCCCGAAATGTTTTCAACATGAAGAAGTTGGGAATTTTCCATATCAATCCAACGGTATATTATACGCCTCATTTCGACAAACGGTTTAAAAACTGAAGCGAAAATAGTGTCGAAAAAACGCATTCAGTTTTTTCTGATGATATTGCACTATTCGTTTGATAGGGATGGAGTGCACTAACTTTGACAATGTAGTTGAAAAATGTTAGCAGAATAACTATTCTGCTAATATTAGCATAATAGACCGGCTATATTGAAAACAATTCTTAGTAGAAAAAAGGAATGAGACTAGCATGCATGGCAATGTTGCATATTTGAGTCATTAATATAAATAGGAGAGAGAGAAGTCAAAAATAAATGCTTCATGATTTGTATACATTCATGTTCTTAGGTATATGAAGATATTTAAACAAATGGTACTAATGTGTTGAAAGAAATATTAGGCACTGTTATGTAGGACATATGTTTTTCAATATAATCTAATGTATACAAATGATATTAATGCGTTGAAGGAGAATAATTCGTAGTCCACATATAGACCAACTATCTCAAGCATATCCATAAATTTCACATGTCCATAGTTGTATGGTGGCTGAAACATTTTCCCGCTTTTATTGTCAGATACATAAAACGTATCGTACAAAAATGCAATGCGTTTTTTTCACTTTAGAAATCTATTGTACAAAAATGCAATGTGTTCTTTTGTCACTTTATCAAATCTTGTGGGTATTTCATATCCAATGCATTTACATTATAAAAGTAAATAAGTATTACATACCCATAATACCTATTCCAGAAAATATATACCCATTGTATGTAACATACCTAGCAATAATATACCCAAAAAATGAATTGTTGTCATATTTAAAATATATAAAGATTGATATGTAAATCATTTAAGGATGTTTGAAGGTATCATATACACGTATATAATGTCCTGGGAACGTACAGTGAAACGACGTTCCATACTCATAAATATTTCTTGGGTATATCCATTTTGGATATGTAATTTTTGAGTATGTCACACTTTAACTATCATCTTGGTGTATATCATTTCTGGAAGAAATATTTCTTCGGTATATCATTTCTCTTTAACGTACTTTGGGAATATTTATTTATCGTTTTATTAGTAGGTATATCATTTCTTTATCACTTTATTAGTAGCTATATGCATACCTGCGTATGTATATAATATTATTAGTAGGTATATGCGTATCCGTGTATGTACATGATTTCGCTACTAGGTATCCATATTCACGTACGTACATTTTTTTACTTGCTAGAACCAAGAATAAATAATTGGATAAATATACTCGTGCATATATATAATTTTATTAGTAGGTATTATATACGATTGATATTCACATATGCGTAGAAGGTTCTTCGGTCAGCGAGTCACACCTCGATCCAAAAAATAATGCATGTTAACATGTATGCTCTTTTCTTTTATTTTCTTATTCTCTTTTCATCAATTAATGCGTGTTTTAATTATTTACAAAACAATAAATTCTAATGAATTGACATGCACATTATTAAATGCTAGGTGCCCAGGCTCCTAGGTGCCCCAAACAATTTACCTATATATATATAGGTAAACTATTAGGTGCCCAAGCTCCAAGGTGCCCAGACAATTTACTTATATATATATATATAAAGAGAGAGAGAGCATGGATTTTCTATCAACACAAGCTAGGGTGGTTGCTATCTGAACCCTTTGTTTGCATCGAGATCCGAACATTCTTGTAGATAAGGTTCCTATTTCTTGAATTTTGGATGATGACAATTACCAAAGAGGAAGCCATGTGGGGGTCCTTTACAAAGCAGCGGACCAAAACAGTAGCCTATGACCTGTAATGGCATGAGTATTCATAGAATGCACACATGCCCTTTCTAGCATTTGTCTTTGAGCATGAACTATTTTGAGTAACCATGTGATATAAGTTTTGTTGTGTAGTTAACCACCTCCCGCTCTCTCTCACATACACACACACATGCGCACGTCTCACAAGTGAACAGTGAAGTGTGGTCCAATTCATCTATATGAGGAAATAACAATCAACCACCGAATATATAGGAAATCAAAAGGAGGAAAGAGAAGGGACCAGATCCCAACACATAACGTGCAACATTGATTGGAGTCGCTCTAGCGAAACTTTATATCTTCACTTTTTTCTATATATCAATATATATATGGCAAATGGTGTAGTTACTCCCACTTTTCTTTGGTATATTGTAGGTAGTATCTATCATATCGGAGAGCATGTATGTGTAACATGTAGTGTATAAGAATATTTATATAGTATATATACTACTTTTTAGGTAGTATGTACCATATTTTTAGCATACTCATTTTTACGTACAAATATGTATGTATTTTATAATATTATAAAAACTATGGATTAAATATATTTTTTCATATGATGAATTAGTATATATACTACCATATGGTAGTATATGAGACATGGGAGTAACTACACCCCGAAGTAGGAGGTATTTTTCCTATATATATATATATATATATATATATATATATATATATATATATCAAGTTGGATGTAGATGATCATGAGTCATTATTGTTGACATTTTTCTTGGGGTAAATGAATTGGGTGATGGAAACAATAAAGCCGCTATCTTCGTACGTGTCTAATGGAAACATCAGCTCCAAAAAATATGCAACGAATGTCAGCAATCCTAGAGGACTTAATGATAGTTGAGTATGTAAAGTTGCTAAAATGAAATATCTTACATTGACTCTTCTCTGAATTATGATGATTGTAATTGTCTCAATGACTAAGAACATAGTTTGTTGATTATCCATAAAGTTTATGCTTCATACATCAATAATTGTGGATAGATTGTTAATTGTTTATGAGAATTCATATGATGAAAAACTTTTTGTTATGTTAATATTCAAGATGATATCATGTCCATATTCTGTTTTATCGACACTTCTTCCTCAAATTATGTGTGGTCATTATTATCAAGTTTGACTTTCGCTTGAGCAAAAGTGTGGTCTAAGCTTAAGGGAGTTGATACGTCCATTTTGCATCATAATTTTCTATTGATATTTATATTATTCTTGGTCATTATTCCACATTATGATACAATTATTATGCATTTTCTCTCTTAATTTACAAGGTACACCAAAAAGAAGGTGAAAGTGCGTTATATCGACTAGAGGGGAGTGAATAGGAGATTTTTAGAATTTCATCACTAAGGAAATTCCTGTTGAGGAAATTCCTCACTCATGACTAGCTTATAGCGGAAACATTAAAGGATCAGAAGTGCAAAGTTTCACAACAGCAGTTTTTCAGAGTGAGGAATGTGAAAACAGATTGCACTGTGAGCAGGCACGCAGAATACAGATGAGGATTAACTAACGTGAAGAATTTGGGGTTGAGGAAATTCAGAGAAAGTCTTCAGCAAATTCTCCAAACAGTGGTAGTGAAAGTCATCAACACATAATTCGAGGAAAGTAAGGAGTTGAGGAATAAGAACCCGTTTCTCAGTGAAGACAGTCGTTGATGACCCAGTTCCAACTGCTGTGATAGTCGTACATCTGGTTTGGAGCGGCTTGGTATTGAAACCAAAGGACACACAGTCCCTACCGTGTTCTCCTTGGGCTAAGAACACACAGTCCTCGCCCAACACTCGTGGTAAGTCTTCAGGGCAGACTTCCAAACCCTCACAAACTTGGTCACCCGGCGATCCACAATTGACTGCTGGAAAGCTCTAGACCATGACGCCTAACCGTCTGGAGGATGCACAGTCCTCAAAGGTAAAAGGCTTCAGTCCCACACAGGAACAACTTCTACAGTGATTCTCAATCACTAGGTTTGGTTTGTGGTTTCGGTGTATGGGGTATTTCCTCACAGATGAATTACTTTCGAAGACTCTGAGGAATTTGGTTGCTCTTATGACAAGTGTCAGTTTCTAACGGAGCAGCCAACCAGCTAATGGTTGTGGGGGTGGCTATTTATAGCCTAGGAGCATCCCGGCATGATTTTACACTAATGCCCTTAAATAATATGACTCTTGGAGTGGATAAGACCAATGACTTGGCGTGGCTATCGAAACTGTCGGAACCCTCAACTGTGAGAGTCCTCATGTCACTCGTATTCCTCACTTGAGGCTTTTGGTAGGATTAGGCTTAGGTTGAGCATCATGAGGAAATTCATTCCAAAGTGTAACTTCGACCCCCTTTAACAGTACGGTGTTCCTATTACTCAAATGCGAAGAAAATAAAACAGAAAGAGTAAATCTTCATCCTTCAAAGTCTTCAACATGATTTTCTTCAAGACACACCGAATTCCTCGATTTCAGTATCTTCATGAGGAATATCAATTTCATCGCAGATTCCTCGCGATTCATTTCTTCAGGTTCAGGCCAATTTCTTCAACCGAAGATATATATTTTTAGGGGTCGATATTCTTCAAATATCTCAAACTCCTCAATGACTTATAGATCCTATGTACACTCATAAACACATTAGATACTTAACCTATAAGTCTTCAAACCACCAAAATCACTAAGGGGCACTAGATGCACTTACAATCTCCCCCTTTTTGGTGGTTGATGACAATTAGGTTAAATCTTCAACACGGATCAAAAATATGAAGTGTAAATACTCATTTGAGGAATTTGAAATCAAGATTCAGAGAGACTCCCCCTGAAGATGTGCATATCGTGAGGATTTTGCTTTTCATAGCAAATGCACATTGATGATTTATATCACGGAGATCTCCCCCTGAGTCTTGTAAATCATGCATACATGTAACATATCATATGAAGAAAATGAAAATGCATGATGACAAATGGTACCTGACGAATTCCAGCATGCGTGCATTAAAACTTGAGGAATAAGCATGCGAAGAAAAACGTTCAAAAACGTCAGAGTACCATCGGGCTTAAGTTACAACTCATTACATAAAAACTTCAGAAGGGCCAAGAGTTTGTAACTTAAATATAGTTCATAAGCCCCAAAAATATCCCGTTTGAAGACTAACTCTCAAGTTTCTCCCCCTTTGTCATCAAGTGACAAAAAGGGACAAACTGAGGACTAACGCCCGTGAAGACTTCACTTCTTGGCGGTTGAGGAAGAGCCGTGATGCTTCTTGCGAGTAGTCTTCTTCCTTGGACCGGTAGCAGTGTCGAGTTGTTCTTCATCAGTTTTAGCAGTGCGGAATGAAGAAAAGGAGCTGTCTTCAAGGTCAGGAACTGGAATGGGCCTGAACTTCTTCTTCGGAGGCCACGGCCAGTCAAAGTCTCGCTCAAAGTCCATTTCTTCAAGCTCAGTCTGAGTCTTCAGATGTGCAAGTGTAGCCCAGGTGCGATCAAAAACCTCATGCAGATAGTGATGGTTGAGCTTCACAGAGTTCTGTGTTTCAGTGAGGGTTTTCACAATGGCGCCAAACTGGCGTTTGACCCACTTGTGATTGCGATCCACCTTCTGGTGAAGACTGAGGAGGAGCTCTCTCGTATTCATCACTCGAGGAGGAACGGGGCTTGCCAGACGAGTCTCGGTATCATCCCATGAAGAATAAGCTTCTGGTTCTCTAAACTGGCCATCAAGGGGCCTACTGCCTTCTTCAATCACTGATTTGCCTTTTCCTTCAATGGGCTTGAAAGTCTTCTTGTTGACCCGGATAGGAGGCATATAACCAACATGGTTTTGGCACTCAGCAAGAAAGTTGATGCATGTCCTTGTCCTGATGAATCTCATGATCCATGGGGCATATATCTTGTGATCAAAAGGACACATAGCATTGTCGGCCAAGGTCCTCAAGAAGAAATCATGGATGTTGATAGGAATATCATGAATGATGTTGAAGAGGATATTCTTCATGAGGCCTACGACATCTTCTTCATCATCATGGCCTTTGATCGGTGCGAGCACACTGCAGAGGATTCTGTAGACAGGCCTTGGTGTATACTTGAGCTCGTGGACGAGGAATGTTTTTCTCGGTGATTTTCCTTCAGCCAAAGGCTTCATGAGGACTTCCATCATCCCATTGGGCAGCTCACGCTCACCATAAAGCTTCACAGCCTCCTCTGAGGGAATTGGGACACGCAGTTCACGGAGGAGCTCAGTAGCAGGAGCCTTGTAGTGAGTGTTTTGTGTCATCCAGTCAAACACCCAAGTGTTAATGTCTTCAGGGTTGCGAGAGATGTGAAGAGTGGCATAGAACTGAAGAATGAGCTCGATGTTCCAGTCAGAGATGTCGGAGCACATTGGCAGTAAACCAGCTTCATGGAGTACATTGAGGACTGGCTCTAGGAACGGTATAGCTTCAAGTTCAACGTGAGGAATATGCCTATGCTGGAATATCTTGTTTCTTCCACACAACATAGAGGCATAGTAATTCATCTGTGTCCTAGTCCAAAACTTCAGATGCCTCATTTGAGGCTTGTCATAGGGGTTCTCTCCAATGAAGTACATGCGTTCTTCAAAGAAATTCTCCTTTTGAAACTTTGGTCGCTTGGAGAATGGCTGACGCTGAACTGGCTGAAGATTTTGCTGAGGAACAGGAGGGGAGACAACAATTGCAGTCTCGGGGTTGAGCACGACGAATGCATTGTCTTGGTCAGGTGCATTTTCCTCAACATTTTCCTTAGGGTGAGGAATTTCAGCAGCTGGGACTTCAGGGTGAGGAGATGGCTCTGGCTGGGCGTCAGGCTGAGGGGCTTGCTCTGGCTGTGCATCAGGCTGAGGAATAGTTTCATCTTGCTCAGGTGGAGGAATTGGGTCAGCCTGTTCCTCATCTTAAAGATTTTGCTCAGAGCTTTGAATTTCATCAGCTTGAGGATTTTCAGTTTGTTCTTCCTGAGCTGGCTTGGTGGCACAGGCAGTTTCTTCAGCTGGTGCAGCTGATCCTTGAGCAGTGTCTTTCTGAGGAATGAAGGGCTGAGGACTGTCGTCAATACGAATTTCTTCGTCGGCGTGTTCCTCAGTGGCAGCATTCTTCATTTCCTCATCTGCCCCTTTCGCTTGATCATCAAGGATGACCATTTCATAAGAAGGAGCGACATTTAGGGGCACAAGGTCCAGAGGGGCAGTCTCTTCAAGCGCTTTGAGGCGCTTGAACTCTATTTCTTCTTCTACTGAGGAGGCCTTTCTCTTTTTGGCTTCCTTCTCGGCAGCCCTGGTTTTCTTCACGTCTGATGCAGACGGAGTCATCTTCTTCACCTTTGAAGCTTTTGGTGAAGGGGTTCTCACGACAGATTCTTCAGCTGATTTTGAGGAACCAGCTGGAACAGAGTCATCAGCTTGCTTTAATGAAGCAGCTGGGTTAGGGGCAGTCTCATCAGCTGCAGCAGATTCATCAGCTGGAGCCTCCATGATGATTTCTTCAATAGCCGGTACATCTACACGGCTTTCTTGGTGTATTTCCTCAGCTTGAGGAGATTCATCTGGTGGCTCCTCAATCAAGGGTTGGGAAGTTGGTGCTGGAGGTGCAGCCTTCTTGTTGTAGTCATCAATAGCTTTAGTGGCCAGCTTGATGAAATTGCTCTTGAGACTCTTACGATCTGACAGCTTGGAGTATATGTCAGTCAAATTCTTCAGCTCTGCCTGTGTTGACACCAGTGCATCAGGCGTCAAGCTGAGGAGATTCTGCTTGAGGAATTTCTCCTTTTTAAGCTTTGCAACCTTGGCCTGCTTGGCCTGCTTTTCTTTCCCCTTGGCTTCATTGATGAAAGTGGCCACCATGTGGCTGATACCGGGGGAAGTTTCAAATCATCAAGCGGAATGTTTGGGTCCTCATACCAGATGTTGATGTAGTCTAGGAGGACCTTGGGGTCACAGGAATGGTGCTGCCTGATGCCTGAGCTACTCTCTCCTGCTTCTTTCTAATTATGGCTTGCAGGGTTTGATCATCATATTCATCACTGCCCTCTGATGCAGACGGGACGGTGATGATTTTGCTGGGGCTCAGCAGAGTTGCTCTTTCAGCAGACACCTGAGTCTTCACCGGAGGTGGTGAAGACTTTGTCTCCGAGCTGGTTGCAGCCGGGAGTGAGGAGCTGGAGGTGGCGGTCATTGGCTTCATAACTGGCTTCGGTACTGGTGTTTCTTGAGGCTTTGGTGGTGGTGCTGAGGGTTTTGGAGCTGAGGGTTTTGTAACTGATGCCTGAGCAGACTTCTCTTGAGGCTTTGGAGCCCTTGGCTTTGATGGCACAGACTGCGGTTGAGGAATTGCAGAACCAGACGTCCCAGCAGCAGAGGAAGTAGCTGCAGCTGAGGCAGCAGCTGAGGATTCATTGAATTTCCTCACTACAGTAGCTGCCTGCTTCTTGAGCTTAGCCAGATGCTTTTCCTTCTCATCTAGATAGTCATCAAGAGTCTTGAGGCTTGAGGGATGTGCAACTTGATGAGCCTCAAGTGGGGCCCGTTTGCCAGGGGGCTTCAGAGCGAATTTCTTCGCATACTTGGCACTTAAAAACCTATATTCCTTCCATTCCTTCGCCCATCGGCGTTCTACAGCCGGATCTTTCTCTTGGTCATTGTCTCATTTTCATCAGGTGTGCAATAGTCCAAGTAAACATCCTCACGGATATCCGCAGCTATGTTTTGCTCAAGTTTCTTTCCTCCCTTCTATTTTCTGTCATCCTCCATTTTCTTCAGCTGAGGATTTTGCTGATGAGATTGAACTCTTGAGGATTCTGATGAGACTTGAAGATTTTCTTCAAGAAACACTGCAAATGAGTTAATGTGATGAGAACTGAGAGATTCATCAGCTGACATGTGTGTACCTGTGAACAGAGTATAGTTGCGAGGAATTTGGAGAGGTCATATGTGTTCTCAGATTTGAAGAAAATGAAAAAGTTTGACAGTTGAGGAATTTAATCAGTGGTTGAGGAATTTGCCTAAGCATATTGTTCTTGGGTTCCAGAGTTGTACAGATCCGAAAATTCGCACAATTGAGGAATCTCGTGAAAATCTTAGATGCTTAGTATAGTTCATGAATGATGTGGTGATAGGCAGTGTTTGAGGAATCAAGTGCTTATCGATTCTTGAGGAAAAACAGATTTCACATAGAAGATGTAAAATTGTAGATCTAACTTGCGGTAAAAATGGGATTTTATTTACCTTTGAAGGAGCACACGAAGAACACGGAGAACTTGTGTAGAGAGGCTCTTCGGTCGCGTGTCCAATGCGCCCTAACCCGGCGACAGAGGACGTCTACGGCGGCGGCGGACGAAGATGGTCCGACTCTGACGTGGTTCCGGCGACGGAGAAGTCGAGGCAGTGAAGCTCTTCCTCACCGGCGACAAGACTACCAGCGATGGCGCTAGGGTTCGGTGGTGTTTGCTGTAGCAGGAGAGTGATGGAGCGAAGAAGAGTTTGCCGAGGGTGATAAGGACATATTTATAGCCAGACAGTTACTATTGGCACAAAGATTTCGGACCAAACAGCCCCTGCCTCTACGTCTCCGCAGGACACGTGTAGTTCCCAAACAAGGCGGTGGAGATAGTGGAGATCGTGGTTATCCGAACGTGGGAAGTGGGGTTCAGTTACTGTGCATTAAAGAAACCATTTTTGAAGATTTGAGGATTTTCGTTACAAAATCATCCACTGACAAGGACGCAGTGAGGATTTTGAACAAAGTTTCAAGTAGAATGCATATGAAGAATTGAATAGACTGGATGAGTATAGCATAGAGGGAAAGTAGGGTCCGATCACATTCACTTAGAAGAAATATCAACTTGAAGAAATAGCTATAAGTGAATGCTGTTGAGGACTTGAAATCACAGTCTATCTAGTGAAATGAAAGTCATCAAGTGTTTCTGAAGATTTTGTGATAAATCGTCACAATGAAGAACAACTGCTTTGAAGAAAACACATTTTGAGGAAATGGAACGTTTGAAGAAAATCAACTTGAGGAATTTCACATTGGGCGGTGGCGTGACCCACCATATAAGAATGTTGATTACAGACGCAGCATACAATTTTCGTAGGGCCCTGAGAATCAATTTCTTCGTTGATTTCTTCACATTCAGAGTGACATTCTTCATCAGTTGAAGAAAATCGATTGATCATGTGTTGCACATCTAAGTCATCAATTTTGCATAAGTGTTAGGATGTGTGCATGTTTTTACAAAACATTTGAAGATTCTAAGATATTTAGCTCACACCGCAACTTGCAAAACCTTTTCTCATCCAAGGGCTTAGTGAACATATCTGCCAGTTGATCATCAGTCTTCACATGGTCGATGAGGATATTGCCCTTGAGGACATGGTACCGAAGAAAATGATGATGAATCTGGATGTGCTTGGTCTTCGAGTGTTGTACTGGGTTGTATGCAATCTTGATTGCACTCTCATTGTCGCAGTAGAGAGGCACATTCTTCATGTTGATGCCGTGGTCCTTGAGGGTTTGCTTCATCCATAGTAATTAAGCACAGCATTAACCAGCAGCAATGTACTCAGCTTCAGCGATGGAGAGTGATATGCAGTTCTGCTTCTTTGAGGACCAGCAAACTAGTGATCTTCCAAGGAAATGGCATGTGCCAGAAGTTGACTTGCGATCCACACGGTCACCAGCATAGTCAGAATCAGAATACCCTACCATATGAAGATTTGAGCCCTTGGGATACCATAATCCTAGTGTTGGTGTGTGAGCTAAGTATCGAAGAATATGCTTCACAGCCTTATGGTGTGATTCCTTCGGTTTTGCTTGAAAACGTGCACACATGCAAACACTAAGCATTATATCTGGCCTAGATGCACATAGATACAATAAAGAGCCAATTATAGAGCGATATACCTGCTGATCGAAATCTTTACCATTTTCATCAGTGCCGAGGTGGCCGTTGGTAGGCATTGGAGTCTTGGCACCTTTGCATTCATGCATGTCGAATTTCCTCAGAACATCCTTGAGGTATTTCTCCTGTGATATGAAGATTCCATTGCTTTGTTGACGAATTTGAAGACCTAAGAAGAATTTCAGCTCCCCCATCATGGACATCTAATATTCTTCACTCATCATGTAAGAAAATTCATCACTGTATCGTTTGTCAGTACAACCAAATATGATATCATCGACATATATTTGACACACAAATAGCTCATTATCATAGGATTTAGTGAAAAGAGTTGGATCGAGTGAACCAGGTTTGAAGCCTTTCATCATGAGGAATTCCTTCAATGTATCGTACCATGCCCCAGGGGCTTGCTTGAGACCATAAAGAGCCTTTTTGAGTCTGAAGACTTTGTCTGGATTCTTTGGATCCTCAAAACCTGGGGGCTGAGCAACATATACTTCTTCCTCAAGCTTACCATTGAGGAATGCACTTTTCACATCCATTTGATATAAGATGATGTTATGATGATTAGCATAAGCAAGTAGTATTCGAATAGCATCAAGTCTAGAAACAGGTGCAAAAGTTTCATCGAAATCTATTCCTTCAACCTGGGTGTAGCCTTGGGCTACAAGTCGTGCCTTGTTCCTCACCACTTGACCGTCCTCATCATGCTTGTTTTGGAAAATCCACTTGGTGCTGATGATGTTGTGCTTGCGAGGATCTGGTCGTTTGACGAGCTCCCATACATCATTCAGCTTGAATTGAAGAAGTTCGTCTTGCATAGCTTGGATCCACTCCGATTCCAGAAAAGCCTCAGCAACTTTTGAGGGTTCTGTGATGGATACAAAGGAAAAATGCCCACAAAAGTTAACCAAGTGTGAAGCTTTTGAGCGAGTGAGAGGACCTGGCGCGTTGATGTCGTTGAGGATTTTGTCAAGTTCTACTTCATTTGCAATCCTCGGATGAGCTGGTTGAGGATTTCGTCTGGGCTGAGGAAGTGGTTCAGGTGCAATTTCCTGAGGAGCATCTTCTTGATTTTCATCAGTGATGGGGATCGTTTCTTCACCTATTTCCTCAGTGGGGACAATGTCTTTAGTAGGTCTGAGCTTTATTGCTTCCTCAGGAGACAGCTTATCTGGATCAGAAGGCAATTGCTCCCTTTGTGAGCCATTAGTTTCATCGAACCGCACATCTACAGTCTCAACAACTTTGTTGTGATAGTTGTTGAAGACTCTGTAGGTGTGCGAGTCCTTTCCATAACCGAGCATAAAACCTTCATGTGCCTTAGGTGCAAATTTTGAGCTATGGTGAGGATCTCTAATCCAACATTTTGCACCGAAGACTTTGAAATAACTTACATTGGGTTTCTTATCAGTGAGGAGTTCATATGAGGTTTTCTTGAGGAATTTGTGAAGATATACCCTGTTGATGGTATGGCATGCAGTGTTGATTGCTTCAGGCCAAAAGCGACGAGGAGTCTGATATTCTTCAAGCATAGTTCTTGCCATTTCAACCAGAGTCATGTTCTTCCTTTCGATGACACCATTCTGCTGAGGAGTATAAGGAGGAGATAATTCGTGATCAGTAATACCAAGTTCATCAAGATAATCATCAAGACCAGTGTTTTTGAACTCGGTTCCATTATCACTTCTGATATGTTTGATCTTGATGCCAAAGTTCATCGAGGCCCTTGAAGAAAATTGTTTGAAGATTTCCTGCACTTCATTTTTATACACTATGATATGCACCCATTTATATCTTGAATAATCATCAACTATGACGAAGCCATATAAATATGATGCATTGGTTAGTGTGGCATAGTGAGTAGGTCCAAATAGATCCATATGAATTAATTCGAATGGACGTATAGTGGTCATGATAGTCTTCGAGGGATGCTTGGATATGGTCATTTTCCCAGATTCACAAGCACCGCACAGATGATCCTTGAGGAATTTGACTGATTCAATGCCTATGACATGCTTCTTCTTCGCAAGCGTGTGCAAATTCCTCATGCCTGCATGACCTAGTATTCGGTGCCACAACCATCCTTCTAAGGTTTTTGCTAGTAAGCAAGTGGTTGGTTGAGGACGTGTAGAGAAATCAACAATGTACAAATCCCCTCTTCTTACACCTTCGAAGACTTTGGATCTGTCAGATTCCATGATGACTACACATCTATATCTACCAAAGATAACAATCATATCAAGATCACAAAGCATCGAGACTGACATGAGGTTATAACCAAGGGATTCAACAAGCATCACTTTGTCCATATGCCTATCCTTGGAAATAGCCACTTTGCCAAGTCCCAATACCTTGCTTTTACCTTTGTCAGCATATGTGATTTGCTTCAGAGGTGATGGAGTTAGTGGCATATTCATCAGCAAGCTTTTATCACCAGTCATGTGATGTGTGCAGCCACTATCAAGAACCCACTCTGTATTCTTGGGTTTGTCATCCTTCAGATGAATTAGTATAGCTTACCATCTCATATGCTTCAGATTTGAACAATATGATATCAATTTCATCAGATAAGAGTTTCATCACAACAGAAATATAAGGACGTGTGAAATATTTCTATTTCATCAATCATTAGCTTGTGTCCTATCATGCATTTCCTCAGGTCTCCAGCACATTCTTCAGATGATGATTTTCATCTGGAGACCTGACCTGCAGGAGTGTTTAGTTCGATTCCTTCACCACCTACATCTGAAGGGGTGGCAAAGCATTCATCATCCTGCGAGCACCATATGAGAAAGGTGGCATTGAAGCTAATGCACTTCTCTTAACAGTAGGGGGGTTAAAGTACTCATATGAATATGCAGAGAACTGGTTTGAGGATTTATGAACATAATGATTTGAAGAGTAATGCTCATATTCATATTCCTTGTAGTTTCCCTGCATGTTAGACGCATTAGCACGGGTACGAGCATAATTTTGACCAGTTGAGGATTTTAATCCTCTTGAAGACTTTGGTCCTCCTGAGGAATTTGATCTGGGGTTCAGATTCTTCAATGGTGGTGTCATGAGGACATTTACCTGAAGATTTTCAAGACAGCTTCTGGGAACCCAGATTTTCCTCAAGGGAGGGCCATTCCTGCAGTTAGTTCCAACATATCGAGCAAATACTTTACTAGATTGATTTTTGAACAGTTTATAGTTGGAGTCAAATGACTCATCTGAGGAATAGGATAATTCACATGAAAAACCAGTTAGATTAGATGGATCAAAAGGAGGCCCAGTAGCAGCAACCCATGAGGTTTTGGGATACTGCTCAGGTTTCCAATAAGATCCATCAGCATTTAATTTCCTCTCAAAGGCAATTCCTTCTTTCCTTGGCTTCCTGTTCAAGATCTTCTTTTTGAGCACATCACAAAGTGTTTGATGTCCTTTGAGGCTTTTGTATATGCCTGTCACATACAATTCCTTCAACCTTGCATTTTCATCATTAACATTTGTGTTTTCCTCAAGTGAGGAAATAGACACAACAGGTGCAGTTGAAGAATTTGTGGCAATAGTAGCATTTGATGATTCTGGTGAGGAATTAGCAGTTTCGCGTTCAATGCATTTAAGACATGGAGGAATGAATTCAACTTGACCAGCATTGATCTGTTGAGCTAGTAATGAATAATTTTCCATACGAAGATCATCATGAGACATCCTCAGCTTCTCAAAATCAAGCTTCCTTTGAAGAAATTCATAGGAAAGCTTCTCATGATCAGTGAGGAGTGTATCATAATGATCCTGAAGATTATCAAATCTAGACTGAAGACTTTTCACATCTTCAGTGAGGATTTGGGTAAGGTTCATTTCATCATTCAACAGATCATCACTTTTATCTAGCAGTTTCTGAAGCTTTTCCACGGCAGTTTGTTGTTTAGTGGCAAAGATAGCAAGTTTAATGTAACTGGGTTTTTTGTAATCATCAGGTTCACAGTCACTTGAATCAGAGGAGGAGGCATTATTTGGTACCTTTGAACCTTTTTCCATGAAGCAATAGGTTGGAGTGAAGTCATCAGCATAGTCATCAGTGTGGATGGTGCAATCATTTTCTTCAAGATTGAAGATTGACTTGCTGGCGAAGGTGGTCGCCAATGCAAGACTAGCCTGTCCGGATTCTGAGTCTTCATTAGGACCCTCTTCTTCATCACATTCCTCTGATTCTGCCTTGGAGTCCATGTCCTTGCCAATAAGTGCCCGAGCCTTTCTAAAACTAGTCTTCTTGTGCGATGAGGGATTTGAAGATGAGGATTTTGAAGATTTCTTCTTCTTCTTCGAGTCATCAGAACTGTCATCCTTGTATTTCTTCTTCTTTGATTCCTTTCCCCAACGGGGACAATCAGCAATGTAATGACCTGATTTCTTGCACTTGTGGCAGGTTCGTTTCTTGTAGTCCTCACATGAAGATTTTGATTTCCTCATGTCTCTTCTTGAAGATTTACCGAACTAGCCACATCGTGTAAATCTCTGGAATTTCCTCACGAGCATTGCAAGCTCCTGTCCAAATTCTTCAGGGTCACCAATGCTGTCATCTGTGTCTTCTTCTTCAGATGAGGAAATTGCTCTAGCCTTCAGTGCACGTGGTCTGGAATAGCTTGGTCCATATAGATCTTTCTTTTCTTGTAGCTGGAATTCATGAGTATTTAGCCTTTCGAGTATATCAGCTGGATCAAGCATCTTGTAGTCTGGTCTTTCTTGAATCATCAGAACTAAAGTATCAAATGAAGAATCCAAAGATCTCAGCAGTTTCTTCACAACTTCGTGATCAGTGATGTCTCGAGCTCCGAGTGCTTGCAGTTCATTTCATATGTAAGTGAGGCAACGTCTTGGCAGCTTTCATTGTCATGTCTCTTGAAGTGATTGTGAAGAATATCAACACGAGAGTCATGCTGGGTTGATACTCCTTCATTTACTTTGCATAGTCTCTCCCAGATCAGTGTTGCAGAGCCCAAAGCACTTACTCTTCCAAACTGGCCTGGGCTCAGATGGCCACAAATGATATTCTTCGCTTGAGAATCGAGTTGCTTGAATTTCTTCACATCAGCAGCAGAGACACTAGCAGAGATGATGGGGACGCCATGTTCCACAATATACCAGAGATCATTATCAATAGCTTGTAGATGCATTTGCATTTTGTTCTTCCAGAAGGGAAAGTTCTTTCCTTCGAAGGTAGGACAAGTTGCAGTCACCTTAAACATGCCTGCAGTCGACATAACTAAAACTCCACGTGGTTAAACCAAAATCACACAGAAAAAGGGAGTACCTTGCTCTGATACCAATTGAAAGTGCGTTATATCGACTAGAGGGGGGGTGAATAGGAGATTTTTAGAATTTCATCACTAAGGAAATTCCTTTTGAGGAAATTCCTCACTGATGACTAACTTACAGCGGAAATAGTAAAGGATCAGAAGTGCAAAGTTTCACAACAGCAGTTTTTCAGAGTGAGGAATGTGAAAACAGATTGCACTTTGAGCAGGCATGCAGAATACAGATGAGGATTAACTGACGTGAAGAATTTGGGGTTGAGGAAATTCAGAGAAAGTCTTCAGCAAATTCTTCAAACAGTAGCAGTGAAAGTCAGCAACACATAATTCGAGGAAAGTAAGGAGTTGAGGAATAAGAACCCGTTTCTCAGTGAAGACAATCGTTGATGACCCAGTTCCAACTGCTGTGACAGTCGTACATCTGGTTTGGAGTGGCTTGGTATTGAAACCAAAGGACACACAGTCCCGGGACACACAGTCCCTACCGTGTTCTCCTTGGGCTAAGAACACACAGTCCCTACCGTGTTCTCCTTGGGCTAAGAACACACAGTCCTCGCCCAACACTCGTGGTAAGTCTTCAGGGCAGACTTCCAAACCCTCACAAACTTGGTCACCCGGCGATCCACAATCGATTGCTGGAAAGCTCTAGACCATGACGCCTAACCGTCTGGAGGATGCACAGTCCTCAAAGGTAAAAGGCTTCAGTCCCACACAGGAACAACTTCCTCAGTGATGCTCAATCACTAGGTTTGGTTTGTGGTTTCAGTGTATGGGGTATTTCCTCACTGATGAATTACTCTCGAAGACTCTGAGGAATTGGGTTGCTCTTATGACAAGTGTCAGTTTCTAACAGAGCAGCCAACCAGCTAATGGTTGTGGGGGGTGGCTATTTATAGCCTGGGAGCATCCCGGCATGATTTGACACTAATGCCCTTAAATAATATAACCGTTGGAGTGGATAATACCAATGACTTGGCGTGGCTATCGAAACGGTCGAAACCCTCAACTGTGAGAGTCCTCATGTCACTCGTATTCCTCACTTGAGGCTTTTGGTAGGATTAGGATTAGGTTGAGCATCATGAGGAAATTCATTCCAAAGTGTAACTTCGACCCCCTTTAACAGTACGGTGTTCCTATTACTCAAATGCGAAGAAAATAAAACAGAAAGAGTAAATCTTCATGCTTCAAAGTCTTCAAAATGATTTTCTTCAGGACACACCAATTCCTCGATTTCAGTATCTTCATGAGGAATATCAATTTCATCGCAGATTCCTCGCGATTCATTTCTTCAGCTTCAGACCAATTTCTTCAACCGAAGATATATATTTTTAGGGGTCGATATTCTTCAAATATCTCAAACTCCTCAATGAGTTATAGATCCTGTGTACACTCATAAACACATTAGATACTTAACCTATAAGTCTTCAAACCACCAAAATCACTAAGGGGCGCTAGATGCACTTACAGAAGGAAATTCTTAGAAATTGGAATTCTGGACTTGAAAACCAAGAAAAAGGCTGAATACTCAATGTACTCCAAATGACCTGAAACTTCGTGGAGAAATTTTGTTGAATATATGGGATTTTTTGGAGCAAAACTATGCCACATGGGGCCACCTGTTGGTGCATAGGCACTAGGGCCCACCTTGATGGCTTGAGACCACCTTGCAGGTGCCCTGGCCTCCCTCTTATGCTATAAGATGGGTTTTGACATAGAAAATGTAAGAAGTAACTTTTGGGACAAAGCGCTACCATCTCGAGGTAGAAAACTAGGCAGAGGCCATTTTTCTCTCTAACAGAGTGATTCTGTGAGGGAAAGTTCCCTCCGGGAGGGGGAAATCGACGCCGTCGCCATCATCAACACTTCCTCCTTCATGGGAGGACCAAGCTTCATCAACATCTTCACCAACACTATCTCATCTTCAACCCTACTTCATCTCTTGTATTTAATCTTTGTCTCAAAACCTCAAATTGGTACCTGTGGGTTAATAGTTGTGGTGTCTACATTTTTTAGTTGATGCTAGTTGGTTTATTTGGTGGAAGATCATTTGTTCAGATCCTTAATAACAACTATTATACCTCTGATATTCAACATGGTTGTGATTTGTGAGTAGTTACTTTTGTTCCCGAGGACATGGGAGATGTCTTGTTATAAGTAATCATCTGAAGTTGGTATTCGTTCGATATTTTGATGATTTGTATGTTGTTTCTTCTCTTACTGGTGTCGTGTGAACGTCGACTACACAACACTTCACCATTTTATGGGCCTAAGGGGAGGCATTTTAGAGTAGTAAGTAGATGATAGGTTTCTAGAGTGACACAAGCTTAAACCCTAGTTTATGCTTTATTTCATAAGGTGCTGATTTGGATCCACACGTTTCATGCTATGGTTATATTTATCTGAATTCCTGTTTTGTAGTTCCAAATGCTTGCAGGAGGGGGTAATCATAAGTGGGTTGTTTGTTCAAGTAAGAACAGCACCTGAGCACCGGTCCACCCACATATCCAATTATTAAAGTAACGGGTGTGAATGAACTCAACAGAAATTCCCATGTGTCCCCGGGAGGACTTTTCTTCATATAAGACTACTTTAAGGACCATCCTTTGTTACAAAAAGTATTGGGCTATCTTGTTCTACACTTTCTACTATTGTTACTTGTCACTTGTTATGAATTATCTTGCTACAAAACTATCTATAAGTGTTACTCACAACACTTGTAGAGAATACCTTGCTAAAAACTACTTATCATTTGCTTCTGCTCCTCGTTGGGTTTCACACTCTAACTTATCGAAAGGACAAGATTTATCCTCTATACTTGTGGGTCATCAGTGTACAATTTTTTTATCAAATGTCCATGGTCTACCTAGTAAAATGGAGCATGCTTGCATGGGAACCAAATCACAATCAACATAATCAGCATATGTAGTAATGCTAAAGTGCACACAAACAGTACATGTTAGATTAACCTTGCCACTATTATTGAACCATAGGATATAATTAGGATGAGGATGTGGTCTAGTGGTGAGAGATGGCTTATCCAACTTGTAGCAACTCCCTCCATCGATGATGACATGGACAGAACGTTCCTTCAAAACTCCCTTCGTGTGGAACAAGTTGTGCCTGTGATTTTGCTCGGCATAAGTAAAGCCTACATTGATGGATGATATCAAGGAAGCTATGAAGGTACACAAGAGCATTGAAGGAATCAAGAAGAATATCAGAAAGGCAAGGCCCCAGGATTCTCAGTGGATGAATAAGGAGTCGTATTGTTTGGGAGCCGCATGTGCGTACGCAACAAAGTTGAGCTCAAGAACCTGATCTTGCAAGAAGCATATGACACTCTGTATTCCATCGATCCTAGAGGAATCAAGATGTACCAAGACCTCAAGGAAAGGTTCTGGTGGCATAGCATGAAGAGAGAAACAGCTACTTATGTAGCTAAGTTTGACTTATGCGAGAGGGTCAAAGCTGAGCATCAGCGACCCGCTCGATTGCTACAACCTCTCAAGGTGCCTGAATGGAAGTGGGACAAGCTCGGGATGGACTTCATCACCGGTTTTCCCAAGTCAAGCAAGGGACATGATTCCATTCGGGTCATTGTAGATCACCCGAAAAAGGTAGCCCACTTCATCCTCGTCAAGGCAACATACACTAGAAACAAACTGACCAACCTCTACATCAACCATATTGTGAGCCTCCACGGAGTTTCTAAAGAGATCGTGCCAGATAGAGGTATCGTGTTTACCTCGAGGTTTTGGAGCATATTTCAAGATGCCTTGGGAACAAAGCTATCCTTCAGCACTACTTTTCACCCTGAAACAAGCGGGCAGATGGAACGAGTAAATAAGATACTCGAAGACATGCTCCGCGCGTGTGTTTTGGCATATGGAGCCAAATGGGAAGATCGCTTGCTCTTTGCCGAGTTCTCCTACAACAACAGCTATGGGTCGAGTCTTCATATGACACCATTTGAGGTGTTGTATGGACGCAAGTGCCGCACTCCCCTCAATTGGTCAGAAACCGAAGAAGGGCTAGTCTTTGGACTATATATCCTCCGTGAAGCAGAAGAGCAAGTTCAACTTGTCCGAGAATGTCTGGAGGCTGCCAAGTCAAGATAGAAGAGCTACGCCGACTCTCACCGCTGAGACATGAGTTTCCGTGTTGGAGACTATGTATATCTTCGAGTCACGCCTCTCGAGGTAACCAAGCGCTTCCACGTCAAGGGAAAGCTCGTGCAAATATATATCGGCCCCTTCAAGATCTCCAACAAGCAAGGAGAAGTTGCCTACCAGCTAGAGTTACCCTCCGAGCTTTCATATGTGCACAGTGTTTTTGACATGTCGCAACTCTGGAAGTGCCTCCAAGTTCCCAACCGCCCAGATCTCTACAAGGACAACGATCATCAAGCCATCGATCTTCAACCTTACCTCACTTATCGTGGGCGACTTGTTTGCATCTTGGATGAAGCCGAACGTTGCACCCGAAGCCACACCATGAAGTACTTCAACGTCGAGTGGAGCAACCACAGGAAAGCAGAATAAAACTAGGAGCGTGAAGACTACCTTAGATCTTAGTTCCCTTATCTCTTTAGTGCTTAGGTTGTATTTGGTTGAGCTGCAGATTCTTAAAAAGCTGTTGTGGAAAAGTTGTTGTGGAAAAGCTGTTGTGGAAAAGTTGTTGTGGAGAAGCTACTAAAAAGCTGGAAGCTGGAAAGTTTGGGTACCTCGAGCTTTGAAATTTACAATAGGAAGAAGCTGCAGATTCTCAAAAGCTGCTTTGAACATTTACCCCTTTGGTTAGCTTTTAGCTTTTCAAAGCAGAAGTTGGTAACAAAAGCTAAACCAAACACAGCCTTAGCCTAGGAATATCGGGGACGAGATTCTTGTAAGGCGGGTAGCTCTGTCACACCGTGTGTTTGTACCACTTTGCCACAATATATTTTAATAAAATTTGGAACCATTTAAAAAAATTGTGTGCATGTGATGATTTAAATGGTTCCTATATGTATGTTTGCCTATTTCGGTTTTTATTCCCAAAAAGAATCTTCTTCTCTCAAAGCTCATATTCTTGCTCCAAATCCTTTCCTCAATGGTCATTCCATGTGCATATGACCTAAAAACTATTTTTACAAAATATTATTTTGACCAAAGGGAATTTATTTATTTTAGGATTTAAAAAACCTAAGTTGAGATTTGTACTACAATCCCTCCATTTAAGAGAAATGTTTTGCCCCAAATATTTTATTTGGACCCTATTATCAAAATGACTTCCCAAAACCACAGAATTATTATTTTTAAAGTGATTTTCCTTATTTAATTAGTTACCTTTTTCTGAGGCAAGAAATGGTCTTTTGTGAATAAAAAATATCTCTATACCCCAAAAATATTTGAGGAAATTTAGGGAAACTGAGTGGACATATATTTTCCATATAAAAGAGTTTCAGCAAATGGTCATGTTCAAACTATTGGACAAAAGCCCTCAAAACCCTTTCTACCTATTCCAAGCTTTTAAAATGTTTCCATAGGAAATATTCTCAACAAATTCTAGGAAAATTGTAGCAAGTCACACATGATATATGTGATGATCTTGCCAGGTTTCCTCTCAATCCAACTTGATTTGGTTCACCACAATATTCCAAAGCCCTCTCTGTCCAGAATCAAATTTGAGCAACTCTACATTGCAAAGTTTCTCCAATTACTTTCAAACTTTGCACTAGTGATCTAGACCACAAATAAGGATGCTAAACCAAGTTGTGCATTTTTGGGAGTTGATTTGCCCACCTAGATCTACAAACACCTGATTCTGTTGATTTCTAGGGTTCTCTGTGTTTGCATTGCCAACTTTCTCCAAATGAGCCCAAACTTGGTGATAAAGCTCAATTATTCCCACTATTTGATCCTATTAAATATCACACTAAGTGGGCAAAGTTACCTTGACCAAAAATCCATCAAACTTCTTCATGTAGAATCCTAAAACTATTGTTTTGACCTCCAAAGCTATTCCCCTTGCCCCCAAATTTTTACCACGATCTCACAGAGGCGCAAAGCACCTCCACTATCAACCCCAACGTCTAGATCCATGATTGAGGGGGTGACACCCCAATTGCACCTCTTGATAGCTACTTTTCTCCTCTCTCTCTCTCTCTCTCTCTTCTCTCTTCTCTCTCTCTCCTCACTAGCCTCGAGGGCACCCCATGCCCCATCCCCAATTGTTTAATCCTCCTACAGTTGATGGACGCAAGTGGCCGCACCACAACGCATCAAAGGGCATCATCATGTTGGCCAAAAGCACACTCTCGAGTGTGCTACACGATGCCCCAGTGTGGACTTTGCTCCATGCCCATCACCTGGCCACCTCGAGCCCCTTTCCTGTCGTTAGTCGAGGTGCCTCGGTGTCTGTGACATGACAGTGTGTTGGGAGCCTCCTCTCTCTCACACACCCTCTGCAGCATGCGCCTGACGCTTCCTCACTCGGCCAATGCACGAGCTCGCACGCGCGAAGCCCTTGGCTCATTTCCCGCTCCCCTCTCTATCCCTTCGGTCATGGACGACGCCCACGAACACCCACGAGCCACTCCCACCTCCTCTGGTGGTTGCGAGCACCATTGGCGCGGAGGCCGAGTCCCGTGTGCATGGTGCACCGGCGGCCCAGCTATTTAAGCCCTCGTCGAGACCTTCTCTCCCTCTGGAACCCCTCTCTCCCTCCTAATCGTGCGCCAGAACCACCAAAGCCTACCCTCAAGCTCTCCGTTCTCGGGATCGACTGGAGCTTCTCCGCGTCGGGTATACCGTCGATCTTCGGGTACGGCCGCTCTCCGGCCCTCCTTTCTTCTCCTACGAGCCTCCCATACCTCCCACACATTTTCCCCTCTCTCTCCCGCATGGCTGGCTGCAGGGAACATAGGCTTGGAGCTCCCCTAAATATCCTCCGTCGTGACCCCTTTGTCACCGGCAAATCCACTACCCCAGCACCTCCCTCGACCTCCACAAGAACGGCGGAGACCTCATGAGCCCATTCCTTCACCCACCTCTCCTAACCGTGCCTTGGAGCACCACAACCTCCCTGGATGGAGGTTGACGACGGCCTACCAGTGGGGCTGCTGGTCAACCTATCGTCTCTCTCCCTATCCCCTCGTGCCGCTGACCGTTGGGCCCCGTGCGTGAGGTTGAAACCTCACTCGGGCGAGGTCCGCTTGCTCGGCCGACTCGGCTAGGCTGACTGTGGCCCAAAGGCATAGTATCCTTTTTCCTTTTTGTCAATATTTCCAAAAATCCTTGTGGCTAAAAAAATCCAAATCCAGTGATTCTAATTTCTAAAAATTTGTAATATTGCAACCGATTTAATAGTCCCACTTGTGCAATTTTTGAAAAGAGCTTTAGACGTTGTTTATACAAAACCTTGTTTAAAGCATTTTAGCTTTTCACCACTTTTTACACTTCAAAACTAAAACCTAATAATTTTCAGAGTACTAATACTCACCCCAGTATTTTACAAAAATAAGTTAACATTTTCTAAGTGATCTATTTTTCTTGTTTTTACCGTGGCCTTATTTTTGCCCGTTACATTGCGACGTGTAGATTCCGTGGCTGACGAAGAGCTTGGACAAGAAGGATTTGAAGATCCCGAGGAATTTATTGAACGAGGCAAGCATCCCCTTGACCATGACTTGAAACTTTTTATGCATGTCATGTGCCACTTTATTTCGTTGCATCTGAATGATGTTGAATAAGTGACTGATACGTCTCCAAAATATCTATAATTTTTCATTGTTCCATGCTGATATATTATCATTCAAGGATACTTTTTGGGCATTTATATACCAATTTATAATATTTTTGTGAACTAACCTATTGACCCAGTGCCCAGTGCCAGTTCCTGCTTTTTGCGTGTTTTTTGCTTTGCACATTTACCCTACCAAACGAAGTCCAAATTCCACGAAACTTTAATATGAACTTTTCTGGACTATATGAAGACATGCAAACATGGGAATTGGACGAGAGGACGCACGAGAGAGATACAAAACAACAGGGCATGGCCGAGGGCGTGGTCTCGCCCTGATGGCTTGTGGCCCCCGTGGATGCCTCCCGATGTTTCTCTCTACCCTATAAATTCACAAATAATCCGAAAACCCTAAGAGCGCTCCCAAAGCACTTATTCCGCCACCGCAAGTCTCTTTTCCGACGGGTGGCCATCTAAACCTCCATTTCTGCGATCTCCTGGAGGGGAGATCAATCATGGAGGGCCTCTACATCAACCTTGTTGCCCTCACCATGATGTGTGAGTAGTTCACCACAGACCTACAGGTCCGTAGGCAGCACCTAGATGGAAATCTCTCTCTCTCTCTTATGATCTTCAATACCATGTTCATGGCATCTTCGCTTTGATCTATCCGATGTAATCACTATGTATGGCTTATGGAGTAGCTTGGTTAGGATGGTGGAAAAAAATTCAAGCAATTCGTAGATAGATTCAATAATGTTGAAAGAGATTCATAAATTCACAAGTAAGAAAAAATAGATCAATAACAATGAGTATACATGAAAACACACACACACATATAGATAAGTGGGGTCGTGCAACCAAGGAGTAAGCACAAAATGTGGAATCCATAGAAAAATCTTGTGTTGCACAACACTAGAGAGACGCTAGCACGATTGCTCAAATGGGTGTGATACTAAATTGTGCACAACCTATAAGAAACAAAACATGTAGTCTTTCTATCCCGACTTGTCCTATGTATGTATGAGGCACGATGTCTCCCGCTCACGTGATCCAAGATGATCAAGTATGATATGCAATTCTGCAATGCTATTACTTTTTCTATTTTGCTTAAAAGATTTGCTTCTCTTTCTTTTGGCGATGATATTTTCTATGGTCACAATGCAGGGCGTGCACACCAAGATAGCAATTATGTATGCGGGTACTATTGTAACACTAGAGATGATACTATGATATATGCACACAATTGAAGCTATGCAGAGTATGTATCACTAAAGTGCACAGGTAGCATAGCCCAGCAATACTCAATGGCTAGTCTCGATAGGCAAGATATGGAAATAGGCTCGGGGTAACAATGCAATGGCAAGGGTGTAATCAAGAGTGTCGTCGTGATTACCTCCTTGCTTACGATGAGGTGTCAATGAAGACTTGGTCGGCGGTGATAATGGGCGATGATGAGCGGCTATGTTGGTGTAGAACCACTCCTAATTAGCTAAAACACCTTAGGAAGTGGTAAGATCATGACTTAAAATCTCAAGGGCGAAAAGAATGCGAAAGTGCAAAAGGCAAAGTTTCTATTATGGTCGGAAGTTTCGGGATAACCGGAGGTTGCGGAGGCCGGAAGGTTCGGGAGGGTGAAAGTTATGAGGTCAGGAAACTGAGACGAAACCTAATTTCCAGATCTGAGACTTGAGTGGAAAATCGGGGAAAACCCTAAATCTCATGGTGAGAAAGAAAAATCGATGAAATTGGATGGAGGGTAAGCTAGATCCATTCGTCCACAACGAAATCCACGAATCCAAATCAACAAAACCTCCTAAAATCCTATGAATCCAAGAAATTTTCGGTGTGGCTATTTTTGTGAGAATTTTCGAAATTATGTCAAAACAAAACAAAAATTGGCTAGAAAGTGGAGGATAATACTCCAAAGTGTGAATCAAGATGGCTCATGATACCAAGATGATATGGGGCCAACCCATGGGTCTTGATCTTTTCACACTTGGAGGGGGGAAGGGAGAAACCAAGGAGAAAACACAAATTCTCAAGAACGATGTCCAACCACAGATCCACTAGCTCCATAGAAACACACGAGATACATAGATCCAAGTTCAACAAAAGGATACAAGTAATGGATAGTCTTCCACTCCGAAGGAGGGGGCTTGATATCCCGTGGGATATTCCCTAAAGAGGGGTCGTGGCATCCACTAGGATCTTCTCACATAGAGGTGTTAATCTCCATGGAAGAAGGAAGTAGAAGGAGTAATGCTCGACTAGTTTATGAGCCAACACATTGCTAACCCTAATTTGGAGGTAGGAGACGAGTATTTATAGTCTAGGGTGAGATGTGTGTGTGTGTGAGAGAGAGAGAGAGAAAGGTACATGGGCCTCGAGCCCAATTGTATGCGCGCAGGTAGGACGGAAGTTCTGGGCTAGCTCCGGGCGGGTTCCGGCCTTTCCACAGAGTTGGCACACTTTGTGGCGGCTCGAGTGTGCTGAGGCCGGAAGTTTCAGGTGGGACGGAAGTTTCGGGGGTCGAATTCCGGGACAAGATCCGGGCTGGTTCCGAGCTATCGAGAGAGTTGGCACACCTAGAGATGGTCTTGGACAACTGGGTGGCCAGCGGTTCTGGGCTCGCCGGAAGTTTTGGGCTGGTCTAGGGGCTTTCCTTGACGCTTGCCTCCTTTTCTTTGTCCAATTCTTCTCCTTCACTCCCGAGCTC
Source organism: Hordeum vulgare subsp. vulgare (assembly GCF_904849725.1). NCBI lineage: Eukaryota > Viridiplantae > Streptophyta > Magnoliopsida > Poales > Poaceae > Hordeum > Hordeum vulgare. The sequence continues at coordinate 186,764,875 of NC_058518.1, forward strand.
CCTCGATGGTCGATGTACCTGATTATGCGTAGCATCTCTGCTTGAGGTAGCGGATGTGTCTCATGGCAAGTTATGGGTAGTTCGAGAAGGAGAGACATCACCTCCGATTCGATGACGCGTGCGCGAGCTCTTGTCATAGGTCCACTTGGAGCTTGATGGGTTGGTGTAGTATCCATGGGGATGATCATGGGATGCTTCGCATCACACACTGTGCCTCATGACTGCGGTGGACAGTGCCCGGGGCACCGCGCCCGACATGATGAGCACAGATTCTCGCGCGAGCGTTATTGCCAACGTCGCGGCAAGCTAGTTACTAGGGTCGTAATCGCAGAGAAATCCCGTGCGAGGGAGTGATGAGGCACATGACGAGGGAGCAGAAACGCAGTGCATGTCGGACCAGGGTGACTGCGGTGGCACACGGAAGCTGGTCGTGGCGCCGCGTCAGACAAGACGAGAACGGAGTGTCGGACGAGTGTTCTTGCCGGTGCCACGGCGAACTAGTTGCTAGCGTCGCCGCCACACAGGAAGTTCGTGTGGAGGAGCTTTGAGGCACATGACCGGGAAGCAGAAATGCAGTGTGTGTCGGACCATGGCGATTGCGGTCGACAGTGGCCGTGCGCGAGTGACCTCATCGGCGGCACGACGAACTAGTTGCTAGCCTCGTCATCGTAGAAAAAGTACACACAGAGACAATGGACAGAGGAGGAGAAATGTGGTGCTCGCGCCATGACAGCATTAGTGCACTGGGAGGAGAGAGACAAGGTCAAGATGACCAACGCCGGAGACGACTCCAGTGTAGTAGGATGTGGGCAAGGAGGTCAAGAGAAACGACGTCGGCGTCGAAAGGGACAAATATGATTGCTTTGAGACAAAGGACAAGGGAGAACATATAGAGTGTGCGCGTAATTGCGACATCATTGCAGTAGGATCGTCGAAACAGAAAAGTTTTAACACGAATGTCGTATGGAACCGCATGATGAAGTTGTCAGTCAAAGAAAAATTCAAACAGTCGACCATACGCGATGAATTTGAAAAAAATCATCCAAAATAGATCCACATATGAACACAAAATTAAGCATTTATGGTTGATCAAACTATGTACCGGTCGTAAAAATAGAACTGTAACATTGATGCGCATATTTTTCATATAAAGCTCATGTCGAATCGAAGCACGGTTATTTAGATTAGTAAAGAGAAGGAAGAAAGAAGATTAGGAAGGAGTTTAATGGAGGTGTAAGAAAAAACATGCACACAGCTCGCATCCCTCCTATCTCGTCTTGTGCAAGGGCCCCATTCATATGCGTTCGTTGTGCATCGTCCAGTCCTGGTTCTGAAAAAACTGCGGATTTGAATCGTAGCTCTTGAATCACGTTCGGGTGCTTTAAAATTCGTGCTATGCAAGTCGAATACTCCCTTCGTTGTGAAATATAAGACCTTTTAGAGTTTTGACTATAAACTACATACGGAGTAAAATGAGTGAATCTACACTCCAAAATATGACTATATACATCCGTATGTAGTATATAGTGGAATCTCTAAAAGGTCTTATATTTAAAAACGGATGGAGTAGTATATAGAGGCAACCAATCATTTTATTTTATTTTGCGCAAACCTGATTAGACCATATACGGACAACCGATAAAGCGTGTATTACTAGATTTTAAAAAAAAACACAAACATATTGTAATGTACCACAATACCCCTACCGCTCACCAACCAACCGTATTTCACCACCACGAGCACAATCGCCACCTTGGCGGCACTATATAAGTTCCGGCGTGCGCGCGCCCCGGAAGCAGGCGAGCTAGACTGGCACAGCGGCTCGAAGTCGTGGAAGCAAGCGCAGCTCACAGGCACTACCTATCTCCGAGGCGAGGCGACGAAAACAAGATGGAATCGTTGCTGGCAGCTGCGGCTGTCGGGGTGGAGCCGTTCCCGTCAGTGGACAAATGCGACGCGTCGGGGCGCGGCTCGCACGCCGTGGCAGCCGACCTCGACGGGACGCTGCTGCGGTCTCGCAGCACGTTCCCGTACTACGCGCTGGTGGCGTTCGAGACCGGTGGGTGGCCGCGGCTCCTGATCCTGCTTCTCCTCGCGCCGTTAGCCACCCTGCTGGGGATCGCCGCATCGGAGGCTGCGGCTGTCCGAGTGCTCGTTTTCGCGGCGACGGCAGGAGCGCGGGTGTCGTCGATCGAGTCCGCGGCGCAAGCCGTGCTGCCGCGGTTCTACGCTGCGGACGTGCACCCGGGCGCGTGGCGGGTGTTCTCGGCGTGTTCCAGGCGTCGCGTCGTGCTCACCTCCACGCCGCGGATCATGGCGGAGCCGTTCCTGAGGGAGTGCCTCGGAGCCGACGCCGTGGCGGGCACCGAGCTCACTACGTGGCGCGGCCGCGCCACTGGTATGGTGCACCCGCGCCGCGGCGTGCTCGTCGGCCGACGCAAGGCCGAGGCGCTGCATGAGATATTTAGCCAAGACAGTGACGTGCCGGACGTCGGCCTCGGCGACCGCCGATCCGATTACCCCTTCATGTGCCTGTGCAAGGTTAGCTTCTAGCTGGTAATTATCTCTTAATTACTCCTTCAATAATGCAATTTTTGGTACTCCCTTACTAGTACTAATGCATGAGCACCAAATTGGAAGGGCGCATGCATGACTAATACTAGTACTAATTAATAAGAGTAATTGTTTTCGCGCCTTAAACCTTGTCTATTTTAAAAATGCACGCAAGTTTAACTGTGTCTTCTAAACCGTGACGGAGGAAGTAGTAGTACTCCACATAGTACCGAAAATCAACTTGAGTTTATACTCCCTCTGTGCTGAAATAAATGTCTTAACTTTATATTCTTTTTATTTTAAAATAATATGTTAAACTTAGTATAATTTTATATTAAAGCTAATACAAAGTTAAAACTTTTATTTTAAAACAGAGGGAGTTATAATGTAAAGTTATAGTAAATTTAAGACACTTACATAATACTCCCTTCGTTCCTAAACATAAGACATTTTAGGGATTTCATGCAAGACTACATATAAAACGAAATGAATTAATGTACACTCTAAAATAAGTTTATATACATTCTTATGTAAATCATATTAAATAAAATTATAGGGTCTTATATTTAAGAACGAAGGAAGTATACAGTTATAGTACATTTGAGACACTAATTTTGAAACGGAGAAAGTACTCGTAGTTTTTATTTTAGTAAATGTATATGTACTACAGTACGTTCATTGCCTAAGTGGTTAATTGATGTTTGAGAAAAAATCTACAGTGCAAATTCGTTGCTGCGTTTGAAATAGAGTTGGCAATTTTAAGGCGCAGACGATACATATTGGCGCCATGAGTGCGTCGCTGCCATATCACAAGTGCCAAGTACGCATCACGCATGTGTAAAACTCGCTCCGTTCCTAATTATAAGTCTTTTAAGCGATTTCATTAAAGGACTACATACAAAGCAAAATAAGTGAATCTATACTTTAAAATATGTCTATATACATCCGTATGTACTCCTTTAATGAAATTTCTAAAAAGACTTATATTATGGAACGGAGGGAGTAGGAGTATACGGTGTAAGGCTCAACTCTATTACATGCATGTATAGTACTTTCTATTTTAGTGATGTAAACGTTTTTAGATTAGTTTACGAAGGAGATATAAGTTTTTTAGAGATTTCATTATTAAACTACGTACAAATGCATATAGACATATTTTAAAATATAAATTAATTCATTTTGTTTCATATGAGTTCTCTCTTGAAATGTCTAAAAAGATTTATATTTAAGAGCAAAGTGAGTATTAATTTCCAAATTGTTGGTGCAAAATGCGCCGGAGAGGAATATGGTCCATGATCGCCCCCACGTTGCCGTACGTAAAAACTTCTTCCTTTATTTTTAAATATAAGTCTTTCTAGTGAAACACTAGGAAACTACATACGAATGTATATAGATATATTTTAGAGTGTAGATTCACTTATTTTTCTTTATATGTAGACCATTAAGACCATTAATAAAAAAATTAAAAAACTTATATTTAAGAACGGAGGGAGTACTTCTTATTTGCTTGCTACATAACAAAGTGGCCTAAAATCTAAAAACTACCTTCCAATCACAGTAAATCTACCCATTCTTGACTGCACCGTGCCAAGAAAAAATATACTGTATCTTTCAAGCATGGATTAAGGTAAGGTGATCGCTAATCTACAACTGAGCCTAGGTTAGGTACAATATTAATTACTTTTTTCGTTTTAAAATAAATATCTTAAATTTAATACTAAGTTAATGTATATTTTGCAAACTAATATAAAAACGTTTAGATCACTAGATATTTACGTAGGTAGTATAAATTTAATATTAAAATAATAATACTCATTTTGAGAAGGAGGAAATACTTACCAACTATCCCTACTGTGCACTACCAGATGCACTAAGATTACACGCAAACAGTAAGGTTGGTTGGATCACATCTTGCCTCCCATGCCCGTTGTTATGAACGTGCTGGTCAAGGACCCGACACGGCTTTTCTTGCCCCTACCTACGCGCTTCGCAACATTGATTGATTAAAGAGAGCTCCGGTGGCATCAATTACATTTACACGGCCAGCGTACCTGGTAGGTTGGTAGGTAAGTCCGTAAGTGGTGGTTCTGATTTACTACTCCTGTAGTACAATTAACTTGTGTTCAAAAGAAAAGTACAATTAACTTTATGGTTCAGAAAACAAAAGAGAGAAGAAAATGAAAGACTGTACTTCCTCTGTAAACTAATATAAAAATGTTTAGATAACTAAAATAATGATCTAAACGTTTTTATATTAATTTATGAAGCGAGTAGTAGATAACAAGTAAGAACAAGATACAGTTAGCACACACATACGGTTAGCGCTTGGTGCGCCTAGTTGGATTGAACAAACTAAATCTAAAGAGTGGTAGATAGTGCATGCCTACAAGTTACAACATCATATTATTTTATTTTATTTTTGAAATAACAACATCATATTTAATGGCATCATACGATAGAAAGACTCCTACGGAAGAAAAAGAGAAAAATTTACTATTATTAGTCATGAGATAGCTAGGTACATGTATATATTATTAGTTTATGTTACTACATCTATAACAAAAAATAACATACGTATGATATCATACAACATTTTATTTATTAAGTTGTACATTCATTTCGTTTTGATACTCCTTGTTATAGTTTAGAAGGCATGGTCAAATCTATATGCATTTTCATAATAGGTAAAGTTTAAGACACATTATATTTTTACTTTCACCAGCTAATTAGTACTTCGTTGTATTTCTTCTATATGCATGTGTAATGTAAGTGTTGCTTTTCAGTCCACCTTACAACCAATCTAAATTGTAGAAAATTTTCAAACACATCTTCTAAACTGTGACGGAAGAAGTATGTATGACATTAATTATCTTATTATTCAAATCATTTCTTTCCTCATTAAATCATTGCCACACGAACAGTTTGTTATGAGTTGGGTCTTATGTTAGGACTAAATACTTTCAGACAGTCTTCTAAGCCAAAATAGCTCTACGTCCGGGACAAACATGAATCATGATGGTTGTCGTAGTTGCACGTGATTAATGCATTTTAGTGCACACTGTACGGGTATTAATTACCCCTCTATAAACTAAGAGCAAATACAATAAGGTACAGTCAGCTGGTTCTAAGGATTAAAATATTACTCCCTCCGTCTCAAAGTTCTTGTCTTACCTTTGTCTAGAAATGAATATATCTAAATACTAAAACTTGACTAGATACATTCGTATCTAAACAAATCTAATACAAAAATTTTGGGACGGAGGGAGTATATTTTTGCTAAATTGGATGTGAGAGAAGAGGATAGAAAAGGAAAGCGGACTCTTCGTCAAGAGCTAGCTCGCTCCTATGTGGTTTGTGAAAATAAAAGGTGGGTCATATATGAGAAAAGTAGTACTCTTTTATAGCTAACTATTGTACTCCCTCCGTTCCTAAATATAAGTCTTTTAAGCGATTTCACTAGATGTCTACATACGGAGCAAAATGATTGAATGTATACTCTAAAGTATGTCTATATACATCCGCATGTAGTCCATCAGTGAAATCTCTACAAAGACTTATATTTAGGAACAGAGGGAGTATAAACTAGCTATAAGATGGACTATTAAGCATGCTCTAATATAAAAGTTCTTATATTAGTTTACGGATACTTAACAGTAATCTTAAGCATCTACTCCCTCCGTTTCTAAATATAAGTTTTTGTAGAGGTTTCACTAATGGACTGTATACGGATGTATATAAACATGATTAAGAGTATAGATTTACTTATTTTGCTTTGTATGTACACATCTAATGAAATATCTTAAAAAACTTATATTCAGGTACGGACGGAGTACTTATGTACTACTGGGCCCGGGACAGACATGAATCATGATGGCTGTCGTAGTTGCACGTGATTAATGCATTTTAGTGCGCACTGCACGAGTATTAATTTCTCTTTAATTGTGCAATTAGTGAACATGGTGGGGTGCGTCGCGTGTGTGTGGCAGGAAGCGTACATCGTACCGTCAGCGCCGGTGGAGGCCGTTAGCATGGAGCAGCTGCGGAGGCAGGTCATCTTCCACGACGGCCGCCTGGCGCTCCGCCCGACGCCGCTGGCCGCGCTGCTGACCGTGCTGTGGTGCCCAGCGGGCTTGGTCCTGGCATGCTTCCGCATCGCCGCGGGGGCGCTGCTGCCCATGCCTTTGGTCTACTACGCCTTCTGGGCGCTGGGCGTGCGCGTCGTGGTCAAGGGCAGCCCACCGCCGCGCGCCGAGAGCAAGGCGGGCCGCACTGGGGTGCTCTTCGCCTGCTCGCACCGCACGCTGCTGGACCCCATTTTCCTCTCGGCGGCGCTCGGCCGACCCGTGGCGGCCGTCACCTACTCATTGTCAAGGCTATCCGAGATGCTCTCGCCGATCCGGACCGTGCGCCTGAGCCGCAACCGTGCTACTGACGCAGCCATGATCACCAGGCTCCTACAGGAGGGCGACCTCGCCATCTGTCCCGAGGGGACCACGTCCCGAGAGCCGTTCCTGCTTCGCTTCTCGGCGCTCTTCGCGGAGCTCACCGACGAGGTGGTCCCTGTGGCCATGGAGAGCCGTATGGGCATGTTCCACGGCACCACGGCGAGGGGTTGGAAGGGGATGGACCCCTTCTACTTCTTCATGAACCCCAGCCCGGTGTACACTGTCACGTTCCTGAGCAAGCTGCCGTCCCAGCTCACCTGCAGCAGCGGCGGCAGGCCCAGCCACGAGGTGGCCAACTACATCCAGAAGCTCATCGGTGCCACGCTCTCCTACCAGTGCACCAGCCTCACCAGGAAGGACAAGTACCGGGCCCTCGCCGGCAACGACGGCATCGTGGACGTCAAGCCCATCAACAAAGCACACTAGATGTTGCTTGCTTACCCCGTGCCTAATTTAATTATTTGATTTGCTTGTGTTGATTATTACTCTATTTCTCATCTTCTCTGAGCATGTTGGCCATTGTACGTACCAGATGGGAGTTTTTTTTTTTTTTGCGGTAAGTACCAGATGGGAGTTGAATGCAGTTTTACTACTACGAGTAGTACTGTACCAAAGTTGAGAAAAAAAAAAGAATAGTACTACTGGGGTAGATGAGAAATTGGGGGACAGGAAACTATTCTTGCTCGAGTCAGCAACGTGCACATCTACTGCAGGCAACAGCTCAGGACATGAAAGCAAAGTTATTCGGTTTGGTCGATTCCCTCCCACTCAGCAATGTGCACATCCACTGCAGGCAACGACATGAAAGCAAAACAGAACAACCAATTGCTCTATGTATCATGTTTGCATCTATTGCAACACATGCCGCATTATTCTCATAAATAATGATGGGTGGTTCTATTAAACCAATTCTACATGACTGTTGTAAGTGGTTTATCATTCTTCGAAGCCATAAACATTCATATGATGCTTCAAATAATGAAATTATTTCAGAATGATTTGTAGGTGTTGCCACCGGAGTCTGTTTTAAAGACTTCCATGATATAGCAGTACCACCATATAGGAACACAAAGCCGGTCTGTGATCTCGCATTATGGGATCATAAAAATAGCCGGCATGTGCATATCCAATCATATGAGAGTCCATGTTTTTCTGAAACTAGAAAAATAGGCCACGATCCTTTGTGCCTTGGAGATATCGAAAGATATTCTTCACTCCACACCAATGACGGTTGATGGGAGGTGCGATGTGTCTAGCAAATAGATTCACTGCAAATGCAACATCAGGTCTTGTGCAACTTGCAAGATACATAAGCGCCCAATGGCACTGAGGTATGGAACTTCAGGTCCCAACACCTCTTCTCCATCATCCCTTGGCCTGGATGGATCTTTCTCTACGTCTAGAGATCGAACCACCATAGGAGTTTTAGATGGATATGATTTGTCCATATTGAATTTCTTCAATATTTTCTAGATATAGGCAGCTTGGTGTACCATGATTCCTAAGGGAAGGTGCTCAAGTTGGATCCTTAAGAAAAAAAATTGTTTTATCCAAATCTTTTATCTCAAATTCCATCTTTAGGTGATTGCGTGCTTCATCAATGTTTGGTGTGTTGCCAATGATATTGAGATCATCAACATACACAGAAATGATGCAAAATCCTGCAAAAGGACTTCTTGATGAAAACACATGGGCAATCATCACTATTGGAGTAACCTTTCCGAAGAACGAACTCACTTAGTCGGTTGTACCACATCCGTCCCGACCGTCTTAAGCCATATAATGACTTATTCAACTTTACACAATACATGTTGCATTTTGCACTATTATTCGGGACAAAGATTCCGTCAGGAACCTTCATATACATGTCTGAATCTAGTGACCAGTAAATATATGCGATCACGACGTCCATCAACTTCATGGATAGACGATTTTGCACTTCCAAAGATATAAGATATCGGGAAGTGGTTCCACGCATTACTGGAGAGTATGTTTCATTGAAATCAATGCCAGGCTTCTGCATGAAACCTTGTGCTACAAGCCTTGCTTTATATCTCACCACCTCATTGTTCGCATTCCGTTTCCGGAGAAAACCCCATTTGAATCCCACAGGAAAAACATTGGGAGGTGTAGGTATTGCTTCAGTGAATACCTTTCTTTTGTTATGCGAGGCAATTTCTGCTTGGATTGCATCCTTCCATTTAGGTCAGTCGGAGCGCCTTTGACACTCAACGATAGACCTTGAATCATGATCAGTGAGAAGGGTATCTGCAATCTTTTCAGCAAAATATATGTGGACGGTCGTAGTCTTACGGTCAAATGATTCTCTAGAATCAACATAGTTGATGAAAATTTCCTGCAAACCTAGAGACTCTTCGTGATTCCCCAATACGATTGAGTATGGGTGTTCTGATGTTCCAGCCAGTTTGTGCATGCTATGTGTATACTATCCATCACGTGTTTGTCACACTTCATGATTAGAATACTTATATTATCTTATTTTGAGCTTATTATGTCATTTAGGAGGAAGATAAGCTAAGTATATGACATTTATGAGCTAACCAAGGTTCTTATGCTATTTCTAACCTAACTAAGCTAATTATGTCATAAATGAACTAAATAAGCTAATTATGTCATTTTGGAGGATAATTAGCTAAGTATGTCTTTCTTGGGGAAAATAAGATAAGTATGTCGCATAATAGGGCTAACTAGCATGTACGAAACTAATTTCGCATTTGTTAAGCAGAACACTAGAGAAAATTTACCGTCGTCGTCATCAAGGATGTGAATCACCGGGGTTGCTCGGGGCTGGTTCACCTGGAGAAGGTTGCCCTGGAGAAGGGTCATGCGATGCGGCTCGGGAGTTATTCTGCACCAAAGATAGTTTTGCAATGTATTGTTAGCATGATGATACTCGAATGTTAATACTAGTAACTAATGACCATTCAAATGAAACTTACTGTTCCAACGGCAAAAATGTCTCGCATCACCGGAGGGGTCTAACCGGTCTTCTCGCACATAGACTGCATATTTGGTTTTGAAGAGTAAGTCATATTAGTTAGTAATGAAACAAACATTACATGCACGATTTGTCTATTGTGAAAAAATAACTTACCACAAGGATCTCGTACATGGCCCGATGAGCCGCCTCATTCGGTGCCCTCTCCTCTTTCAATAGCCGAGCCGTCTTCTCCACGGCCCGAGCCATCCGGTCCCTCTCCTCCAGAAGCTCCTGAATTTTTGCTCTCTCTTTCTGAAGAGCAGCCTGCAACACCACTCCTCATTAGCATTGTAATCATCGATGGCCACACACACAGTGTAATGGACGAATGTTTTCTAAGTGCGTATAAATAACCTCAATGGCGAGATCGACTGGCCGTGGACGTGGCCTTATCTCAGGACAGGAGCACGTCTGGCGCGCCTTGATCTCCGGGAGAGTGAGAGGGCAACGTATCAGCCCATTCCAATGGCTATCGAGCCATGGGGCCTCCCGCCACCAGATATCATCACCAGCTCTGGATCGAAAGTTTCCTGGCTTCGGTTCAAGTCCTCCCCTTTCCCCGCCTTCCCCTCCTCCTTCTATCTCACGAGCTTGTGGTGGAAGGAAATGTTGGTGAACTTAGCTGGATGATTGAGGTCACACTTAGAGAATGCATTGACCATCTTGTAGGAAGCAGTATGGGCCATGCCATAGAGGCCATACACATGTGGCACCTCCGTGTTATTGAGATGCGCCTAAAAGAGAGAACAAAGTATTAGTAAAGGGCTCAAGCTAGCATGAAGAATGGATTACATGAATCATGAAGCAAACCACATATCCAGTTCCATCCAAACTGAAATAAGTTGGCGTTGCCTTGATGGTGTGGCACACCAACAGTTTGGGCACGTCGGGCCTTCGCATTGTCGTGGACGACTCGCCATTCGCGTGTTCACCACTCATTCACCAACGCCTCCCAACAATCCATCTTATCCACACACCATCTCGAGGGCACCTATAAGTTAGTAAAGAGAAATTTGAGCGCTACGCCTACGAATCAAATCAAGAAAACTATGTACAAGGCCTTAAAAATAGGTAATTACCTTCATGTACTGCTTCTTCTTCAGAAACTTTCCGCGACACTCAGACTTGTCCTTCTTAATACTACATGAAGCGTAGTAGTCTCGAACAGCATGCGGTCGAGCCTCGTGGCGTAAGTTCTGTAATAGCCGCTTGCACTTGACCTCGATAACCTTCGTCGCCGCCTCCTCATATCCCTCCTCACACCTGTAGAAGGTCCATAGCCCATGTAGGGTAGTTGTGGACATTGAGGGCAAGCTCCTCAAACTTTTTGGCAATCATCTTTGCCTACATGAGGAACCAAAGATAATTAATTTACGGGCGGTAAATGAAAAATCATCATGGTTGTGTAATAGGAATGCGAAAGATTGATAGTCAAGTGAAAACTTGAAAAATTCTCAACCTCAATTGTGTGAACATAACACATTAAAGATCACATAGATCTCACAGTAACGGGTTGCATGGCCATGACCTTGTGTATGCTACAATTTAGATATAAGGAATACACGTTGAAGGTAATCGCTTGTCGAGATTGACAAAGCGTAGACCACACAGCAAGAGAGGATAGTCTGCAATGAGTAGTAGATCCTAACTCATTACCTTGTGATTTCAAATATAATAAGGGAGAAAATATTCAAAAATTTGCAAGTTCGACACGCAGAGAAGCTGGTCTCAATCGCAAAAAAAAACATATCCAAGAAATATGTCGTAAACACATGGGACATGTCATACTTTCCAGATGAAATCCGGTACTTTATTTATATTATCAAGTCATTGAATAATATAAATATACTAATAATTACACAAGTCCTAACCTGTAATAAATCTACAACTGGACTAAATGTAAATAGTTAAACTAGTTACTAAATAGTACTAGATATAGTCTAATACTCCCTCCTTTTCGGTTTATAAGGCTCAAATCTGAAATCTCATCAACCAAGATGAATTATGATTGGATGACACTAGTTTTAACTAGCCAACGAAATATTTCTCACATATTTAATTTTCAAGGCAATAAATGTAGCATCCTCTTTCTTATTGGACTTGCATGGTGCATGTGTTGAAAATATTCCCTAGAGGCAATAATAAAATGGTTATTATCATATTTCCTTGTTCATGATAATCGTCTATTGTTCATGCTATAATTGTATTAACAGGAAACAGTAATACATGTGTGAATAAATAGATCACAACGTGTCCCTAGCAAGCCTCTAGTTGGCTAGCTCGTTAGTCAATAGATGATCATGGTTTCCTGTTCATGGGCATTAGATGTCATTGATAACGGGATCACATTATTGGGAGAATGATGTGATGGACAAGACCCAATCATAAGCATAGCACTAGATCATATTGTTCGTATGCTAAAGATTTTCTAATGTCAAGTGTCTTTTCCTTCGACCGTGAAATTGTGCAACTCCCGGATATCGTAGGAGTGATTTGGGTGTATCAAACGTCACAACGTAACTAGGTGACTATAAAGGTGCACTACGAGTACCTCTGAAAGTGTATGTTGGGTTGGTACGAATCGAGATCGGGATTTGTCACTCCGTGTGACGGAGAGGTATCTCTGGGCCCACTCGGTAGAACATCATCATGAGCTCAATGTGACTAAAGGAGTTAGTCACACGATGACGTGCTACGGAACGAGTAAAGAGACTTATCGGTAACGATATTGAACAAGGTATAGGTATACCAACGATCGAATCTCGGGCAAGTTCTATACCGACAGACAAAGGGAATTGTATACGGGATTGATTGAATCCTTGACATCGTGGTTCATCCGATGAGATCATCGTGGAGAAAGTGGGAGCCACCATGGGTATCCATACCCCGCTGATGGTTATTGGCCGGAGAGGTGTCTCGATCATGTCTGCCTGTCTCCCGAACCCGTAGGGTCTACACGCTTAAGGTTCGATGACGCTAGGGTTATAGGGAATTGTTATACGAGGTTATCGAAAGTTGTTCGGAGTTTCGGATGAGATCCCGGATGTCACGAGGAGCTCCGGAATGGTTCGAAGGTAAAGATTGATATATAGGATGGATGGTTTCGGACACCGGAAGTGTTTCGGGCGTCACCGGTAACGTATCAGGACCACCGGGACCACCGGAGTTGGCCCCGGGGGTCCACCGGAAGGGGGCAACGACCCCGGGAGGCTAGATGGGCCAAGTGCGGGAGGGAACCAGCCCCTAAGTGGACTGGTGCGCCCCCCCCACTCAGCCCATGGCGCAGGAAGAAGGGAGAGGGGCGGGGGAACCCTAGCGCAGGTGGGCCTAAGGCCCACCAGAGGGGTGCGCCACCCCTCCTCCCCCCCTTTGGCCGCCGCACCTCCCCCATCTAGGGCTGCCGCCCCTCCCAGGAGAGAGAAACCCTCAAGGGGGCGCAACCCCTCCCCCCCTATATATAGTGGGCACCTTTTGGGCTTTTGGAGACATAGTTTTATCTCTCCCTCGGCGCAGCCCTGCTCTTCTTTCTCCTCCTCTCTGCCGGTGCTTGGCGAAGCCGTGCCGGGAGACCTCGTCTCTCCATCGACACCACGCCGTCGTGCTGCCGGAGATCTTCCCCAACCTCTCCCTCGTCCTTGCTGGATCAAGGTGCGGGAGACGTCACCGGGATGCACGTGTGTTGAACGCGGTGGTGCCGTGGTTCGGCACTAGATCGGAATCACACCGCGATCTGAATCGCCGCGAGTACGACTCCATCAACCGCGTTCTAGTAACGCTTTCGCTTAGCGATCTTCAAAGGTATGAAGATGCTCTCACCCCTCTCTCGTTGCTGGTCTCTCCATAGGAATATCTGAATATGCGTAGGAAATTTTTTGAATTTATGCTACGTTACCCAACAACATGTAGAAAACGATACATGCATAGACACTCATTTCCTTTCTCTAAACTCCATGAATTAAATATGGCGTGGGACTCAAAGAGAGTTTAAATCAATTAGACTCAAAATGAGCCTAATATAATGGAAATCCTAAATTTTTGAGATGAGCCCTATAAACCAGAAAGGAGAGAGTATTACACTAATACAATAATTATACTAAAATTAACTAAAACAGAGAAAAAAAATGAAAACAGAGGGCATGCGGACGCGTGCACCTGGGCCGCCACGGCCTTTGGCCGGCCCACTTCAGCCGCCGCATAAGGGAGATGGGAGGGGCGATTAAGGATAAGGCAACAACCTCTACCGTACCAGCCATGACCACAAACCCTCGGCCACCTCGATGCTGCCGATGAAGGCAGAAAAACCGCCAGCGCCACCTTGCTCCACTTCGGCCGCTCACCGACGAGACATGGGGGGAGTCTTCCTCATTGGAGGAAGAGGTGACCAAGACGAGATCGAGGCGCACACCGCACGGCAGGGCGGGGGCAATGCCGAGACCCGCCGGATCCCACGAGTCGGCGCTACGACCGGGGCGGCGGTCGATGGCGGCCATGACGCGCCCTAAGAGCCGCCCGAACCGCCATTCCGTGCGGCTGCTCGAGCCCGCGGCCATCTCCTGTTGAGGTGTGGCGCCCTCCATGCCGGCTCCAAGGCGAACGACGTCCGAGGTACCGATTGGCGCAAAGAGGAAGGAGAGCGCCTCCTCCGCATTCATCGTTGAGTGCATTGGTACCGGGGCGTAGCCAGGCGGGCAGAGGCTCGGGACAACGGCCACGGCATCTGCTGTCGGCGGCGGGATCAACGCGATCGATGGAGGTGGGGTGGAGGCGGGGACTCGGTGGGCAGAGCAGGAGCGGTACCGGCCCCGTGCACCATGTGGGCACTCGGGCCGGCCAACCCCATGGGCGCTAGACCACGAGCGCGGGGAGGACCGCGGTGGGTGCGTCCAAGAGCACGGTGACCGTGTCCAGCGGCGTGGTGAGCACCGCAACGGGCGCGTCCAACGACATTGCGTCCGAACCATCGGATGGCTTGCATCCGGCGACGAAAACGACGAAGGCCATCAACTCCATGGCGGTGAAGGGCAATGAGGCGGTAGCGGCGACTGTCCTCGCGGATCAGACAGAGAAAGAAGGAGACAAGGCCTAACATCTCACCATCGGTGAGTGCTCCTTCCCTCCCTTTCTTCTCTGTGTTCTCTCTTTCTCTGTTGCGCATTGCTCTTGGTAGGCAAGTGTTGATAATGTGTTTGGAATGGAAAATGATTAAACATTCATCGATGATTACATGAGTATAAATATTCCTTGGAGAGACACGATGATACAAGGAGTTGCGTCGATTCGAGGACGAGCGGGAGAGGCGATGGTTGCCGGGAAGAGTCGTTCGACGGTTTGAGAAAAAGTAGATTTTCCTAATTACATTAATGTAATAAATCTTAACAATTAATTTGATTGCTCGCGTAAAACGGGTAAACAAGAAAGTTCTTAGCAAGTATTTTTCTTTCCCCAGCCACATTTTCTTCTTAGACCCTGTTTGGATCACTGTTACACTTGTAAAAAATACACACATGCTGCCCTCGTTTCACATTCGGGTGGAATTTGCACAAAGACCAGTAAATTACACATACACATCTCTATTGAAATACATCCAATCCAAGCACGGCCTAAGAACAACTCGAACGAAGCGACTCAAATCGTCCGCCTGTGTCCGTTTGGATCGGCACAGACAAAAGTGAAGGCCCAACGTGTCGGTCCAAACTCAAAACGCGTCCGTACGAACCCATTTTTTGACCCAAAATTGCGCGTGAAATGCATAGGTGCGGACGCGGCACGCGCCTTCTCATGTTAGCGCCCATCCATACATGACGGCCGATCAAAGCCAGCATCGTTTTTATTAACGACAACCACCCACCACAAGCCCACGCACGGCAACCCAGAGGCGTCCTTTTTTAATCCGAACATGGGGTGGGGGGCTCATCCTCTTCCAAAAATCACCCCCATCCACATCTAGCCACCCGATGCTCCCCCACCGACAGCAAACCCTAGCTACCATGGGTTTATTCTCTAGCAAAGACAATGTCAAGTCCCCCGTCGTCCCTGTCCGCGCGCTCCCGTCCGCCACGCCAACCGGTCAGCGTACCAATGCACTGGGCGAGACGACACTGGTGGAGCATCACATCTCCCTCCCTTACGCTGTTGTTACGCTGTCGCACGACTGACATTTGGATCCGAAGAGGATCCTAGTGCCCACGGTCGACACGGGAGCATGCGAAGGAGGGGAGGCACCGACGAAAACAGCTAACGTCAGAGTAGCGACGCAACCCCGTCTGTACGTTGCAAACTCCCTCGATTGGGAGGCCTAGTTTGCGTGGGAGCATGAGAAGCAACATGCGTTCCCGATCATCAACCCCACCGCTCCTCACGCCTAGCAATGCACCTCCTTATTTTTAGTTTATTTAATTTTATATTTAATGTAATGTGAACTATCACCGGCCTTCCAGTTGACATTAAATGTTTAACTAATGATTCCTATATTTTTAAAATATTTACATATGCTAAAAATGAATCGCTGATCACGTTGCAAACACCGACTCAATTGCAAAAGCGGACACAAATGTATGTCAGACCGATCCAAACAAACAAAATACCAACATGGCGGGCGTCCGTTCTGATAGATCTTAGATTCAATTCCATTCCTCGAGGTCACACATGTACTTATGAGCAGTCAGTAACACGCACGCACGCAAGGGCACGCACCCACACACACACTCACTCAGGGCCTGGGACAATAATTTATCGATGCCGTGTGACGAAGGTGGATGGGTGTAGGGATGTAAATGGCGCTGGGACCCACTAGTCCCACATATGCCATCCACCAAAAAATTCTTAAATGGCATTTGTGGACACGCACAAAAATTAACTGGGATAAATGGATAGCCCAGAAAAGCCCATCGACAGTCCACCGCACCGTGCCAAGACACCCGCTCCCGATCCATGGCGCCACCGCCACCGCCACCTCGTCCAAGGAAATCGCTGGGAATGCGTCTTCATCCTGCCAATCCATGGCGCCGCCGCCACCACCGTCCCTCACCCTTCCGACGCCATCTTCGGCTCCCCCTCCGCCGCGAGAGGAAATCGCTGGGGAAATCCCGACACCTGCTCCCCCGCCTCCTCCTCTGCTCCCAGGTATCCACAGATCTCACCTTCCCCTCCCCAACAGCCAGCCTCTCCTCCGGGACGAATCCCTCGGGCCATGGATCGACCTAAGCATGGATCGACCTAAGCATCTCATTGCTGCGAGATGAACTGCAAAGTGTAGTGCAGAATTTTTCTGACTAGAAAAGCTTGGCACTGAATGTCTGAATCGCATTGAGAGGCTGTGTGTTCCAAAAATCCCCCCTCCCCCATACACCTCCGTCGCCAGAGCCTGTCCGCTCCGCTGCCACCCCTCATCCCGAGGACTTCCTGCTAGCCGCCGGTGGCAAGAAAGCCCGAGGACCACCACCTGTTCGCGACCAGGCCATTGTCGCCCCCTCGTCCACTGTTTCGCTGTTGCTACCGCCTCTCTGTCATCTGCTTCAGCAGCTACAGGTTTGCTGCTCCTGCTTTTCTAGTTGAACTGTATATTCTTGGTATCTTAGAAATTTGGTGGACTTCATACGGCTTGATGCTTTCTTTTATACTAAATTACAAGTGCGCAAATCCTCTGACTTGAGTCACCAGAGCATCTACTTGTATTGGGTCGTTTCATTAGTGCCTGGTCAAATACCAGTGTAAACTGAACACAAGCCCATAAGTTTACCTGGAAGACAAGCTGTGCCTTAATCGCAAATTAATTTAGGGAAAATCTAACTAACTGCGCTGCATATTGTTATTAGCGTGCGGCGGCTGGCACACTCTCCGTCATGCATGCATGCATGCAGATTTGTTTTGAATGACTGAAATTTAAAAAGTTTTATCTTTCAAACCGTTAATTCGATCGATGATCCGTTTTCGCCACTGATTTTATCGCAACGAGATCTTTAAAACTAGATCCCATGTCGACATGTTTCGACAACTTTTTTGTTTCTCGTACTTACCACATTTGTTGCACTTACTTGTCATATTGGTAAGTACTTACTTGTGTGGTAAAAATAACTTAATCGTCATATTATTTGGAAATTGCGTATAAATATGACATCTCAACATAATCAAACGAGCAAGCACAAACAACTTTTTTTAGACGATCACGCGCAAAAATATGACAAATCAACATATTTAAAACTGATGACCACAAGAAATCTTTTTTGGTCATCGTTTGTAAATATGACAACTTGGCACAGTAAAACTAAGAAGCACACAAAATAGTTTTCTGGCAAATTTATATGTAAATATGACAAGTTGACATATTTAATTTGACAAACACAACCTACTACATGCTTTTTATATCATGTATGATGAAAACTACTACAAGGCTTTGTACAAAACAATATTAAAAAGTGACAATCAAGTTATTTTTTTAGACAAGTAAGTGGTTAATAATATGGCAAGTGAGTCAAAAAATGTGGCAAGTATGAACGAAAAAAAATAGTTGACGGAACATGTCAACATGGGATCTAGTTTCGAAGAACTCGTCGCGAGAAAGTCAATGATGAAAACGGATCATCGATTGAATTAACGGTTTTGTAGATAAAACTTTTTGAATTTTCAAACATCAAAGTGAATCTTGCATATGGCAGGTCGTGCTTAGTCTGTTGGAGCCGCCGCACGGTAAGGCTTTCCTACGGGCGCCGCTCCCTAGTCCGGTCCATTAATTTAACTCAACAATTGTTCTGTGTGTATCTAGATCCACCCCGGCATCATGTCTTCAGAGGAGCTCACAACCAGGATGCTAGATTTGGCGGTGGCTTCGCAGGCCCCGATGGCCAGCCAAATCAGTTCTTACTTCATACTTCCGATTTGTTTAGCATTGAGAGGCTGTGTGCAAAAAGGGTGCTGGACTTACTTCATACTTCATACTTCCGATTTGGCAGACAAATAGACTGTATGGATCCGTTAATTCTTGCGTCTCTTTTTATGATCTAAATGTGGAGATTTGAGTAAGATTATGACTTATATGAAATGTACTACAAGATATATTGCCAGTGTCAATTCTGAAATTTAGTTTTTGTTGGGTTTTCCTCATTAACCAGTCACAAAAAGGTGATGGACTATACTGTAGAAGCTGACAGAGTTATCATGACAACATATACAAATTTAGTACAAATATTCTTCTCATTTGTCTAGTGACTACAATATTTTAATTATCTCACAAATGGTAAAATATTTACGGTGCCTTTTTATGCAGGGAACCGTAACCCAGCAAGACTGAAGACTATAGGTGAGTTGCCTGACCCATCTATCCCATCGGTTCTTATTTCGTCTGCTCTTGTTATGCATCTTGTTATGATGCAGAATTAGTCATGTCTTTTCGCTACCTATTCAAACTTTGTATGGAACTTCGCTGTACTTGATTTCGTGCGGATCAACTTGTTTTAGAGGAGTTGGTCAGAAAGAAATTCTCCAAGTTAGATTTGTTATATTTTCCTTTATATAAAATTGCATGACTTCAAGTTGCTGTTGCTTCGTCAGGATCAGCTTTGTGGAGCAAGTTTATATATTCTCCAAGTTGCTGTTGCTTCGTCAGGATGAGCTTAGGAGTTTCACAGTGAAACCAAGTTGATTCATGGTGCAAGTTGCTGTTGCTTTGTGGAGCAAGTTGCTGTTGCTTTGTGGAAGTATACATCTTATCCTGTAGTTTAATAATTATCCGAAAGAGTGTAAGTTGCAGAGATATGTTTAATCTGAAGAGAGATTCGGAGTATTTTTATCTGAGAAATACTATTTTGTTGCAGTATATTTTTATCTAAGAAAGTATATGTTTTTCTGAAGAAAGATTTAGAATATGGACAGTATTTTTATCTTAGAAAGTATATTTTTTTTCTGAAGAAAGATTTAGAGTATAGACAGTATTTTTATCTCAGAAATTATATGGACAGTTTTTTATCTCAGAAATACTATAAAAGTATGAATGTTGCAGTATATGGACAGTATATGGACGTCACAAGTCCCACATAAAAATTAACTGGGCTACCACTTAATCCCACGTACAAAGTGATGGACAATGTGGCCAAGTCCAAAAGCATCCAGCAAACAGCCCACTTACATCCTGAGATGGGTGGATTAATTAGCTTATTACTGCGGCACCTCAAGAAAAAACAACTTACTGCACGCACACGTTGCAGCTCTTCCTGCAGAAGCCAGGTGCTTCCTTCGTGCCCACCATATAGTTGGGGTTCTTGGCGCACTCCCCAACGGCAGCCCACTGCGAGCAGAGGACATTCTCATCCTCGCACCCGTCACCGGAAGCTCCCTGCTTG
Organism: Hordeum vulgare subsp. vulgare; assembly: GCF_904849725.1. Lineage (NCBI taxonomy): Eukaryota > Viridiplantae > Streptophyta > Magnoliopsida > Poales > Poaceae > Hordeum > Hordeum vulgare. The sequence goes on from NC_058518.1 coordinate 186,785,208, forward strand.
CCTGAGTTTTCGAAGGACCTCACATGGATCCATTTCGTGGCGGACCACTTCTGGCCTTCGATGACGGGGCAGCTCCCGTGCAAACTGTCAGGGTCTGTCGTTGCATCAGGGTGGAGGCTGAAGAACAGCAGGGCGTCACCTTTTACGGGCTTTACTGCATAGGACAACCAGCGATTTAAGTTTCACAATAACGTCAATTGTCATTGTATATGGAACCAGTAAGATCTGTAAATTTAAGATGCATATATCAAAGACTCTAAAGCTCTACTGAGTACTGAAGCTATAAATAAAAGGTGGGGTACAGAAGTAATATGGTGTATGTACAAGGATCTCAAAAGTACTTCACTATCTTTAGAGCATGTCGACCATACCAGCATATCCATTTTTAGCACACTCAGATGCCGTCTCATCCTTGTGTTGTGTTAACTTCCCCTGCAGAATATTTGAATTTGTGCATGGGATACCTAAGAAAGTTTTTTTTTATGTATGCCTAAGAAAGTCAAGAAGGAAAGAGCAAGGAAATTACCTCTGCGTTAGGGAAGATGGTCTCTCCACCCTTCTCAATGTTAGACAGGTACATGAGCACTGTCGCTATTCGGTGACCACCGAGAGCTTGGTTATTTTTGTCATGGAAGTAATCGTAGTGTGGCTCATACTTCTCACCATTCTTATAATGTAATATTTGAATGGACTCGCCATTCTCTGAGCATGGAAAGAATAATTGATATAATATTACAAACTTTTGAGGAAAACAGAAAAAACAAGATGAAATTGTTAGATTAAATCAAAGTACCCGACGGAAGGAAAGTCCAAGCAGCAATCCTCTCCTCTATCATTGCTACTACTTCATCCTGCCAAATGATTATTTTAGTTAACATATGATGTCCCCTGGTGGGTTTTGATGATTCATAACAAACGCTTAAGGGACTAAGTTGTTTGTTATGTATACACGGATTGGTAGTCCTTGAAGAATGGATTAACCAAAGTATGTTGTTGAATAATGTTGAAGGATTCGACCTGCTGCTTGAAAAAAAAAATCAGAAGCCGCAGTGAAGCTTCTGTTTCTAGTTCTTCAGTTGCTTCTTCATTCGAGTCATAGGGCAAACTGTAGTATTAAGAGGGGGGAGGATATCGTGTCAAGAAGGTGAATCTTGTTTGATGATCAGTTAGAGCAACTCCAACTGAGACTTCAAATCTTGTTTGACGCGTCCTGGCGGCCCCTATTCCGCCATCATATGTCAGGGCGGACAACCGAGACACCTCCTGGACCAAAGAAACACCATCCAACCAGAGCCCCCAAACCAGCACATATGTCAGGGCTCCCTGGCACCCCTCAAACCCAGCCCATATGTGGGGCGGATTTGGGGCTGCCCGAACGCGTCAGCCACGTCGGATCCGATAGGGCCAGACCCACCCTAAATCTCTCCAAATCATCCCGGGCCCTCACCCCCCCCCCCCCCCTCTTTGCCTCATCCCCAACCCGCAGCGCTGCCACCACGGCCCCAAACCCCTCTCAGTTGTCCTTGCTGCCCCCGTGCGTCCTGCTCCGCCGGACTTGCACCTCACGTACCATGTGTTCGACAAAAAGTCAGAACTGTTTTTTGAGATTCTTTTGCTCATTTGTAGGCAAGCAATGGATTCCTCGGATGATGATTTCTATTACAAGGAGCTTGACGACTACATATTTGAAGAATTCATTGATTTGTCCAATTCAGACATCGATCAATGACGACGAAGATGAGCATCCAGGAAGAAATGGAGAAGAAAGAAGGTATGTTCTCAACTTCAAGGGTTCGATAAAGGGCCGGATAGTTGTTGGCCGTGACAGGATAAGTGGCGCACAAAGTCTCTGCAATGACTAAATTTTTTAAATATAGCTATTTCATGGGGGGGGGGGGGGGGGGGCGTAGCAACGGACGAGCATTCATTTCTTCTTGCGCATAGTGGATGGTGTGAAGGCCAGGCCCGGCCCTGAGGGGGGGCGAGCGGGGCGGCCGCCCCGGGCCCCCATGTGCCAAGGGGCCCCCAATTCTGCTCTTAGTTGGCTTAGCGCCTAGCCTAGAATGCCGATGTATTTACTCCTGCGATCTTTTCCTTAATTTACGTACTCCAACGGGAGAAAATGGGCGTCCAACTCCTGCAATCTTTTCCCAGATTTTTCTCACCTTCCTTCATTCGTGACTCAGGGCCCTTGTGATTGATTACTAGAGCAGTTAGTGCATGCAATTAATTCGGCGAAGTTATGATAAAAAAAATCCGCTCTTATTTTCTTCCTTAATCTTCTAGCAAAAAATGCCTTCCTTAATCCACAGGCCTAAAGTTATGCACCTAATTTGTGAAAAAATGCCCTCGTCCGCCTGTTGATCGCCTTGGATTTCCCACCGTTGGTGCTGCTGTTCTTGAGCCGACTTCCTATCGTGAGGCTGTTGTTCATCCTGAATGGCAGTTTGCGATGGCAGAGGAGATTGCTGCACTTGAACGCACTGGTACGTGGGATCTTGTTTCCCTTCCTCCCGGAGTCCGTCCCATCACTTGTAAGTGGATTTACAAGGTTAAGACTCGCTCTGATGGTTCTCTTGAGCGTCACAAAGCTCATCTTGTGGCTTGTGGTTTTCAGCAAGAGCATGGTCGTGATTATGACGAGACTTTTGCTCCTGTGGTCCATATGACAACTGTTCGTACACTTCTTGTCGTGGCCTCTGCACGCCACTGGTCTATATCTCAGCTTGATGTTAAGAATGTCTTTCTTAATGGTGAGCTGCGTGAGGAGGTGTACATGCAGCCACCACCTGGGTATTCTGTTCCTGATGGCATGGTAATGTCGTCTTCGTCGCTCTCTCTATGGCCATAAACAAGCCCCTCGTGCCTGGTTTGAGCGTTTTGCCTCTGTGGTGACTGTCACTGGTTTTTCAGCGAGTGCTCATGATCCAACATTGTTTATTCACCTTTCTCCTCGTGGTCGGACTCTTCTTCTCTATGTTGATGACATGATCATCACTGGGGATGACCCCGAGTATATTGCCTTTGTAAAGGCCCGTCTTAGTGAGCAGTTTCTTATGTCTGATCTTGGACCTCTTCGCTACTTTCTTGGGATTGAAGTCTCTTCTACCTCTGATGGCTTTTTTATATCCCAGGAAAAGTATATCCAGGATCTTCTTGCTCGTGTTGCTCTTACTGACGAGCTCATTGTTGAGACTCCTATGGAGCTCAATGTTCACCTCCGTGCTACTGATGGTGATCCCCTGCCTAACCCGACGCGTTATCATCATCTTGTTGGCAGTCTTGTCTATCAAGCTGTCACTCGTCCGGATATCTCTTATCCGGTTCATATTCTGAGTCAGTTCGTCTCCGCTCCCACATCGGTTCACTATAGTCATCTCCTTCGTGTTCTCCGATATCTTCGAGGCACGATCTCTCACCGTCTATTCTTTCCTCGCTCCAGTTCTTTACAGCTTCAGGCCTATTCGGATGCTACGTGGGCTAGTGATCCTTCAGATCGCCGTTCACTTTCTGTTTACTATGTTTTTCTTGGTGGTTCTCTCATTGCCTGGAAGACGAAGAAACAGATTGCAGTTTCCCGTTCGAGTGCAGAGGCTGAGTTGCGAGCGATGACTCTTTTGACGGCAGAGGTGACTTGGTTGCGGTGGTTACTTCGGGATTTTGGTGTTTCTGTCACTACACCGACTCTGCTCTTATCTGACAGTATAGGTGCTATTAACATTGCGCGCGATCCTGTGAAGCATGAGCTCACCAAGCATATTGGTGTTGATGCTTTCTATGTGTGCGTTGGTGTGCAGGATCAGGTCATTGCTCTTCAGTATGTGACTTCCCAGTTACAGTTGGCGGATTTCCTCACGAAGGCCCAGACTAGAGCACTGTTAGGAAAGCAACTTATCTGTATTGAAGGCCCAAGGAGCATATATATATTACACATGACTTGAGGTGCAAGGAAAGTAAACATAGACTAATAAGGACTCCTAGACTAATACTAATACTTCCTAACATCCCCCCTCAAATGCAAAGCGTATGCAATAGCATTGCATTTGAAGAAGTGTAATACTAAAAAACAATGATAATCCAAATCCGCGTCTTGAGAGTGTCGTCGTAGCATGAAGAGTCTTCAAAACTTGTCGAGTCGCCGAAGGAGAGAACGAAGAGATGACACATCAGAGGTAGACACCGCATCACTTGAAGATACAAGATAAGTATCAAGAGAAGATGGGTTGTCAAAAGAAGATGGCACATCAAGAGGAAGACACCGAAGAGATGGCACATCAGAGGAAGACACCGCATCACTTGAAGATACAACATAAGTATCAAGATAAGATGGGTTGTCAAAAGAAGATGGCACATCAAGAGAATAAAGCATTGCGCGGAAAATCATAGTCCACGACAACCGTCAGCGAAAGAAGCTCGGCGGATAAGGCATGATGGACGTAGATCAACAATGCAAAAGAAGTCCAGACAATCCTATAGAAAACAACAAGGGCAAGTAGGCCACAAAAGTTGCATAGAAAGGATCAGGACCGGAGAAAAGACCGACGGACTAAGGTATGGTGGACTCGCATGGCATGAGAAAACACAAAATATCAACGGATTTGGTTGATGCAGCGGAAAATAAAATAAAAACTAGAAAGCACATAGTAGACTATGATGCAATGGCGGCGAAGAGCACAAACACCGAAGAAAAGTGCATGTGCTGAGACGAACTCGACAATACACCGTCAAGATCGAAAGGAACCGAGGCATCTGGCACCACGTAGCAGCAGCCGGTAGCAGCAGGTAGTAGCACGCCAGCAACACGTAGCAACACACCGGCACCATGTAGCACATGTTTCTTTTTTTTCTTTCTTTTGCTGAATCAAT